>NC_135765.1:12945087-13380087 GCF_052425735.1 Oculina patagonica | reverse complement strand
AATGACCCAAACTAAACTAACTACCTAACTATACAAATAAAAGCAAAAGAAACAAAAAGGGTACTGCTTTTCAGGGATGCCGCCGTGTCTCACTCAAATCGGAAATTACTCAACCTAGTCTTGAATTCATTTAATGTTTTTGATGTTCTCATATCAACTGGAAGGCTATTCCACAGTGTAGTACCGCTATAAGAGAAACTTTTTTCGAAAATAATTGGTGCGAGGTTGAGGAAGAGCCAGCTTCACTTCATTATTTCTTAATGCAACGTTACGAATCGAACTTGAGCCTCTTTTAGGCTTCTCCGATATCGACTGGTGCATATTTCATAACTATACTAGGTGATGCAGCAGTTGCTAAGCTTTCTGCAATTTTTGCTATCCACTACTGGAAAATAAAAAATCTTTAAAATAAATTTCAATCTGAATAAAGTGGCTAAGTGAACAAATTGTCCATACGTATTTACAAAAACGCAACACCTTTACCCCGGCTTCAGCGTACTTCAGAAAGGTCAAGAAGTTTAAAAGTAAGACTAAATGTGCAAGGGACTGCAAACGATAATGCTGCTATTCATAGAATCTGCTCTATCGGTTCTAGTCGTGTTGGTGTCTCGCGAAGTCTTCTTTTCATGTAGTATGATCAGCCTGGGAGCCATGTTTGTTGAGAAATTTAATGCGGATTCACAATCCATTCAACGGTTCTCTCAAACCCATGAAACATGGTGACTCTGCGGCAGTTTTGCCTCCACCTGGCGGGAAACACTCGATTTTGACAGCGAAGGAAGTCACGTGCAATCAAGCCATTATAGTCAGCCACTGACCTCCATGTGCGCAGTCGTCTCTTTCTATCCGGGATCTCATGATCAGCAACCAGGAGGGCAGCGCGGAGAAACTGTATAAACTCTTCGCTGAAGTCGTGGTATTCCATATAAGCTACTTTGCCACTGGAATAGGCAAGTGTGGGGTTTTTGGTGTCTTCAAGAACTCCTTTGCAAAAGCTCTGTGGCATTTGTGAGTAAAGAAATAGCTCTTTTTGAAATAAATTTGGCTGATGGTCAGACCAGTTTTGAAATTCTGTGATAATAACGGCAGAAGGGTTGGTTGAGTTCAAAACTGGTTTGCACATGTCCAAGATGCTGGTAAGGGGAACGTAATCAGCAATGTTCGAGGTGGTGATACGGTCATACTTCTGGTCTGTAGGAAGGAATGGCGCCATCTCCATACAGTTGCACAACAGGAAGTGAAACTTCACCTGTCCTGTGGCCAACGTCACCGCGCACTTCTCGAGCACGTGACCCACATACTGGCTGTACATCTTGAGAAGGGAGGCACAATGAATATGTTGTTTGACTTCTTTGTAATCCCAGGATGAGAATGGAATCACAGATGGATCCAGTACGTAATTAAAAGGGTACGCGACACCAATGTGATTGAAAGCGGCAGGAGAACCGGTTAGAGTGACATTCTCATGAGGAAGCTCTTTCCGCGATCCCTTGGGTATCAGAATGCCGTTTGCAAACCAGTCAGATGCAGACCTTTTATGCTCCTTTGGGATTTCTTTCAAGTACAAAGCCATTCCATCTTTTGAACCAGAATCACTCTCAAACCTCCTCCGTCGGGCCTCTGTTATCCAATCTCCCTCGCGTGAACTAAGGTCAAGCCAGGTACGCCACACTTGCACGAGTTTGTGAAGATGGTCTTGCTCAATCTTCATTGTACCTTTTGTCAGTTCTTCAAGGCTTGATGCATGGATCAGTTCTTGAAGGGTGCGCAACACAAGCTTGTAGTCTTCTTCACTGAGCCGCAGTGAGTACCAAATCTGCGTCACCGAACTTGCAATGTGATGTCCTCCTGTAGGGTGAAAGTAAAACACACGTAATGACATATATTTTGTATGCATTTCTTCGAAATAAAACAAAGCATTTTTTTAAACCAAAGGAGCATAGTTTTGATAAAAATGCATAATAAGAGCATTTTTTGGATATGGGATGGTCGAACACCAAATTTTGGCAAAACACTCTTTGAAAACATGGATGTCTTAGCCCGGGCCAAACGTCGAACTTCACATGAGACGAACTAATTAAACTGAGCAAATAAGTTCATGATAAGTTCGACGTTTGACTCAGTTGAGTTCGTCCAACTGAATTAAAATTGACCAATCAATCAAAATTCATCATCATCATCATCATCATCATCATCATCATCATCATCATCATCATCATCATCATCATGTTTTTTACCCTCGGATTTCAGAGTAGCTTGTACAGCTAATATCTCCATGCCATACTCTTTACGATAAGTGTGTGGGTCCTTTTACGTCCTCTGCTAACCATAACACTGATTATGCAGGAGATGGGGCCTACGATGTATCGTCCTTACCCGAGAAGACTAGAATATCTAACCATTTGCAGATGCCATTGCAAAGGCAGCAAATTCTCCTCAGTTATTTTAAGACCTTGAGTGTTGGTCCGTTCTGGGACTAGAACCCGAGACCTCCCGCACGGTAGTCCGGCGCTCTACCAACTGAGCTAACCGGTCGGCAGTGTGACAAACTGTGGGACAAACGTCGATCTTTTCATGAAAGCAATTTTATGAATAAATTAAAAAAATGGATGATGATGTATTTTTAGCTTCGAAATATTATGTTCGACGTTTGACCCACCCAACGGTCGAGCTTTACCTGTTTGGGTCGACCGAAACTGCAATTTAGTTCGTCTCATGTGAAGTTCGACGTTTAGCCTAGGCCTTAAAAACGTGAATTACGCGATCTACCAAGATTGACATTCTCAAATGTTCCTCAATAATATTTTGGAAAATTTACACTGTATGGCCATTTTTTCTTGATTTGAAAATGTCCAAGGTAGCCCTTCTCCCTCCCCCTCCCCCATCCCCAGTAAATTTCATTTGGCAAATCAATGAAAAACGCATCAAAGTATTCGGTTTGATAGATATCATTTGAATGGTCACGCAATAGTATTAAGTCCTAAAACAATTTTATTTAAAAAAAATAATAATTGGTAGCAAAACTAAACAAGGTTCTACCTAACGTATTGCTAGTATAAAAATAGCCTAACTATAAAATTTACCTTTGATAAGCATGTACAGTATAAGAACTGTGCGAGCCATCACACAAGGGCAGATGTCGTTTAAAACGAAAGTCAGCTCTTCTTTGTAGTCATCTGGAAGCTGAGACATGGACAGCAAAACATTTCTCGGGTCACCAACGCCGCAAACAAGAATCGACAAAGGCTTGCTATAGTGGACACCTTCATTCAACGGCAAGTTGATCAAATCGACGGCTGGCATGTTTCCCCAATAATAAACGGTTGCCATACCCGGACCACTGATCGACTTCTTGAAGTCGTAAACGAATTTTAACCGACGGGACAACTCTTCTGTTTTCGTGCTAATCGACTGGCAGTTAGCTTTATGAGTTGGCCAAGAGTTCTTTTGACAGTTTTTATCGCAGTACCAAACTTGTCGACAGCTACCGCAAGGCTTCAGACCTGTTTTTTCCTTGCCACATCCAGCACACTTCCTCTTCAATGCGGCCGTTTGGCAATCCACTTGATGTCGAAACACATCGCTGTGTTTACAATCGTCGCTGCAATAAGACGCCACTCCGCATCCAGTGCAGAAGATCTTTGAAGATGGCGGTGAACAAATGGTATCACAACGCCAGCATTGATCTCGTTTAAGCATTTTGCCTGACAAACTGCTTATTTCTTGGCGAAGTAATTACCGATACCTGGCTGTAATTTAATCTTGCACTTTGTTTATTTATCATTTCTTAGAAGCTTTGATGGTTTTTCCGAGAATTGACCGCGTGACTAGTCACGCATTGATTGGCTGAAACGTGTGGCAACCCAAACTGAGTCTTGAAAAGTCTTTCATCTTTGTGCAATCACAAACGGTGGTGGACAAAACACTGACCCCCAGTCCATGGACTACCCCCATGGACTACCCAAATGGACTACCTAAAATGGACTACCCCTTAAAGTACTATTCCGAGTGTCTACTACTTACTGAGCTGTTGTTATACGCACATAATTTGCACTTACTTCGGTTACTTTTGACAACTCTAGCCGCCATTTTGAATGAATTACACTATACATCTGCTGACCTCAAAGACTCAGCACTATTTTTTCCTCAGGATCTGTCTGCCTACCGGTTCTGTTCTCCTCGCTGCGCTGCCAAAGTTATTCATTCAAAAATTTTCTCTGGCCACCAAATGTTTAAGATGCGTCTCAAGCAACTATCTGATACTATTTATAAAAGTTTGGATGTTTTGTAGTGCAGTGCAGTGCCTGTTTTGTCTGTCTCTATAAGTCCAAAGATTGATTGCTTGTTTGAGTCTGTTGTTGTTCGTCCCCTTCGTATTCGAAGATGAATCTACACTTTCGTGATCAGCGGATGTTCATTTAGTATAATATATTCAAAATGGCAGCTAGAGGGATACGTACGGCTTGAAAATAAACAAGGTAAGACGTAAGTGCAAATTATGTGTGTATAACAACAGCTTAGTAAGTGGTACACACTCGGAATAGTACTTTAAGGGTAGTCCATTTTTTATGGGTAGTCCATTTTAGGTAGTCCATTTGGGTAGTCCATGGGGGTAGTCCATGGACTGGGGGTCAGTGTTTTGTCCACCACCATCACAAACAGTTAATTCTTCTTTGATGGTATCACAACGCCAACATTGGTTTGTTTTAACATTTTTGCTTGAGAAAGTGCTTCTTTAGATTTACTTTGTGCTAGAAATGGCAGATACTTTCGCGTAATTTGCACTTTATAATTTATTAATTATTTCCGAGAAAGTTTAAGAGATTTCCGAGAATTTGTTGGGTTTCTTTTTACCGAATGGTAATGAGGTATTAAAATGACTATCGTTTGCACTTACTCGATCACTCACTCGATCACTCACTGACTTACTGGCTCACTCCATTCTGATGTCAAACCCCAATCAATTTATGCATTAACGGTAAACGTGCTGACAGAAAGGTCCTTTAAACGCATCAGCAGCACATGTCAATCAGAAACAAATTATTCTCCAACCTCATTCCCAGGGTATCTCTTCCAGGGAACGAGGTTGATTATTTACAAAAGAAATTTTCCTAAATGCGAAAGGGGATCAAGGGTTATTACACTTTATTCTGGTGTTAAAAAAAATCGCTCTACTGAGCCTGAGAGCACAAGCTGTCAATGACCCATTCACGCAACTCCCCATCCTCGGAGACCCAGTACAGGGGCAGTTAGTCGGGGAGACGGGCAGCTTTTCGGGACGACGGGATTTTCGGGTGAAAGTGTAAGATGGTAACTCCCATAAAAAAAAAAAACATTCAAAGAGGAAAATGAAGTGAGATTGTAGCTTATTGATACGAGGTTTTAGATACGTGCAGCTTTCCTTGCCATGTGACGTGCTTTAATAAACGTTTAAGCTCACTGGAAAAAACACGAGTTCAAGACGGTACGGTTTTGTCTCGCGTCACGTCATCTCGTGTCACATCATCCGTTTTTCATCTTTTTGAGGCGAGCAGAAACACGACGTGCTCAGGCGCATCTGTCTCTCAAATTTCATCGGCTGCTCAAAAATAACGCTTGTCGCTGCCCGGTACGTATATAATATACGTGCTGACAGAAAAACGTATTCACTCGCAAAGGTTACACTTTATTTTGGTTGTGAAAGAATAGAATTTGTACTACGAAGCCAGAGAGCGCAAAGCATCAGTGACCCATTGACGCAACTCCCATGAACAAAAAAAAGGGCAAATGAAGTGAAACCGTTACATTATTGAACGCTTATTTGGAAAAAAAAGCGAAGGACGGGACTTCATCGAATTATCATGAGATTGCTCGAAGGGCCTTTGATTAATCTTTGGTAGTGATTGGCTGATACCACGGCACGCAAAGCGCTTTGCTTGTCAATCTTGGCCAATCCGCAAAGTGCTCTTCGGGCCTGTTTATACTACGAGATGACACATTTTAACAAAACTTGAAGTTTTCTTGCGACTAGAACTCTTTGTAACGACCCAGAGGGTAACGGCTTCGCGTGATGTTCAAAATCTCTTGCTTTGCGTTTCTTTTAGTCACAAAGAAGAACAACGACGAGCTCTGAGAACGATAATTGTCGGTAAGCAGAGTGTCGTTCGCAGAAGAGTGTTACTTCAATGCCTGATTGCGTACTAATTTTAACAGATACTGAAAAAAACAACAACAACAAAAACAATTTTAAGTTACAACCATAACCTTTTGCTCCGACTCTTAGTAAAATACCACGGGTTCTGGGAACAAGACTATTAGGCAGCTTTAGCAATTAGTAGATGTCGTGACGTTCTCCAGGCGTTCTCGTCTCCAGAGCCGCCTGTCTCTCTTAGCCGGCGGGGCCTTTACACGAGGAAAAGATAGCTCTGACGACACATGATTTGATTGGCTAGATTTTAACAAAGGAAATTTTAAAATGTAGCCAATCAAATCAGTCGTTTTAAATTCCATTATAACAAAGAGATTTTAAAACTGACACAAGGGTTGCAGTTTCTTGAGATAGAATGCGAGGCGTTTTTAGTATTACGGCATCAAACGCCGGCTGTGCTTGAAATCCCCCAAATGTCGCTAAACGACACCAAATTTGCCTGCTTTCGTTACATCTTAATCACATTCAAAGTGTTGCCTGAACCCAAGGTTAACATGATTAATGAAAACAAACGATAACTATATGTAAGAACAAAGTCCAAGATTACTGACATTTTTTTACTAGGCTTTTTTATTTTTAAAATACGTTTTAAGTAAAAACAAGTGTTAAGTTGTGTTCAGGAATAAATTCAAAGTTTAAGTGAAAGGACTATGCAATAATTATCGAGGGGGGGGGGGGGGGTGAAGAATAATCGTAATTTAGGGAAATATAAGGTAATTCCCCCTTCAAAGAAGTGAACTTGCTGGGTAATATATACATCCAGCCTGAAAATGATACTCTTTTCGGACGCAGCCTCCCCGTAAGATCTATTGTAGGGAGTACGCTCGGGTTATCCACTTGGGAGAAAGTCTACAAAAATGCACCTACATAATGATTGCTTATATCGTTTAAGCGTAGAAGAAAGGCTTCGATTTATTAAAAAAATGTGGGTTTACAGACATTTAACAATTATTCTATGAGCCTGCGTTGGATACGAGGTGGCTATAACGACTCGAATCCAACAAGTGCAAATGGAATAATTGTTTTATTAAATTCTTCTTTAAGTTTAAATCGACTGGACATTTCATTTTGATGTAAACGAAGTGATAGTATGAGGAAGCGGGACAATTTGTGGCGCGGTGTTCACTTCTTGGGCATGAGTTGAATGAAACACGAGGAAAGCGGGCGAGAGAGTTTCTTCCCAAGATTTTCCTCGAACAATGTTCTCTAATTCTCTAATTGTGACAACAGATAAGATGTACGCGAAGATCCAAAGCAAAAGCTTTTCTGGAAACAACACGTCTTGTGCAAGTCGAACGAAGCAAGTGTTTACATTATACTTGTTTATGGCTCCACTACTGTCATTAAGACTCGGCTATATTATTTGAAGCGAAATTAAGCTCAAAGTGGAACAGGTTTATTGAAGTATAAAAGGACAAGATCAAGATTGAAAGGTAACAAACTTTACAGAAGTGCTGAGCCTAATTTTATGACGTACACTGAATGAAACTGTGTCAGTTTGCCGTTCTTTCGTAAATTATTTGCTGCTTTTCTACTTTATTCAGTCGCTCTTGTTGTGCGTTTACAAGTATTATTAATTAAACATTTCGCATCAATCCTTTCGTTTTGCGTAGTTAATTTTACTGTGGCATTTCTTTGTTTTTGTAGGCACCGCTGATTATTTCTTGTTCCTAAAGCGCGCCAAATTTGCTGTTTTCAACCATTTTTCTGATGGAACTGTCGCTTCCCGCACAAAAATTTTTCATTTCCCATATAAAGTCAAACATAGGTATATGAGCTGATAACCAGGATTCAGTGAACCAATCAAATAGCAAGAAATGCAATATATATCCGAGGTTGAGAATTTAATAATAGCGTATACTTGTGGACGTAGCCTCACAATTGTACATTAATATGCGAATTTCTTTGATCAATCAAAGTCACCACTAGGAGCCGTAATCTGTGCCGTCTCTACCCAGTTTTTGGGTGGTGATGTCATAGGATGACACTAGCGTCTTCTCGATTTATACGTAAGCGACCAGAGTCATTTATCTCAAGCATGGCGTGTTTTGATGCCAAAATTAATACTTGTTATTTCGCAGGGAGGGGGTCTAGCAAAGTCTTTTTGGGACCTGGGGCGAGCTACGTAGAGGTGCCTTGATACGGAGCGTGCGCAAAGGCACAGAAATGGGTCCTAAGGTAAGCATTTCTTGCTCCTGCGTCATTCACTCTGACCCTAGAACCTTCTTTCTTTACTGCGCAAGACCATAAGCACTAGGAAACTGCGACCGCAATAGGAACCGCAGAAAACGACTTTTAACATAATCAAAGAACTCTTTGAGATATCGACTTTTTTGCATGAAGTTAGTATGAGTAGAAGGTTTATCCTGGGCATTGTTGTTCGAACATATCATGGAAGAATTCAAACGTCTTTCAGTTCAAGCATTTTTTTATTTTCGCGGAGGAAATGCTGTATTTGTCAGTCGCGACGGCTGGGCGCTTTGCGACTCATATACTTTGGCTTGGTTAAAAATGGTAAACTTTGACGCTTGCCTTTAATCGAAATAGTTGTTTCCTTTCGAGTTAGAAAGATTTCTACTCGGCTTAATGCAGGGTTCCCGATAAAGGTTACGCACGACAGAGTTACCTTTTGTCTCGTCCCGCAATCTTAACCCCGCATTGAGAAGTAAATTTTCGTTTGGATACAACCAAAAGCCGCTTCCTCCTCTCCTACACATGCCATTTCTAACGACTACATTTCCAGTAAAACAGCTGCTTTTTTTTTCTAATAGCGATGCATTAACTTCTGAACAGAAGCAAAAACTTTTAGTGTTTACTGCTTCCATCGGAAGTAATTTCACAACGGGCTACAAAAACACTTGTAAATATCACTTCACACCTGCATTGAGTGTTGTTACCGAAGCCAACTATTGCTAAAAATAGATTTCGCCGCATGAGAACCCCCGCATGAGTCAGACAACAATTTTAGTTTGGGCAAAGACTTTGTATGGAGGGGACGCATTCTTGACAAGAAAAAAGGGCGGGAAAGGCACAATTTGAGGCCGAGATTCTCGAAAGGCTCGAAAAATGATAGATTCCAAACATCTTTTGCTTTAGTTAGTAAAAACCAGATTAAAGGTATCCAAAAATGGCCCAAATGTACTAAAATTGAATTTATTAGTCCAAGATTCGGCAATGACACCTTGATTCCTACTGCAAAATTATTCAGGCTGCCGAGAAATTTAAGCGGCGCATAGCGAATTACTATCGAAGTATATAATTGCGAAGGATATCACTTGTATGTTTGCTTCATTTAGGCCCCGGAAGGAACGTTGATTACAAGAAGTTCAGAATTGTTCCCGAATTTGACGGCAGTGATCGCCGGCCATCCGATCTGTTTCGACACATGATAGATAGAGGGCGAAAATATTATGCTATTCAAACGCCTTTCTAATGGAATTGACGGCGGGTTTGATTTTAATAAAGCTGTTATTTATCCCCATTACTATTACAGACTGCAGCTATACCTGCCGAGCTCGATCAGTCTATAAATTGTATTTGGCGCGACAATTGTGTAACGAAATTGACCTCGTAAAAAATGTTGTGGTTAATCATCGTGGTAGAGTACAATAATAATAAAGTATTTTTCGTTTGTCTCTCGACGTAGTGTTACTTGTGATGTAGATCGCGACGTTTCGACTTCACACTGCTAGTCTTCATCAGGCGATAAGGTCGACTGGTTGTGCGTGAACTTATAAAGCACGCTGCTGCGCTGTGATTGGTTGGTTTTCAACAGCTGTGATTGGCGCATTTCGATCCTCGCTGTTTCTGTGTCCTGTTGTTCCCTCAGCGGTCCGCTGTCGTTCCGTTCTCCTGGTGTTGTGTTTTTTGATCGTGGGCAACCATGCTTCGGGAATTTCAATTCCACTATCCCTGTTGATATTGTTATTGTTAGGATATTGTTAGGTCTTATATTGTTAGGTGAAGTCTTATCTGAATTGCCTCTTTGACCCTGCGTGTGTACCAGTGTGGTTCACGATCAATGAACTTTACCTCATTCCAAAGCGGGTAGTGTCCGGTGTTGTGGGTGTGCTCTGAAACGGCGGAGGTCTGGATACGGGCGAGTCGGATGTCCCGGTCGTGTTCTTTGATTCTGTCTTGCATAGGTCTTCCAGTCTCGCCGATGTAAACTTTGCCGCACTCACAGGGAATTCTGTAAACAACGCCATCATGTTTAGTCGGATCAACGGCGTCTTTCGGCCGTAGTAGGTGTGATCTTAATGTAGTTCTCGACTTGAAAACAGCGCGTACGCCTTGTTGTTGTAGGCAGCGTCTAAGTTGTTCGGAAAGACCTTTGACATAGGGTAGAACCGCAGTAGATTTAAACTCGGTCGTAGGCTCAGCACTGGTGCTCGGCTTTCTGGTCTTGGTGATCTTCTGGAAGAAAGAAAACGGATAACCATTAGAAACAAGAACAGATGACAGATGTTTTTTCTCCTTGGATATAACAGATGGTTTTGTTACGAGGTGTTTAGCACGATGGCGTTTTACTGATTGAGGGTGGTGTGAATCATACGCTAAGTATTGATCAGTGTGTGTTGGTTAGTATACACTGGTGGTGAGCCGGCCGTCTGGTTCTCTCGAAACTGTGGTGTCGAGGAAGGCGATTTTGCAGTCATTTTCTGTTTCCATGGTGAAGCGGATAGAAGGCTGCTGGTTGTTAAGATGTTGTAAGAAGCTGTCGACACTCCCGCGATCCAAAATGGTGAAGGTGTCGTCCACGTAGCGTTTCCATATGTTAGGCTTGTAGGACGATGAAGTTATTGCCTGCTCCTCAAAGCTCTCCATGTAGAGTTTAGCAACAACAGCGGAAACCGGACTTCCTATGGCTGCGCCTTCCCGTTGTCAGTTCGTAAATTGATCCGTTATACTGGAAGTATGTGGACCTCAATACGAAATTCAGGAGGTCAGCGATCTGAGCAGGTGTTAGCGTTGTGCGATCGGCAAGGCTGGGATCGTTCTCTAGTTTCCGTAGCGCGGCTTGTACAGCGCCGTCGATAGGAACGTTTGTAAACAGCGACTCCACGTCAAAAGACACCATGATCTCGTTGTCTAGGATCGTCTCACTGCTGATGGTGGATACGAAGTGGGCTGAATTGGTCACTGCGAAATCCGATTTACCTGTTAAAGGAGACAAGATGTTAGCTAGGTAGGCGGACAAATCATACGCAAAGGTATTAACGCATGATACAATAGGTCTTAAAGGTATGTCGGTCTTGTGGATTTTAGGTAAACCGTAGATTCTTGGTGGCGGTTTGTGTCGAGGTCTGATCTTGTTGTAAACAGCCTCTGATAGATCTCCGCTTCGTTTCAGGGTTAGCAGCTTTTCGGTCAGCTTTCTGGTCAGACGGTCTGTCGGGTCTTTGTTCAGGAGCTGGTACGGTCCGTTCCCGATCAAGATAGACATCTTACTGCGGAAGTTATCAGTGTCCAGGACTACGCTAGCACGCCCTTTGTCAGCTGGGAGAATCATGATGGAATCATCCTCCTTTAGGCTTTTAAGCCCGTCTCGCTAATATTCACCTCTTTAAATATTCGGGTCAGGCAAGGAGACCGATCGGACGAGCGTTTCTTTGTGTAATTTTGTGGTGGCATAAATATGAGGTAAGCTCTGTTGTGTTGCAAAATGTGCCCCTTAGAACAGAATAAACGTTCTGAATTTCTCATACAAATAAATGTTTTCTTTCAGCAAATCGGGCCTTTATAATCCATTCAATAACTGAGAGTAAAACATTACATTTATTGAATAATCGCTCTGTTTGACAAACCTTTTGTTTCAAACCAAGGTTTGAGCTTTCTGCGTTGCACAGGCAAGGCTTTCTCTTGAAATCCGAGTCCATCTGGCCATAGTTTCGTGAAACAATCGCTAAATATGCCTCCGAAGTGCCCGCCAACCATACATTGCTCTTACGGAGAGCGGTTTGTTTGTCCGAATTTTGTCTGACTCACACCGGGGGTCAAAATTCTGTGACGTCATTAGTGCGCTTCGCTAATTGTGCAACTCAGCAGAAATAATCAACTGTCACGAAATGAGTTCCCTTTGGTTAACTATTAGCAACGTTTTGGTGTGTGAAAGACTTGTACCAGTACAAATTTGCGTTGTTAATCATTTTAGGTTAAATTCATATTAGCGCCTAAAGACTTAATTGTACCAGTACAGATTGCGTTCTTAATCGTTTTAAACTTCGCTGCCTTCGAGCGCTGAACCCCTCACATTCTTAATTGGTGATGTCACTTAAGATGTGGGCTACTCACCTTTTTAATTGTTATATAACGTTTGTAAATATGACAAGTCACGTTTTTTTCTACAAGAACGGAAGTGCTGAAGCACAACTATAGAGTGACACTTTACAAGTCACGCGCTTTGATCACCCACAGCGGAAAATATTCCATTGAGAAATTAAAACAGTCCCTTGAGAGTTAACAAGAATGCGGTTCCAGTTTTTACCCCACTTAACCGCTATTCTCCTCCTTTTGCTTGTAAACAAGCCAAAAAGGGGAAAAAATTAAAATTCTGGATTGAACTGTAAATTGGCAAAATTTCCGTGTCTCATTAACCTTATTATACATGCATCCAATTTCTTGTTTTGCTTCCAGCTTCTTTTTTTATGTAGATAACAAATAATTTTCTTGCTTTTTCAGGACTTTAATGCTGCTTATACAGGATTCAGCTAAAATAACAACCAGATTTTAAGAATTGTAGTAGAAAAAAATTTCGCGAAATGTGCTCGGTGTTTCCGTGCTAATTATATACCGATGATGTCATTCAAAGTAACAGGTTGATTGGCGGAATTTCGCCACTGTATCCAGGCAAAGCTATAAGGACAACGGAATCTGCTTTATTTTGCTACTGCAACCTGCTCAATATTGTAATCATAACATAGCAAGTACTGCTTCCATCAGCCAATTACTGCATGCAAATGTATCAAAAGTCACAACAGAATAAACGATAAAATGTAAATTACGCCAAAGTATTATCTTGTCAAGTAAAAAGCAGTGTATAATTCTCAAGCGAAAATGCTTAAACAAAATCAATGTTGGCGTTGTGAAACCATTTGTTCACCGCCATCTTCAAAGATCTCCTGCACTGGATGCGGAGTGGCGTCGTATTGTAGCGAGGATTGTAAACACAATGATGTGTTTCGACATCAAGTGGATTGCCAAACGGCCGCGTTGAAGAGGAAGTGTGCTGGATGTGGCAAGGAAAAAACAGGTCTGAAGCCTTGCGGTAGCTGTCGGCAAGTTTGGTACTGCGATAGAAACTGCCAAAAGAACTCTTGGCCAACTCATGAAGCTAACTGCCAATTGATA
Organism: Oculina patagonica; assembly: GCF_052425735.1. Classification (NCBI taxonomy): domain Eukaryota; kingdom Metazoa; phylum Cnidaria; class Anthozoa; order Scleractinia; family Oculinidae; genus Oculina; species Oculina patagonica. The sequence goes on along the minus strand of NC_135765.1, from coordinate 13,366,550 downwards.
AGCGCGAAAACAGAAGAGTTGTCCCGTCGGTTAAAATTTTCCTACGAATTGACGACATCGGCCAGGTCAGGTATGGGAGCCGTTTATTATTGGGGAAACATGCCAGCCGTCGATTTGATCAACTTGCCGTTGAATGAAGGTGTCCACTATAGCAAGCCTCTGTCGATTCTTGTTTGCGGCGTCGGTGACCCCAGAAATGTTTTGCTGTCCTTGTCTCAGCTTCCAGACGACTACAAAGAAGAGCTGACCTTTGTTTTGAACGACATCTGCCCTTGTGTGATGGCTCGAACAGTTCTTATACTGTACATGCTTATCAAAGGTACGATACGGTCAAGTGTCTATAAAACGCTGGTGTGTTTCCATTTAAATGAAAGCTATTAAGTGTTAGTTTCATGGTCTTTCATTCGGTACAAAACTAAGCGGCTCTTACTTTAAAAGTGTCCAGATGAAATACCAGTGTGTGACCATTCAAATAATAGCTCTTAAGCCGAGTACATGTACTTTACTGTAATTATTATTTCACTGCTCTGCAAATGAATTTTGGTATCTCTTCACTTGCGAGGTTTATGGCCCCTTGTCAAAGTGCTACTAACTGGGAGTCGAATTAAGTTCAAAAATTTAAAATCCTAAATTGCGCGATATGAAGTCATAATTGACACTTGATTTGCCTTACAGGTGGAGTTCAGGCAGCAAGTTCGGTGACGCAAATTTGGTATTCACTGCGGCTCAGTGAAGAAGACTTCAAGCTTTTGATGCGCACCCTTCAAGAACTGATCCATGCATCAAGTCTTGAAGAACTGACCAAAGGTACAATGAAGATTGAGCAAGACCATCTCCACAAACTTGTACAAGTGTGGCGTACCTGGCTTGACCTTAGTTCACGCGAGGAAGATTGGATTACAGAGTCCCGACAAAGGAGGATTGAGAATGATCCGCGTTCAAAACAAGGAATCGATCTCTACTTGGAACAAATCCCAAAGGAACACAAAAAGTCTGCATCTGACTGGTTTGCAATCGGCATTCTGTTACCCAAGGGATCACGGAAAGAGCTTCCTCGTGAGAATGTTATTCTCACTGGTTTTCCAGCCATGTTAAATCGCAATGACGGCCCTTACCCTTTCAGTTACGTACTGGTTTCTTCTGCGATTCCATTCTCATCCTGGGATTACAAAGAGGTCAAACAGCACATTTATTTTGATTCCATACTCAAGATGTACAGCCAGTATGTGGGTCACGTGCTCGAGACGTCCGCCATGAAGTTGGCCACGGGACGGGTTAAGTTTCACTTCCTGTTGTGCAACTGTATGGAGATGACGCCATTCCTACCTCTAGACCGGAAGTATGACCGCGTCACCACCTCAAACATTGCTGATTATGTGCCACTGACCAGCATCCTGGACATGTGCAAACCAGTTTTGAACACTGCCAACCATTCTGCCGTTGTTATCACAGAATTCATAAACTGGCATATGTATACTAATCTAAATGAAAAGGCGTTACGTCATTTCTCACAATTGCCTCAAAGCTTTCACCAGAAAGTCCTTGAAGACACCCAAAACCCCGCAATTGCCTATTCCGATGGGAGAGCAGCTTATATGGATTATTACCACGACTTAAGCGAAGAGTTTATCCAGTTTCTACGTGCTGCTCTTCTTGTTGCCGATCTCGAGAACCCGGATGCAAGGAGGCGACTGCGCACATGGAGGTCAGTGGCTGATTATAATGGCTTGATTGCACGCGACTTCCTTCGCTGCCAAAATCGAGTGTTTCCTGCCAAGTGGATGCTAAACTGCCGCAGAGTCACCGGGATGAGTGGGTTTGAAAGAGTCGTTGAATGGATTTTTAATCCACAATAATATCTATAACTGCTCAGGAAGAAAACTTCTTCCTTTTATCTTGTACTAATCTTTAAAAACAGGCCCTGAGTGGTAATCGAATCCACGAATTCAGAGATTATATTTTTCCAACAGTTGTTATGTTTCTGTTATCGGAGTTCTCCTCTCTCAAGATGAACAAGATTCTCGAACTGTGGCATTTGAAGACATTGTATAGTTATGCAATTTACTTTTTGACTTTGTTACGTTTTTTTAAGTTTTAACTACCAGTTAGCATATTTTTGCCTACGTTGCTTATTTCAGAACTATATATTGAAAAGAAAGTTTACTTCTTTTGTTGCCTACAAAATCTTTACAAAGGGCAAAATCTGCACACAAGCTTAGTGGCACAAATTGTCGGAAGGCACTTAACTCCAGTCTCTGAAGCGAAAAGCGATTTGGAGGATGCTTTTCCAATTTAATTCTTTATTTTAACTGAAGCAAGACTTGGAATTAAGCTTTGCTTGTAGCCCAATGAATTGCCAATAGCCCGTTTATATTGTCATCTGGGTGGAGTGTTGCACTTGTCCAAGAAAGGGCTATGATTTCCACAATATGTGGTGCAAGGAGTCATCTGTTTAGATCTGATACTTGACGTTTGTTGCTATGTTTTTCGAAAATTGTGTCTGGTACTTAAAGGAGAAGTCGTTTTAGGTTTTGATTACTTTAAGTTAGAATTAGAGATAACAGTGTCGTACTTAACCCTATTTTGCCTGGATGTGGAAGGTGGGGGTGGAACTTGCAATTGCAGTAAAAATCGAGGGGTCTGGGAGCGACAACGGCTACGTGTTGTCTAATTTTGTTCGGTAATAGCGTTCTCGTCCCCAGACCTTTTCTTTTCTCTAAGCCGGCGGGGCCTTGATTCGAGAAACGAAAAATATGTCATCTTGTAGAGTAAGCTAAAGGCTTTCTACTCAATGCAAGATATTTTTGCTGTGCCTTAGCAAAATAATTTTGCTGTTCCCCCCTTGTACGATGATGGGGGTGTGAGTTTGCTTGTACGTCCAATGGTTAAGGTAGGTATATTAGCCAGATACATTCGTGTCAAAAAAAAATATATATATAAAACTGGGCTTAAATAAACTGCACGAGTCAAATCGCCGGGTCTACCAGAAACGAAAGGCTCTGGAGACACAGGATTTTCAGTCCTAATTTCTACTTGTTCTAGGACATCCGCTCTTCATGTATGCAGTTGTGTCAAGATTAATATTTTTTTGTTTCAAACAGCCAAAAAAAAAAAAATGGAATTAATACAAAAGTCCAATGTCCCCAGAGCCCTTCATTTCTCGTGCCAAGATCCCGTTACCTAAGAGAAGCGAATAGGGCTATGGGGACGAGAATGTGGTAATAGGGGCAAGTAATCCTAAAAAAAAACAAATTTTCCCTTGTTTCACATAGAACATAGTTACAAAAGTAAATATTTTTTGTTTTAATTTACAAACAAGTTCTTAAATTTAATCGATTTGTCCTCAGTAAAGGCGTGTTGACGAATACTGAGCAGTGTTATTTTCACAGTTTGTTGCTTATTATAACTGATTTTTCAAACGAAATGTGGACCACACAGTCACAACTAGTATCCACAGTTTTTGAAGTACATTTTTTACAATTTTACATTTTTTTCTTGTAAACTTCCGCGATTAAAGACCCACTCCCCCTCAGACCAGCCAGTAGCTTCATAAAATTTTGTTTTGTGCATAAAACCAGTAGTAAAGCATCCATCCTCTTACCCCATAGATTCATTTTGACTGCTTTTAGGAGGGGTAAGTTTTTATTTTATATTTCATGATTTTCTAATTATACACGTACAAGGTGAGCTTAATAGAGGAGGACACTTAATGGTTTACGGAGTTATGACAATAGGTGTTACTTATTAATAAGTGCATCTATTGTCATAAAGGTGAACAGATTGAAATTAAAATTTAACATTTTGGCTTCATGACGACGACAAAAGTTCCTGTCGAAACATGTGCACGTTTTGTTCTTTTTTACTCTAAAATTATCACAAGCCTACTTTAACAACAGTTCTAGATCTCGACTTGTGGAGCCGGTTTGACAAGCCTGGCGTCCATCACTCGTATATCAACTCGGTTAGGTAGTCAGGCAACAAATTCTCGAAAACTCTAAATCTGTCACGCAACTTGATGAAAGTAATTCATAAATATATTCAGTATGAAGTGGAACGAGATCTTTTAAAAACAGTTGTATTTCGACCTTTATAGGCAGTTGAAAACAAAGCAGGAAAGAATGAATGAAACATTTCAATTTCTCAACGGTGAAAACAATCTTCCACCGAGCTAATGAAACAAAGCTAAACAACTGGGGGCCGGTTTATTTACCCGTGAAATGCGTATTTTTTAATGTTCAGTGAACTGCATTGAAAAAAACCCCGAAAGAATATGATATGTTCGCAGTCATATTTCTGCTAAGCTGAAATACATAAACTACGAAAATCTCATTCGGTTTCGTTCTGTCTATCGCAATTCACATACATATGACTTATTTTGTGGAGTTATAAGTATAAATTGCGCCGAAGTATAAGACATTGCCTCTGTTTCTTTTAAGAAAGATCTAGAAGCAGGTACATGTATCTGAGCAAAAATGAAAATCAATGCAGATTTTGTGTTCAGTCGAAAGACGCAATATTAAAAAAACATTTTTGATTTAGCGCCCACCGGTTGAGTCAGCAGAAACTCCAATAGCCTGCATACAGGCTACGGTATCAGCCAATCACTGCGCGAGAATAGTCACAAAACAAATTCTCGGAAAACTATCAAACTTTCCCTGAAGTGATGAATAAATTATAAAGTGTAATTACGCCGAAGTGTCGTTATCTTGTCAACAGATAAGCAGTTTCTCAGGCAAAAAATGCTTAAAAGAGATCAATGCTGGCGTTGTGATACCATTTGTTCGCCGCCATCTTCAAAGATCTCATGCACTGGATGCGGAGTGGCGTCTTATTGCAGCGATAAATGTAAACACAGCGATGTGTTTCGACATCAAGTGGATTGCCAAACGGCCGCATTGAAGAGGAAGTGTGCTGGATGTGGCAAGGAAAACACGGGATTGAAGTCTTGTGGTAGCTGTAGTCAAGTGTGGTACTGCGATCAAAACTGCCAAAATGACTCTTGGCCAACTCATAAAGCCCACTGCCAACTCGTAGGAAGGGAAACAGAAGAATTGTCGCGTCAGTTAAAATTTGCCTACGACCGAATGGTTCCAGGTTTGGGAAGCGTTTATTATTGGGGTAACATGCCAGCCGTCGATTTGATCAACTTGCCTTTGAATGAAGGTGTCCACTATAGCAAGCCTTTGTCGATTCTTGTTTGTGGCGTTGGTGACCCGAGAAATGTCTTGCTGTCCTTGTCTCAGCTTCCAGACGACTACAAAGAAGAGCTGACCTTCGATTTGAACGACATCTGCCCTTGTGTGATGGCTCGTACAGTTCTTATACTGTACATGCTCATCAAAGGTAATGAATAGTAAACACTTGTCACACTCATCCAAAGTTTTCCAACACTCATGCAATTAATTTAATCCCACACAATACGAAAATTAAACTAACATGGTAACAGAAAAGAACAAAATTACAAATACAGAAATAGGCATAAAATAACTAACAGCGACCGACCTATTACCACCGTTTGCATTGATACGCGATTTCAGAAATGAAAACACCCGCGGCAACATTTCCAAGATTTCCGTCAATCAAAGTTTGAAATGACGTTTCGCACGAGCGATCATAAAGATTACCACCGTTTGCATTGATACGCGATTTCAGAAATCAAAACACGCCGCGAAAACTTTTCCAAGGCTTCCGTCAATCAAAGTTTAAAAGGGTTTCCGACAATGTTTCTCGCGAGCGATCACGAAAGTGAAAACAGCTTTATTAATGTGTCATGCAATATACCCTAGCCGAGCATAAAAACGATATATAGCGAGTGTTTCGCATAGGTGACAGTATTAAATCTGGGAATGTGGAAATCTGCGCCTCTAAGGTTGTAAGTAAAACTTTTCAATGAGAACAAATTTTTGACGCTTGGGAGGCACAGATCATGCTTCACTTTGGACATCATACAAGCTATATCCTGTAGCCTTTCATAAAGAGATTTAAAATTAGCTTTCTTTAGTAGTTGCTCATATGTAGATTTGCTCTGTCTTCTGGGTGCGTTCGAGTTTCTCTTGTCACTTGCTCGGCAGAAATGCCAGGTAAGATGGCAATAGGTGAGGTCCAGAAGAATATCGATAATTATTAAATTCTCAACCTCGGATATTGCATTTCTAGCTTTCTGATTGATTCACTGAATCCTGGTTATCAGCTCGTATACTATGTTTGACCTTATATGGGAAATGAGTGCGGCAAGTGCCGCTTGGGGTAAAATTTTTCTGCGGGAAGCGGACAGTTTCATCAGAAAAATGGTTGAAAACAGCAAATTTGGCGAGCTTTATGAACAAGAAATAATCAGCGGTGCCTACAAAAACCACAGAAATGCCATAGTAAAATTAACTGCGCAAAACAAAAAGATTGATGCGAAAAGTTTAATTATAATACTTGTAAACGCACAACAAGAGCGAGTGAATAAAGTAGAAAATTAAAGCAGCAAATAATTTGCGAAAGAACGGCAAACTGACACAGTTTCATTCATTGTACGTCATAAAATAAGGCTCAGTTCTTCTGTAAAGTTTGTTACCTTTTATTCTTGGTCTTGTCCTTTTATACTTCAATAAACCTGTTTCACTTTGAGCTCAATTTTGCTTCAAATTAAAATCAGTATAGCAGTCTTGATGACAGCCGTGGTGCCGTAAATTACAACTGTGTTACAAGTACAATGTAAACACTTGCTTCGTTCTACTTGCACAAGACGTGTAGTTTCCAGAAAGGCTTTTGCTTCGGATCATCCCGTAAATCTTAACTGTTGTCACAATTTCCAGGATATATAGTCGACTTTAGAGGCTTCGCGCCTCATTGGCTATTTACCGTATTTTACGAAAGCCGAGGAGGGACATCAGATTTCAGACTTCAAACTTCAAACTTCAGACTTCAAACTTCAGACTTCAGACTTCAGACCTTAGACTTCAGACTTCAGACTTCAGACTTCAGACTTCAGACTTCGCACTTCGGACTTCCGCCTTCGCTTGATTTCCGCTGACCTCCGAGTTGTTGAGTTTTTAGATCAGGCAGATCCACTATTTAAAGTCAGATCCGCTATCTATAAAGTCAGATCCGGTTGTAAGTAATCGGTGTAATGGCGGAACACGTAACGGCGTAACGGCAGAACGAGAATCGGCGTAACGAGATATATTTTTTAACAACTTAATTAGTTTATTGCTATGAACAAAATTAAATTAATAAATTCCCACCTTGCAGACCTGCAGACAGCGGTACCTTGAACCATTTTTTTTCTTTATTTCACACACAATAGGCCGCAATATCGTTTACGGCTTATACATGACCTCTTGACTTAATTACGTAAAACGGGACAAACAAACAAACAAACAGTAAATATATTTCACAAAATAAAGGGCATGCATATCTTCTTAATCCTTCTAGATCGATCTAGAGCCAGGATTTCGATTTTATTTCGAGTGAGGATTTCAAGGAGAAGCTCAGTGCAGTAGCGCGTCGCCCTTCGGACTTTCTCGCCCCGATCGCGACAATGAAACGTACAAAGCCGAAGCAAGTCAATGAAGCCGTTGGAAAATCAAAGAGGTCTATGACCTACTCGTGAATGCGTTAGATATATTTGAATCGTTCCTTTGAACAGTATATTATCGATGGAAAATATTCATTATAGTGATTAATAATAATAATCAACTTTATTTAAAGAGGGTGAACATATAACAGGTCGCCTAGGTATAAGAATTACTTTTTTCGTCATTTTTAATTGCTTAGTAAACCGATGGCTCAGTGGTACTGCTCTGCGTTTTAAAGCGTGTGACCCGGGATCAACTCTCATACCCTGTGGCTAAAATTTTTTATTTCTTCTTATTTTTTTCCACGGATATTATATACATATCTGTGTTGTATAGAGTTTCGTTACTCTTTTACTGATTATCCTTTAATAAATCGTGCCGTGCTCTAACCTTCCCAGTCTTTTAATAACACATACATAAAGTCACTGGTCATCGTTTCCGAATGTTCGCGATTATTCTATAAGAAAGGGCAATATTTCATCGTTTGGGAAACGATTGTTTCTCATTTACAGGGGTGAAGTATTTTCTACACTTATTTCTTTGAAATGATACCTTTGTAAAGCTGTATTTTTATTCACTGCCGAGGGAAACGAAATTTAGAAAGCGCCCGTGAGCATACCTAATTTCTTTAATTTTACAAACATGTTTCGACGATTACATCCGGCATCTTCAGTGCAACAGTTGTTGTTACAAAGTGGACTTATATAGCGTACAATGTGAGCGTTATATTACGTTACATAACAAACACGAATATATTTGATTTAAACTTTCAACGGAACTACTAAGTGCGCGTGCACTGGCCAAAAGAGCCCTTGGTCAGCGCGCCTACAAAAAAAGCGTTAAGTTAACGTGTTAAGTTAGGTCGGGCTTTTCCCATTTCATGTAGATTGCTTCTTTTAGCTTAACTTGGTACCTAGTTGATGCAGAGCCTAAAACCTCAAAGCAGTCTGTAGAACACAAGGCAAGACGGTCTCTGAACTCTGTAGATGTTTGAATACATTGGAAGATCTGTCTAATGATAACTGCTCGTGCACACACGAAGAAAAATGCCGGCTTGTTTTACCGATCTAACAAGCATTAGTAGAAATTCAGCTGTGTTCTAATGGAAATCCGCGAATCTGATTGGTTCTCCCACTGTTTTCTATTCGCCGATAGAAAACAGTCGCGCGCGCGCGTAGCTCTTTAAGCGGTAAATTTTCTTGATTTTTGTCTTCAAAGTGCACAATATTGTAGGTTTTGGACTGCAATCCTTTAGAGTTTCTACTAAAACAATTAGACTACTCGCCCTCGTTTTCTATGAGCGATAGTCAACTCGGCTGCGCCTCGTTGACTATTTGCTCATAGAAAACTTGGGCTCGTAGTCTAATTGTTAATTACAACTTGCACGTGAACATTTGTATACAACACGCGTGCAGAGACTATCAGGGACAGAATCTTTTACATTAAAAAGGTTCGTAATTTTAAAAGTTGAAAAAAAAAATTGATATCAATGGGCTTACAAAACCTTCTAATAAGTTTGCGTACCCTATGTTGTGCTCCTTTCGAGAACCGCCCAACATAAGGTAAAGTGACACAGATTTATGTCAAATTTAGACATACGAAAATGGTCACTAAATAGAAGGAAATATAAAAATACCAACTAAAATCGGAGGGGGAACATTTCGATGACATAGCAATACAACACAAGGTACGAATGGACAAAAACTGAAGAAGAATAAAATGGATTGTGATAAAGGTTTTGAATAACTTTTCGGCTGAACAGATTTTAAAGGCAATCCCGTTTGATTGTAACTTTTCATTATAAAGGGAGACATGTTTGTAATAAGGCTATGGTATTTTCATTTGCATCTTTAAGAATAAATTCTTTGCTAACATTTAGTCTCAAGGCGAGTATTTGGAAAAACTAAAAAAGGAAAAACTCAGCGGTGATAATCCCTTTAATTATTTTTTGTGTTTTAATGAGATCTTGGCTGTTGTGAGAAACTTCTTCTAGATTCTGACACTTTTTGCATGCTTTCCTATTTAAATTTAAATTTGGAGTTTTTCTTTTTTTACTGCAGAATTTTAAAAACAAAATGGGCACTTCTTTAAATGTATTACGTCATTTTGGTATGACGTCATAATTGACTCCTCTTTGCTTCTAAAATAAACAATTTTGGATGATTTGCACACCATACACACCAGGGAAGGTAAAATAGCAGTTACAAGAAGCCCATGGGCAAGGCTGCAATTTCTTTTTCACTTGAAAGGACATATATTCTACTAATTATAAGACACCACCTTGGTCGGACAACACAAAATTGTTGACGTCGGACAGATTTTTATTCATCGTTGCCGTAAAATGATTTATGATCAAAAAATTGTCCGGACATTATGTCCGACCACACTAGTGATTTCGTTGGACATAGGTTAATTTTTTGTCGGCCAATGACCGATGACCAACTCTTATTTGCAGCTCATGATGGGCATACAATATTAAGGACTGATTCATTTTCACTTTACAGGAGGACATCAAATAGCAAGTTCTGTGACACAAATTTGGTATTCAATGCGACTCAGTGAAGAGAACTACAAGCTGGTAATGCGCGCCCTTCAAGAACTGATCCATGCATCAAGCCTCGAAGAACTGACAAAAGGTAAAATGCAGATTGAACAAGAGCATCTCCACAAACTCTTACAAGTGTGGCGTACCTGGCTTGACCTTAGTTCACGTAAGGGAAATTGGATTACAGAGGCGCGGCGGGGGAGGTTTAAGAATGATCAGAGTTCAAAAGAAGGAATCGATTTATACTTGGAACAAATTCCAAAGGAACACAAAAAGTCTGCTTCTGACTGGTTTGCAAACGGCATTCTGTTACCCAAGGGATCCGCATCGCGGAAACAGCTTCCTCGTGAGAATGTTACTCTCACCGGTTCTCCTGCTGCTTTCAATCACATTGGTGTCGCGTACCCTTTTAATTACATACCTGATCCATCTGTGATTCCATTCTCATCATGGGATTACAAAGGAGTCAAGCAACATTTTCATTGTGCCTCTCTTCTCACGATGTACAGCCAGTATGTGGGTCACGTGCTCGAGACGTCAGCCATGAAGTTGGCCTCAGGACAGGTGAAGTTTCACTTCCTGCTGTGCAACTGTATGGAGATGGCGCCATTCCTTCCTCCAGACCGGAAGTATGATCGCGTCACCACCTCAAACATTGCTGATTACGTGCCACTTACCAGCATACTGGACATGTGCAAACCAGTTTTGAACACTGTCAACCCTTCCGCCGTTATTATCACAGAATTTATCAATTGGTTTCAGCACACCAATTTAAATCAAAAACAGCTACTTCATTTCAAGCAAATGTCACAAAGCTTTCGCCAAAAAGTCCTCGAAGACACCCAAAATCCTTCTATTGCCCATTCCAATGGGAAAGTGGCGTTTTTGGATTACCAGGATTTCAGCAAAGAGTTAATCCAGTTTCTTCGCGCTGCTGTTCTGGTGCCTGATCACGAGATCCCAGATCAAAGGCATCGACCGCACACATGGAGGTCAGTGGCTGACTATAATGGCTTGATTGCACGCGACTTCCTTCGCTGCCAAAATCGAGTGTTTCCTGCCAAGTGGATGCAAAACTGTCGCAGAGTCACCATGATGAGTGGGTTTGAAAGGGCCGTGGAATGGCGGATTATTGATCCACAGTGTTTCAAAACTGAACTGAAGGAAGACTTGTTTTCCCCCGTTTTAAATTTTCGAAGTTGGTTTGGTTTCTTGTTTGTAATACTTTGTGTATTGTTTTCATTTTATTGTATTTTTGTAGTTTTTACTATGAATACTTGTTTTTTCCCTAGTTTAATCTCTCCATATTTTAGTTTTTCTTTGGAAGATTTTCAAAACTTTTCATCAAAAATTGGTGAATAATTTATTATAATATGCTCGAATCATTTTAGATCATTTCGGTACTTACCCTTTTATAATTATGTTGGTTCAAGAATTTACACGTATTTTCTGGTTAGTTGCCTGTATTATTGTTAATGTCAGTTACTTGTAATTTGTTTTATATATATTTTTGACCGAGTGTAGTAAGCGAGTATTTATACGAGTCTAATTACTTCTAGGCGCCTTGTGGTTAAATAATATAAATAAAGACGATGACGATGATGACGAAGATGATGACGATGACGATGACGATGACGATGACGATGACGATGACGATGACGATGACGATGACGATGACGATGACGACGATGACGATAATCGCGATGACAGATTGATGGTGATGGTGGTGGTGTCGATTGTGATTGTTTCGCTAGTCGCATCAATCGCCAAGGTTCCAAATTACTCACTCTTTATTTAGTCATCTCATTCACAGGAAAGTAAATTCGAAATCTGTTAACAGGTCAGAATTTATGGTTAACAAATGCCAGGGTTCCGTATACTTAAAAACAGAACAATATTTACGTACCCATTGGTGTCTCAAAGTCTGCGACTAGGTAGTTTTTCTTCAGTGATCTTATTAATCAATTTCGTAAGGCATTGTGACGTCATCATGTTGTATAAAAACGTCACGCATTAATTAAAATTATATATCTGACCGGATTTATTAAAACCAGGTTATGGAAATTTTCACCGTTTTTAGCGCAAATCGCCGTAAACGCGTTTTTTTCTCGCCAGAAACTATCTCCAAAGTAGACGATATAAAAACTAAAGTGAATGTCAGTCTTTTTTTCTCTTCTCCACTTTCTTATCTACCTTTCAGCGCTATTGTTCATTTTTTTCCTTTCTGGGCATGTTTTTAGCCATACCACAGTGCCATGTACAAGGTCAAAAACACTCAGATCACTTTTCGTTCACCACGTTTTTACAAATCGAGTTAGATATACAATTTCTCGTAAGAACGAAACAGTAGTGAATATGATGATATTTCGTAATGTTATTTCCGGACGACTTTCGCATGCAGTTCCTGTTGATGAATTTACTTGTTAAATACGTTTTTGTAGTTAGTTTTGAGGTCTTTAAGAGGGCGTCTTTCTTAGAAACACCCACTCAATTTCGCGTAAAATATAATTTTGCCTGGAACTCTGTCAACTGAAAGACTTTACCGAGGTAAGAACTAAAACAGATTTGGTTTGATTTGAAATGATATTCTGGCCGCGTTAGAAGCCATAAAATATTTTCCCTTGTCAGCCCTCGTCACAACGTCTCAAAAAGTGAAAAATAGGCACTTTTCGTAACACTGTAAAATATTTCTTTCGCATCATCTAGCCGCAAATTTTATATCAACTTGCTCATAAACCTTTCTAGTTTTCCAAGAAAGTCACAATTTGCCTCTCAGTTCTCCTGAAAAGGCAAAATGGAGCGTAATATGACCACTACTAATCGCCTTCGAGCGAAGACTGTAAATTGGCTTCGATTGAGAGGCTATTTTTTAAATTTTGGGACCAACCTAATACTTCTAGCCTATACAGCCGACTAGAGTAGTCGTTAATCTACAAATATGTGCAAAATCCCATGTACGTTTTCAATATTTCAAAAGTTGTGACCGTTTTTATCAGCACATGTACCAGCATTTTCGATTTTTTCCCCTATATTGAAATCGAACTCTCTCGAGCAGATTTTGACACACATGCAGCCTACCTGCTCTTCATCTCGGTTTATGTCCAACGTTAGACGGTTAACAATCCCCAAATTGCTAAATCCCATAATAACTCCAGCAAATTGGTAGGTATTGCCTTCAAAACTTGAGCACCACGGCATCTATCGAGTCCCTTGTTGGCGATCGAAAGCCTGAATCCAAGGCTACATTTCGCACTAAATAGCCCATTAAACACCGTTTCAGTGCCGTTTTTCTTCAAGAATCAGTCAAAAGACACTCCGAGACTGGTATTCAGAGAACATAGCCGCGATTTGAGGTCTGAATTCCGAAGAAACATCACCATTTACAGCGTATACATCTCGACAATATCGATACTGTGTGATGCTGCTTCCGCAGAGGTCCGCATAAATGGGAAGACCGCTGATCGCTTGTGCCAACAAGGCAATGTCACTATAATTTTTTTTAAATCAAAATTTGGAAAGCATGCGCAATTTCGAGTTTTAAATAAATCAATCCTATACAAACAGGATGGGCCCTAAGCAAACCGAGGAGCAACAGAAGGTTAAAGAATACCTTACGGCACGGTTTACACTAGGAGAAAGAACTTGGCGAAAGGAGGACCCTTCCCCATAGGTGTACAGACCGGAAAGGGGGGGGGGGAGGGGGGCTGCACCCCCCTCAAATTTTGGGAAACTCAGATTTTTTGGGCAGCAAGAGAAATTTGGGCAAAGCCAGTTTTTAAAGAAGTTTTTTTTTTCGAAGAGATAGATATTTTCTATTTTAAGGGGATCATTTGTTGATATACATATTTGTAATTTTTTTTACTGTTGGGCACTGTACTGTAAATATCTGTCACAGTTAAACACCTGATATAGAAAGCTTCTCTGCGTTACTAAATTTTATAAAATCGACGGAGACATTCTGGAAGCCGAGCAGAAAATGTGCGCGAGTTTTCGTCGTGTGCGCGGATTAGGCTACATGTCTGTTTCAGAAATGCAAGAGAATGATCTATTTGATAAGTCTTCAGAGTTTCCTTACGTTCTTCATATCCGTGAGTGATACCTGCTACATCGTGTTCTGCAGAACGATCATTCAGAGCGTTGCGCAGATGGAAAACTTACCTCCGCAGCATGTGATGGGGCGACAACGTGTCAGTATGGCCAATTAAAAAACAAATTAAAACAAAACAAGTGTTTCTCGTTTCCGCCCGCTTCATTTTTGGGGGCCGCCTCTCTTTTTTATTTTTGGAAAAGTTAAAACGAACAAAAACCAACAATGTTTACTTTCACTTTGTACGTAGAAAGAATATCTTTTGTCTGCGTTTAATACAAACTAAGGCCCAAAACTTTAAATCCTCGTTACACTAGGTTTGTACTGGATAGGTCAATTACCTTGCAGGATTTATTTTGGAAGTTCGCTTCTGGCCTGGAGAATTTGACGATGGAGGAAAAAACATTAGTGTCACCAATAGGTGTTTAAAGCGCTAGAGCGATTGACACGTAAATCAAGTTTACTACTACTACATCAATATTCACATATTCGAACAACACAGGTATGGAATGCAACAAAATAATAAATAATTAAAAAATAAAAACAATTCACCCGGCCGCTCTCTCTTTTTTATAGAAATCGAGACGAGAAACATTTGTTTTTTTTTACTTGGCCTAAATTATTACTTGCCATCGCACTTATTAGCATTTAATGGGCATGTTCCAACTCTGTAGTCAACAATGACATGGATTGTATGGTTAATATCTTCGGCCGTTGAAATGGTAGAGACAGCTATTTCTTTTAACGTGCTGTATGAGCTCATATGATAGATTCTTATATAAGAATTTTTCACTTCATTTGAAAGCCTATGTTAGTGCATCGTATGAACCTCGTTTCTTCTCGACTGTTTCGTAAAAATTTGGGCATGCAACTTGTGAGAACTTTTCAGTTTGGGCAAATGTCTCACCGCCCCCCCTGGCAAAAATTGCCGGTACGCCTATGCCCTTCGCAAGTTGCAGTAGACATGGGAAATACCAAAAATGAAGACAATGAACGTATGTTTACAAGAACAGAGTGGCTGACGAAGAGCCAAATCCAGCGCTTTTTCTCCCGACTAGCAGCAAAACGTCGCAAGGATCAGGGTGTGGTCGGAATGTCACCCGATGACGAGAAAGATGTCCGATGCCTCCAGGAAAATTCCGACAGACAAGTTCTGGTAGACGAGGTTAATAGAGAAATCAACGTCTCGCATCCCATCTGCTACGACACGTATGACCTCTGTGAACGTTACCACAGCAACACGCTTCAAAACTTTTAATGTGGTCATGCTGAAAGCCATCTGTAGCCACTTTGAGATTCATGTAAAATCAAAAGAAAAAAAGCAACTTCTGATAGATAAGGGGACGGATATGATTCGTGAATGTGAATGTGTTTCTGACTAAACCATGTTAAACATCCCGTAAGAGTAACAGACAGTTGTTGAGTAGTCTTGGCTCCATGCCTTGACATAGCTGTGCTTTATTACGTTAAGTCCTCTCATCCCTCTCATCAAAAGGCAGGCAGGCTAAGAATACTACATCCTATAAGTGGTTTCACTGTCATGCCGCCAAAAATAAAACCAAAACTATTAAGTAAAAAAAAAATATTACAGGTTGTAGAAAACTGCTATATAAACTACCGTTACTTGTCCAAGTCTCAGATCTGTACATTATTCTGTACTCTAGTTATCCGTCAAATTGTTTCACGCAAATTTGAAGAGCACAGACATGTGATCTGGCATTAAATTCTGCTACAAATCCGATCACCCTCACGAAAAAGTAAACATTCAAATAAACTCTTCCCGCAAAACCTCAACGCTCAAGTGTCCAGAGTATTAAAAATGGCAAGATGAAGATTTTTTTTTAAGAAAACGTGACAGCCTTCTGGCGGCCATCTTAGGTCTTGTGTGGCGTGAACTCCGAAATTCAAAATGCTATATCTTACAGTCGGCCGGAATCCAGATCGAACTGTCCGCGGTTCGATCCCTGGCCAGGGTTGCTGTATTGTGTTCTTTAGCAAGTTAATTTTCTCTCATAGCACCTCTACCCACCCGGGTGTATAAATGGTTACCGGCGAAATAATTCTGGGGGGGGGGGGGGGGGGGTTTGATCAGCGGTCTCCCCATTTATGCGGACCTCTGCGGAAGCAGCATCACACAGTATCGATATTGTCGAGATGTATACGCTGTAAATGGTGATGTTTCTTCTGAATTCAGACCTCAAATCGCGGCTATGTTCTCTGAATACCAGTCTCGGAGTGTCTTTTGACTGATTCTTGAAGAAAAACGGCTCTGAAACGGTGTTTAATGGGCTATTTAGTGCGAAATGTAGCCTTGGATTCAGGCTTTCGATCGCCAACAAGGGACTCGATAGATGCCGTGGTGCTCAAGTTTTGAAGGCAATACCTACCAATTTGCTGGAGTTATTATGGGATTTAGCAATTTGGGGATTGTTAACCGTCTAACGTTGGACATAAACCGAGATGAGAAGCAGGTAGGCTGCATGTGTGTCAAAATCTGCTCGAGAGAGTTCGATTTCAATATAGGGGAAAAAATCGAAAATGCTGGTACATGTGCTGATAAAAACGGTCACAACTTTTGAAATATTGAAAACGTACATGGGATTTTGCACATATTTGTAGATTAACGACTACTCTAGTCGGCTGTATAGGCTAGAAGTATTAGGTTGGTCCCAAAATTTAAAAAATAGCCTCTCAATCGAAGCCAATTTACAGTCTTCGCTCGAAGGCGATTAGTAGTGGTCATATTACGCTCCATTTTGCCTTTTCAGGAGAACTGAGAGGCAAATTGCGACTTTCTTGGAAAACTAGAAAGGTTTATGAGCAAGTTGATATAAAATTTGCGGCTAGATGATGCGAAAGAAATATTTTACAGTGTTACGAAAAGTGCCTATTTTTCAATTTTCGAGACGTTGTGACGAGGGCTGACAAGGGAAAATATTTTATGGCTTCTAACGCGGCCAGAATATCATTTCAAATCAAACCAAATCTGTTTTAGTTCTTACCTCGGTAACGTCTTTCAGTTGACAGAGTTTCAGGCAAAATTATATTTTACGCGAAATTGAGTGGGTGTTTCTAAGAAAGACGCCCTCTTAATTCATTACGATAGCTGCAAGTTTCATAACAGTACGGTACACATGCACTCGCTTAATATGTTATTGCACTTCTAAAATCCCAGCTGAAGAGAGATGTTAAGTTGTATTTTTGTTGCTGTTGTTGGCTATTAAAAGGTAAAATTTTGGCACTGTTTATCTCCAAATAATTCTGTCTGAACCACGATGATAATATGCTGAGATCACAGTTAATAACATATTCCAGGACTAAAGGAGAGGCATCAGATGCATACTCCGTGGTGTCGTCCGCATAGAGCCGCAAAGACGTGTTGGTGATTTCGAAATTCAGATCATGTGTTTTTCGATCATGCGACTTCGTAATTCAGATCATGTGTTTGTTTTGTAGTGTTTGTTTTGTTTCGTTTTATTGCTTAAACTAAAGTGAAAATTCTGATTTACAATCGATAAATTAAACGTGTTACACGTATTCAAGCGTGCACCTGTGTTTGTTGTTTCTGTGTTTTAGTTCTTTATTTTATAGTTCTTGATATTCACCTCTGAAAATTAGACTAAAACAATTATTCGCCTCAGGCTCAGTGAATCTCGGCGATTATTCCCCACGACTTCGTCTCGGGGAATATTCGCCGAGATTCACCGAGCCTGAGGCGAATAATTGTTAATTATTATGCATACTATAAACAGTTTTTATGTATCCTGTTCCTATTAGATTAAATGCATATAAACAAGTATGTATGTGTTGCTTGGGCGAAGCTCTATTTGCTGGGATAATGAAAGACAAACTACCATTTGGCAGATTTTGGCCACGGGTGTGGCCGTTTATTTTTATATCAAGAATAAAAAAGCTTTGAATATGGAAACCTTAATCTATTAGCCCAGCAAAGGTGAGGGAGAACCCGCCAACCCAGAGGGAGTGGAGGGAGGGGGAAAATTTTCATGACTAGTTGCAAGCCAGCCATGAGGGAGAGGGCGATGTAACCGCGCCTGCATAACCTAAGAGCGCGCAAAACGTGACCGGAAGTAATCGTTGGAGGAAATTACACCAGTAGTCATGTGCGCTCATATAGGCTCTAAAGCCTCGTTTTCATGTTACGATGACGTCATAGGTTGTTTAGACTCTAAAGCCTGGCTTTCATGTTACGATGACGTCATAGGTTGTTTAGGGTCTAAAACCTCGCTTTCATGTTAGGAAGTCGTCACGATGCCGAATTGATGGATGACCGGAAGTAGAAAAACTGGAAAAGTAAAAACGGAAATAGAGTATTTATTTTGAAAAATGTTATGGGAGGCTTGAAGTGAGAGACCATAGCAACCGAGTGATGTCATAGCAACGGAAATTTGATGCAAATAAAAAATTCAAAATCTTTTGTTGCGTGACATTAATAATTGCGCGCCAATAGGGGGAATCCCCCTCTTGTACGTAAAAGGAAGGAGAAACCAAACGGAAGTGAAAAACCGCAAATAGAATGTTCAAAGTATTTTTATTTTCAAAAACCTGTTCACACTGTGGGACCGGCGCCCGACTTACAGAAATTTTAACAAAATGTGGAGGATCACGAGGGAGCAAAGCGCGTTTTGGTTACTGTTGTATGCAGCGCAGGCGAGCGCATTTTTTTTCACCTGACGCAATCAAAATAGTAACGTGTCAAAGAGGGGGTGATCCCCTTAATCTGACGTCATCAAAGTAGTGGCGTGCTGGGGGTGTCCCCCTTCACCCCCTTCATGGTAGAGCGCTGCGAGTGACTTGCCTGGCTATCGCTCTTCCTTTTATAACATAAGAAAGTGGGTAAGGGGATGGGGGGTATCCCCCCTTTATCTAAACCGAGGGAGGGTTGGAATCGTATACGGAATATAAAAAAATGAGGGTAATCACTCACAATTTTCAATCAGTGCTTGGATGGGTTAATGGTTTGTTTTTGTAAGGCATTAAAGTTATTTACACTTGATGTTTTTGTTCAGCTTTATTCTTTCAAGGCAACAACGTTGTTTACACTGGAATTTTTTATCCAATGGATTGATCCCCAGTTCACCTCTCTTTTCCAATTTGCTCCGAGGTACTGGCATCTCTGCCAATAAAATTCAATACCAGTCTTTGCCAATAGGGTTTGGTAGGCGAATCCTCAACATTTGATATATAACAAAGGATAATCACATAATATTAATGAAATTGTTTATATAGCGCTTTATACGAAAGTTCTAAAGCGCTTCACAATTAAAGAAGAAAATTGTCACATGACCGGCGTGAATGGACCTCGTCTCCACTTGAACATTCTCAGGCCCTTGGGCCCGTGTTCCATTCTGTTCGTTTTCTGTTTGCTTTTTACCGCGGAGTCTTTGATTGATCCGTTCCTTGTTTTTTGCGTAATATTGTTTCCATCGTTCGTTGATCCGTTCCCTGTTGTTTTAACGGTATTTTCTTCGGTAACTGCTGACGCGCTCAGCATTATTTGTACGCCATTGCTTTTGCCGGGTCAGGATTCGCTGTTTGTTCTCTGCATAATATCGTTTCTGGTATGCACTCTTTCTCACGGCCTTCTTGTCACTCTCCGGTGATTTGTTGGAGCAATCCATCTTGTGTGACATCTTACAAATAATGAGTTTAACCATACGATCACACTTTCTTATGGAAGTCGCATGGCTTAATCATTGTGTCACACTGCGGCTTCAACTTCTTCTTCTCTTTCGTCTTCTTCTTCGTCGTCATCATCAGGCTCATCGGGGAGTAATTTCTTTGTCATGACTCTGCTTAACAGGAATTTATGTTTCTCCACCGCTGACTCGGCCGCTTCGTCAAAATCCATGTCGTCTTCGTTAATGAAGCGGAGAAGAGTTTTCATGACTTCACGGTGTAGTGCATCACGTTTAATACGGTGAGTCCATTTTAAACGCTCTAAGTAGATTCTCCGTAGCCTTCTTCTGCTAAGGGGTAATAGGGTATTGAAAGCGGCAGTCTCGGCATAGTCTTTGGTTTTACCCTTATCGAGAAACCGTTTGACGTCTGCCATGAACGATTCTCTGAGATCTGCCCCCATGTTTCTACGTAACGGATCCCACGGATCATAGTCAGTGTCATCGTCTCCCACCTCTCCTTCCTCTTCGAAGCTGCTACTATTTTCCTCTCCCTCCTCTTCCTCTTCAGGCTCCTCTTCCTCTACATTTTCTTCATCAGTTCCACCTTCTGGCTCTGTGTCAAATACATCTGGTGCACGATCCGCCATTGTCTTCTTCTTCTCGTCAACGTTTCACGCAAGACAGTGTTGCCTCAACTGAGCTGGAGTCGTTTGAAGTGATTTTTATATACAATTTTATTAGCGTTCAAACGTCCTCCCTCTTTCTTCGATACCAGCGTGGGTATCCTTCGTGCGTCAAGAGGTTACTAAAGACCCGTTTCCTGTCATCACTGGCGGGGTGCAGATCCAATGCTAAGTATCCAAGTATCCTGATACACCGTCATAATGTCTGTCCAGAAGGTGGGAAAAACTTGAAGCAGTAAATTTCTCATGGCTAGCTGGTCGCGAGGATTCTTGAAGGCTATGATGTAGTGAGCATTCCTTGAAATACTCTTGGCGAACATGTCTTAACACAGAAACATGACGGTGATATTTTTATGATGAGAGTGTTTAGTGAACAAATCCAGCAGCTCTTTATCATCACTTCCCTCTGTCATTAGATCGTCCAACACAAGGAGTCCGCCGTCTGGAAACCACTTTCGCAATTGGGAGGTCATAGGAACACCTTCGTGAATATTTACCCCAGACTCTTGCATGTTTCGGAATCCATCTTGCCAGGCTCCGTAGCAATAATGAATGACTTCAGGAGGTGTACTAAACAACTCTTCTGAGTGATCCAAAATTAACGACTCGGTAAAGCAAGTTTTGCCACAGCCAGAAGGGCCAACGACCAAAATACTTGAAGGTGTCTTAAACCGAAACGCCTCACCCATTTCTATTCCTCCCAGGTTCCCATTAGGCGTTTCAGTAGGAGATGTAACCGTAGCTGTATCCCTTCGTGTCTTTTCGATGTCTGTGACATCTATAATTCTCGTGACGGCTTCTACTGTCTGCACGAGTAAATAGCCTTTGACAATAACGACACCAAAGGGACATGACTGACTCCTTGCTTTCTCGACTAAAACTGGATAAGATCAGGTAGAGTATTATTTTTATATTTAGCTGGTGCATTTCTGGCGGGCACTGGTGGTTTTTGGCAGGTATACCCGCCAAATGGTGGTTTTTGGCGGGTACACTCGCCATTTGGTGAGAAACCGAAACGCCTCAAAACCGTACCCGCCAAAAAACGCCAAATGGTGAGTGTACCCGCCAAAAACCACCATTTGGCGGGTATGCCTGCCAAAAACCACCAGTACCCGCCAGAAATGCACCAGCTAAATATAAAAATAATACTCTACCTGATCTTATCCAGTTTTAGTCGAGAAAGCAAGGAGTCAGTCATGTCCCTTTGGTGTCGTTATTGTCAAAGGCTATTTACTCGTGCAGACAGTAGAAGCCGTCACGAGAATTATAGATGCCACAGACGATTCGAAAAGACACTGAAACGCCTAATGGGAACCTGGGAGGAATAGAAATGGGTGAGGCGTTTCGGTTTAAGACACCTTCAAGTATTTTGGTCGTTGGCCTTTCTGGCTGTGGCAAAACTTGCTTTACCGAGTCGTTAATTTTGGATCACTCAGAAGAGTTGTTTAGTACACCTCCTGAAGTCATTCATTATTGCTACGGAGCCTGGCAAGATGGATTCCGAAACATGCAAGAGTCTGGGGTACATTTTCACGAAGGTGTTCCTATGACCTCCCAATTGCGAAAGTGATTTCCAGACGGCGGACTCCTTGTGTTGGACGATCTAATGACAGAGGGAAGTGAAGATAAAGAGCTGCTGGATTTGTTCACTAAACACTCTCATCATAAAAATATCACCGTCATGTTTCTGTGTCAAGACATGTTCCCACCTGGTAAATACGCCAAGAGTATTTCAAGGACTGCTCACTACATCATAGCCTTCAAGAATCCTCGCGACCAGCTAGCCATGAGAAATTTACTGCTTCAAGTTTTTCCCACCTTCTGGACAGACATTATGACGGTGTATCAGAAAGTGTCGGAACGACCTTTTGGATACTTGGCATTGGATCTGCACCCCGCCAGTGATGACAGGAAACGGGTCTTTAGTAACCTCTTGACGCACGAAGGATACCCACGCTGGTATCGAAGAAAGAGGGAGGGCGTTTGAACGCTAATAAAATTGTATATAAAAATCACTTCAAACGACTCCAGCTCAGTTGAGGCAACACTGTCTTGCGTGAAACGTTGACGAGAAGAAGAAGACAATGGCGGATCGTGCACCAGATGTATTTGACACAGAGCCAGAAGGTGGAACTGATGAAGAAAATGTAGAGGAAGAGGAGCCTGAAGAGGAAGAGGAGGGAGAGGAAAATAGTAGCAGCTCCGAAGAGGAAGGAGAGGTGGGAGACGATGACACTGACTATGATCCGTGGGATCCGTTACGTAGAAACATGGGGGCAGATCTCAGAGAATCGTTCATGGCAGACGTCAAACGGTTTCTCAATAAGGGTAAAACCAAAGACTATGCCGAGACTGCCGCTTTCAATGCCCTATTACCCCTTAGCAGAAGAAGGCTACGGAGAATCTACTTAGAGCGTGTAAAATGGAATTACCGTATTAAACGTGATGCACTACACCGTGAAGTCATGAAAACTCTTCGCCGCTTCATTAACGAAGACGACATGGATTTTGACGAAGCGGCCGAGTCAGCGGTGGAGAAACAGAAATTCATGTTAAACAGAGTCATGACAAAGAAATTACTCCCCGATGAACCTGATGATGACGAAGAAGAAGAAGACGAAAGAGAAGAAGAAGTTGAAGCCGCTGTGTGATACAATGATTAAGCCATGCGACTCTTATAAGAAAGTGTGATCATATGGTTAAACTCATTATTTGTAATATGTAACACAAGATGGATTGCTCCAACAAATTACCAGAGAGTGACAAGAAGGCCGTGAGAAAGAGTGCATACCAGAAATGATATTATGCAGAGAACAAACAGCGAATCCTGACCCGGCAAAAGCAATGGCGTACAAATAATGCTGAGCGCGTCAGCAGTTACCGAAGAAAATACCGTGAAAACAACAGGGAACGGATCAACGAACGATGGAAACAATATTATGCAAAAAAACAAGGAACGGATCAATCAAAGACTCCGCGGTAAAAAGCAAACAGAAAACGAACAGAATGGAACACGGGCCCAAGGGCCTGAGAATGTTCAAGTGGAGACGCGGGCCATTCACGCCGGTCATGTGACAATTTTCTTCTTTAATTGTGAAGCGCTTTAGAACTTTCGTATAAAGCGCTATATAAACAATTTCATAAATATTATGTGATTATGCTTTGTGAAATATGAAATGTTGAGGATTCGCCTACCAAACCCTATTGGCAAAGACTGGTATTGAATTTTATTGGCAGAGATGCCAGTACGTCGGAGCAAATTGGAAAAGAGAGGTGATCTGGGGATCAATCCATTGGACAAAAGTGTAAACAACGTTGTTGCCTTGAAAGAATAAAGCTGGACAAAAACATCAAGTGTAAATAACTTTAATGCCTTACAAAAACAAAATATCCATTCAAGCACTCAATTGTGAGTGATTACCTTCATTTTTTATATTCCGTATTCGATTCCAACCCTCCCTCGGTTTGGATAAAGTGGGGATACCCCCATCCCCTTACCCACTCTCTTATGTTATAAAAGGAAGAGCGATAGCCAGGCAAGTCACTCGCAGCGCTCTACCATTGAGATAGTGTCAGGTGAAGGGGGACACCTCCAGCACGCCACTACTTTGATGACGTCAGATTAAGGGGATCACCCCCTCTTTGACACGTTACTATTTTGATTGCGTCAGGTGAAAAAAAATGCGTCGCCTGCATACAACAGTAACCAAAACACGCTTTGCTCCCTCGTTATCCCCCACATTTTGTTAAAATTTCTGTAAGTCGGGCGCCGGTCCCGCAGTGTGAACAGGTTTTTGAAAATAAAAATACTTTGAACATTTTTTTTGCGGTTTTTCACTTCCGTTTGGTTTCTCCTTCCTTTTACGTACAAGAGGGGGATTCCCCCTATTGGCGCGCAATTATTAATGTCACGCAACAACAGATTTTGAATTTTTTATTTGCATCAAATTTCCGTTGCTATGACATCACTCGGTTGCTTTGGTCTTTCACTTCAAGCCATCCATAATATCTTCAAAATAAATACTCTATTTCCGTTTTTCCTTTTCCGGTTTTTTCTACTTCTGGTCATCCATCAATTCGGCATTGTGACGACTTCCTAACATGAAAGCGAGGTTTTAGACCCTAAACAACCTATGACGTCATCGTAACATGAAAGTCAGGCTTTAGAGTCTAAACAACCTATGACGTCATCGTAACATGAAAGCGAGGCTTTAGAGCCTATATGAGCGCACATGACTACTTACACCGGATGCTGCGAAAGACTTACGAAGCAAGCTACATAAACCCATTTATTTTTGCAAAATAAATATCTTTTATGTATCCTGTTCCTACTAGATTAAATGCTATGCATATAAACAAGTATGTATGTGTTGCTTTGGCGAGGCTCTGTTAACTGGGATAATGAAAGACAAGACTACCATTTGGCAGATTTTGGCCACGGGTGTGGCCGTTTATTTTTATATCAAGAATAGAAAGTTTAAAGTATGAAAACCTTAAACTATTATCCCAGCAAAGGTGAGGGAGAACCCGCCACAGCCCGCCATGAGGTACGAGTGAGCGGGCACCCCCACCCGAAGCCAAAGCAACAGACGAAGAACGCAAACATTGTGAAACTCCAGAGCACATAATTGTCAGTAGGTAAGGGGGATAGAGAAATCTGGCACACAACAGTAAAGAATATGGCCACTGGAAATTCTTAGAACAACTGTAACATTAAGGATGAACCTAATACCTCGATAAGCACAACTTACGGGTTAGACTTATTGGCCACCTGAATGACAATAGTCGGTTACAATACTGCTCCGAAACAATTTTGCCAATGTATATCGCTGCTTTTATGTTATGCTCCGATCTGTTGCTGTTTTGTTGGTTTCAAGATAATATATGTATAAGTTGCCTATTTCCAGAAGTGCTATTGAGCTTACTCGGAGAGTTTGCATTCTAACCTATGATTAAAAATACCCTGCTCTATGGCTGGAAATAGGACAATGGCTGAGACTGTAATCCGGAAATATAGATTGGACTGATGGAATTGCTAGTCTAAGATAAAGCCAAGGATTAAACAAATACCCAAAACCTACTTTCCCAACATGATAAGAGATTGTATGCATCGTCCAACTAAAGGACATGAACCTGGGAGCACACTCTTAAGACGACCGACAACCATACCTGTGAAGCGGTCCAAAACGACGAAGCGAAATAAACGAGAAAGCTTACAAGGCGAATGTGACGAATCCAAAAAAACCTTTAAAGACTAATTGTAAAAACTCGGAAATCTTGGAAACGTTTCCGTGGGCGTCTTCATTTCAGAAACTGCGTATCAATGCAAACGGTGCTAAATGATACAGGATAACGACGAAGCGAAATAAACGAGAAAGCTTACAAGGCGAATGTGACGAATCTAAAAAACCTTTAAAGACGAATTGTAAACGGGAAAACTCAAAACGACGAAGCGAAATAAACGAGAAAGCTTACAAGGCGAATGTGGCGAATCCAAAAAACCTTTAAAGACGAATTGTAAACGGGAAAACTCAAAACGACGAAGCGAAATAAACGAGAAAGCTTACAAGGCGAATGTGGCGAATCCAAAAAACCTTTAAAGACGAATTGTAAAAACTCGGAAATCTTGGAAACGTTTCCGTGGGTGTCTTCATTTCAGAAACTGCGTATCAATGCAAACGGTGCTAAAGGATACAGGATAACGACGAAGCGAAATAAACGAGAAAGCTTACAAGGCGAATGTGACGAATCTAAAAAACCTTTAAAGACGAATTGTAAACGGGAAAACTCAAAACGACGAAGCGAAATAAACGAGAAAGCTTACAAGGCGAATGTGACGAATCCAAAAAACCTTTAAAGACGAATTGTAAACGGGAAAACTCAAACCGACGAAGCTAAATAAACGAGAAAGCTTACAAGGCGAATGTGACGAATCCAAAAAACCTTTAAAGACGAATTGTAAACGGGAAAACTCAAACCCAACTAATGAATAATATTCTTGGTTTTCACATGACGTCATCAAAGTTATCAAATCCTGTATCGTAAGTCCCCTGACTTTTTATCCTTCACTGCATATTATACGTCCAATATATATATGCCATTGAAGGTTTTTAGCTCGATAGCATCCGCCGTCTTTAAGATATAGCATTTTGAATTTCGGAGTTTCGCGCCACATGACATCAATTTGGCCGCCGGAAGGCTGTTACGTACGCTTAAAAAAAATGCCTTATCCTGATATTTTTAACAATCTAAACAGTTGAGGTTTTATAAAAAGTGTTTGTGTGAATGTTTACGTGTTCATGAAGGTGCACTGACTTCTTTTCATAGCAGAAGTAAATGCCAGATATTTTTATTGATTTTCGGCGGCCATCTTGGAGCTCCTTCCCAGGACTCCAAGATGGCGTTTCCACACTGTGCTCTCTACATTTGTGTGGAACTTTTTAACGGATAACTCAAGTACGGAATACCTACCGTACAGACCCGAGACTTGGACACGTTGCTTATCTAGTAATTTTCTACGACCTGTAATATTCTTGATTTTTTTGACTAAAAAGTTTTGGATTTATTTATTAGTAGCGCGTGACAGTAGCGTTACTGGCGTGACAGTGAAAAACAGCAATACATGAAAAAATCACTCGAATCTGATTGGCTGAGAGCAGTGCAGTTCAGTTGTAACACCAGTGCAAAAAGTGTAACACCAGTGCAAATTACACATCGATATTCTGGATTATGATTGGCTGAAAGACAATAGGAAATTGGACATCCATGTTATGGTCAATTAACAGCTGTCAAAATAAGGTATGACCAGTATCACATGACCAAATCGCGGGCTCAGGTGTACACCTCATCGAGGACATTTGTTTTTTGAAGCTGATCGCTGACCAAGTTGTTTTTACCATTGTATCGCGGGCTCAAATATTACTTTTTTTCTAATGAAATGACAGGATTTTGTAAGCACAATTTCTGCGATTGGAGTTGACGTTTTTTTCGGCTATGGATAGTTCTTGAGCAGTATACGTTTCATAACTTCAATAACAGTATTTTTAGACTTTTCAATGAGAGCATTTTCGAAAACAAGTGTGGAGCTCCGCTTTTAGGCTTGGCTAAATTTTTTCATGTTTGTATTATTAATAAGTAATTATACGGTTTTTCTCGTTCAATTTTGAATTAATTTGCACTTGTGAGTTTTTCATAAAGCTGAAATTCCACCCGCCGAAGCGTTTCGTGCAATAGGCCATTTCCGATATATTAAAATTCTAACTTGGCTCCGAGGCTTGGGGGAATAAAACAAAAGATATTACGTCGAGGTTCAGGAATGAATAAATCATTTCTTTTGTTTTATTCCCCCAAGACTCGGAGCCAAGTTAGAATATTAATTTATCGGAATTGGCCTATTTCAGCTTTTTGTAAAACTCACTCGTGCAAATTAGTTCCAAATTGAGCTCGAAACCGTATGGTTACTTATGCAAATTACACGCGAACAGAATGAACACAATAAATATAACACGTGCAAGAAAGGGTACTAAACAAAGGAAACTAAGTCTCTTGGGAGGCCTGATTGGCCTGCCATAAGGCGATAGCGCTTGAACAACTAACACGAAACTATATATGAAACTCTGTATGAACTATAAAGTTTACGTCGGAAAATTCTGGCGCCTACATAACTGGTTTCATGACGACATCACTGCGATGAAAATGTTTAATTCAGCAGTGCGGGGCGTAACCAGAACTGGATATTATGATTTCCTGTAATCTGATTGGCTCATGCACTGACCAAAACATTGTTCTGACCGCAAAAGGACTAAGCTCTAGTGGGTTGGTAAGCAAATATGGCGTCGGCCCTCGAGCTCCATGAAAGAATATAATAGCAATAGAATCCCGATTTAACCCACGTTGTATTGAACCTCCGTAGAACTCAAGCCAGTGGTTGGTTTCCTTGGATTTACGTTACTTATTTAAACGCTTTTATTTAACGCACGCTTTCTCGAATCAATTTTCGTTTCCTCTTGAGTTCGATAAATCAAGATTCAGCACGATTCCACCGCCGCACTGTACTTTAATATCAATAGTACAAAGGATTTTTTGAACGAGATTTCGTTCTTAATTTCGCCACAAACAAAGATACTTCAGCCTTAAAAATGAGGCTGTTTCAAGTGAAGTCTAATGCAAGTGAATATATTTTTTCATCGGGCCTTTATGACAGTTGAAGTAGTACACTCTCGTTTTCATTTCCGATCATTTTAAATCTTCCTCACTCTTAGTGGATACAATCTAGATCGTTTAAATCTTTTCTGTGTCATATGCAATGTTCTAATAATCAATAAAAACATCTAGTCTTTAAAATGTATGTACTAAAGTTCTAACACTTTGTTCAGGATTATCCTGATTACAATTGTATATTGGGAAAAGCTCACAATGAGGTGATAAATGTAAATATTAGTATCAATCGGTTCCAAAAATTTTCTGCCACTACAGCTTTCAATCCCGGCACAAAATCCAGTATCCAGTATTATTAGGATTTTAACAGCCCCACATAATTTAGGGTATCTTTCTTTGCTGCTGCCCCGGAAACTTCAATCACTTTTCTGTTTATACTCAAAATTTTGCAGTGTTTGTATTTTGTGTGAAAGCAGGGTTGAAACAAGCATTTACGGTAACTTGAAAAAAGAATTCAACACAACTCATTCAAAAGTTATTTTATTATGTTCCTTGATCATATCATAACTTCCGTTTTTCCTCTTTTAAAGCTTTCTTGCCATGACCTGGAGAAAATAGGAACATATTAGCAAATGCAATGGGATGAGCAGCTCAACTCAATTAATTTTTTATTTTCTTTTACATGTATTAGCTTTCACTGAGAAGTGAAAATGATTCTGTCAGCATTTGCATACTGCCAAGTCTGTGGATTACAGCTAGTTCAAGACTCCCAAACAAGGGGTGGTGAATGGTCCTTCACAAAATGCGTGTCTGGCAAAATTTTAGCCAAATTCCAGGGGTCTCGTCGTCTCAAATTTCTTTGACGCCTTCTCGGAGTCTCGTTTTCTTTTGCAAGGCTAAAAAGGTCTCGGGCTCGCAGAAAAGATATCAGTCTCGCCGTTTAAAAAAAAATCTCGCATTTACCATTCGACACCCCTCAAACAATATTCAGCCATATATTTCTCCCACATATTATCTCTACAACCACTTAGATTTCAGGATATGAGGCCAAGGTCTGAATTGAAAAGATGATAGCCTCATTTGTTGAATCTGGCTTTCACTATATTTCATTTTAGTGCTAAATACCATGTGAACCCCCCCCCCCCCCATATATTTAGTAAATAAACCCCTTCCGGCGGCTGGTATATTGGAAGATAATGCCCGAGGCTGAAAGATTGTCGAAAAATGAACAGTTGGCCGAGAAGCGAAGCTTCGAGGGCAACTGTGAAATTTTGAGGACAATCTTTCAGCCAAGGGCATTATCCTCCAATATACCAGCGAGCCAGAAAGGGGTTTATTTATTTTATAACCCTCCGATTAATTTCTACAACGCGCTTTATCACCAGTAAATTTATAGGAAAAACCTACGTAATAGACCCGGCGTAACTGGGGTTGAAACAAATGTAAGTTGATGGTTTACGTGGTTTTTTAACTCCGTGTTTTCATTAAAAGTTAAAATTGAATAAGATGACTTCATTCGTTTGTTTTGTGCTTGCCTACAAAATCGGGCGACGGATATCAAATCGGACGGGGTATATTCGCTGATACCCGTCGTCCGATTTTGTACCACGTGATGCGTTTTGTCCAATGAGCACGCGCAAAAAATAATGAGTGGGTTATAATGACATATATACCATGGGTATACATGTATACAAGGGAAAAAAGATTTTGTTACAGCAGCACATGTACCAGGCCAGCCCAGTTTCTCCCCATAGCCTAATCATGTCCACCTTAATTGTGAGGTGGCAAGTTTCACTTTTTATCTTTTTTCATCCATAATAAAAAATCTGTTCTTCTCAGCATTCAAAAGATAAAATCAAAATCATATGGTTGATAGCTAAGCAGTTAAATTAGGGGAGAACAGCTTTGGAAATAAGGTTATAATTACCATAGATGCTCTCAAATTTGAAATTCTTAATTTTTAGTGCAAGAAATGCTAACATGAATTTAAAATTTAGTCAGTCCCCCTAACAAGCAAGATATATCCATGAGCAATTACGTAAATACTACAAAAATACCAGAAATGAAAATAAATATTATATGAGTCTTATAAGTCAATGAGTCATGAGTGCATGATTCAAAATGAAGTCTGCGTCCGAGCCTAGTGGCCCATACAGCAAGAGCTTATTCCGGTTTTTGTAGCATTACGCGACTAGGAGTATTTTACTCCCCATGGATGGGACGCTAGTCCACCACAAGGTTTCCCCTGACAGTAAATTCACCAGTACCCATTTATACATCTGGGTGGGAGAGGCACGTTTCTTGCCCAATAACAAAATGCAGTGCCCTGGCCGGGCTCCGAACCCGGACTGCTTAATCTAGAGTCCAGCTAAATGGGCTACTGCACCTCCCACTAATAATAAATTATATAACAGAAGTTATTTTGAAAAAGGCCAGTGCAACCATTACTAACAAATAAAAAACTAACCACATGCAAATGATTTGGAGTGCTTTTAAGGTATATAAGGCAAAAAATATTGTGGTTCAATAGGTTATAACTAAATTGATTCGAAAATCACTTTTTTCCTGATTGACTCATTAACTCAGACTCATACAGCCTGACCGCAATGTCCAGACCCATGCAACACAGACAAAATAACTTGCAAACTGATTGAACAAAAAAAAAAAACAGCAAAAACAGGAGTTTCTTAATTTGTATGCAGAGTTGTTTTATTTGCTGCTGTGATTTATGTGACAAAGACAATTTATTATTTGCATTGTTTTCAGCCAGGTATAAGCTTACTATAAGACTGTTTTTACAAATGCGTCTGATACATGTACAAATAAAAACCTACCTTATTTTCATCCACCAGTAAAAGATGAAATTGATCCATTTGACCACAGTTAGTAGAGGGACTTGACTTCTACTAATAGTTGTTATGATGTAATGTATATGAAATGATTCATATATGAACTGCGGATGGATATGAAAGTGATAAATGATCATCGCAGTGAATTTCCAATTTAAGCAATTGGAATAAAGAAGCCTGAAAAAAATTCAGGGCTTCAACGGGATTCCCGTTGAAGCCCTGAATTTTTTTCAGGCTTCTTTATTCCAATTGCTTAAATTGGAAATTCACTGCGATGATCATTTATCACTTTCATATCCATCCGCAGTTCATATATGAATCATTTCATATACATTACATCCTTTCACTCCTATCACGGGAAAATATGAACTCACAATTGACCTCGCTCCCAATGTGTGGCTTCAATAGCTCAGTTGGTAGAGCATCGCACCGGTATCGCGGAGGTCACGGGTTCTAATCCCGTTGAAGCCCTGAATTTTTTTCAGGCTTCTTTATTCCAATTGCTTAAATTGGAAATTCACTGCGATGATCATTTATCACTTTAATAGTTGTTATGTTGAGCAGGTTTTAATAAGCTCAAATCCGGATCGTCTGCAGGCTGAATACACTTTCTCCGGGTGAACATCTTTGGTGTCTTCCTCACTCAACATCGATGTCAAAAACCTCCAAAATTTCGTTTCGAACCGCTGTCTTAAAGCAGTTCTGGACCATTTTTCACTTTGACAAGGTTTTCTTATACAACCGGCACCTTTTCTTCACGAAAGCGATGTGCTTTTCCATCAGACTGCAAAAGAACATTACACGAACATGGCATAAGCAGTCCAGTCGATGTATCACTTTACAAATAACGCACATGGCGCGATACATAGTTGTATCTTCAAAACCACAGCACTATGTGAATAACTCTTGCACTACAACGAAACTAGTACGAAATCAAAGCAAATTTTATGCAGATTCTTTTAATAATTTTTCCAAAGGTGTAAAAAATTGCTACGCACCTTTTATCTTAAGATGTTTGATGCTTGGTCAAGCAGCTTCATGCTATCGAATGCTCCAAAATTCGATATTTTTTCCTCTAGAACTCAAAGAACACGTAAAAAGACGCCATTTTCTCACACTCGTCTGTTACCTTGTTGTTCAAAGGCTACGTTCCCAAAGTACTGTGGGACATGGGCACTTCAGCGCGTATACAGGACCTAAAAACTCTACCACTATACTGTCCCTTGAAGCGGGCGCCATTTTGAAAAAAATATGACGTCATGATATATCCAGTTCTGGTTACGCGCCGCACTGTTCAGAGGACCCGAGTCAGGTCGGGTATTTAATATTCAGGAGCCCCGTATCTTAGTAGCGCGCAATCTTTGTTCACGCATTGTCCAATCGGGAGTCGTCAAGGGAGTCTCAAAGCGGTACCGTGAAACCGCGGTTCGGGAACTGGCTCGTCGGTTCGAGTGCAAGTTTGTCGTCAAGTCAAAACCGGTTTTTTAGGCAAAACATCGAAAATAATTTTCTTGAATCTTCAGCAGTTTAATATTTCAAGGCGTTAGTATATGTTTCTTCGGAGAATCGAGCGCATACACACTTCCATCAAAACTATTAACTACCGAACTACTTAACTCTGCGCTGCAAAGTTTCGGGTCGTAAAGTTCGCACACACACGTGGGCAACGAAGCCGACTGATCGAGTGAACATTGTGGCAGCTACCTACATTAATATTGTATTCAGCTAACGTCGTTCTAACTGGTAGTACGTGGCCATTTTAATTATAGCTATCAAACCTAATACTTAATTGAAATGAAAATAAAATGTCCTACTTTTCCTCTTGGGGATATAGGAGCCTGAGCAATCTTGAGAGATATATAGATTACTTCATAGAAAGTGCGACATACGGCTTTTTATTCACGAGTTGCAAATCTTTGGAAAACAAACGAATGAGCGTAGCGAATGAGTGAGTTTTCCAAAGTTTTGCAACGAGTAAATAAAATCCGTACAAAACACTTTCTATGCTGTAATTTGTTTATTATATATATCGAGAATTAAACCATTGTAAACTTTACGCGATTTTTCTAGTTTGTTACAGTTATTAAAATGTCGCAGCAGCGCGAGGAAAAACAAAGCTGTAAAATGGACAACGCTTTCCGAGCGAATTCGCTATTTATCAAATTAAAAAAAAATAAATTACTGGCGACAAACTCTCCTAGACAAAAAATTTATTAAAATAAACACACCGCGTTATATTTTGAAAGAAGAACCTTTCGTATCTCATCGAAGAAACGTCGCCACAGCGACTGAACTACTGGCGAATCAACGAGTTTTGAACACATTGTGATAATACAAGGAGTCGGTGATTTAAACAATAATTGCGACGTAAATACACATTCAAAAATGCAATTTACTTTACCAGGGCGTTCCCAAGAGTGCTTGAATATTCTTAAAAAGTCCGCGGATGCGTTGTCCGAAGAAAGTCTTGCTTTTGCTTCCACTTAAATCGACACTTGTTTGCATGTCTTCACTTCGTCTTTGCGGATCTATTCAGTATAATTACTGTTATGTATTCTTTAGGCTTTGCTGAGCATAACACTTTATAAAGCTTGAATTGCCATAAAGTTCTTTATAAAAAGTAAGTTTTGCAAAGAAAAGGAAACGTGTAGCCATGTTTTCAAAACAGAAACTGCCGTCGGGAGCAATTTCGCTGCTCGCTGTTTCCTCAAACTCGTTGGAAACCATTTGAGTTCTCGCGAATTCTCGCGCTGTGATTGGTTGAGTCGTTCTACTCTAGGTGCTGATTGGTTATATTTTTCACATGTGAAGAAAGCTATACGTGAAGCTGATTGGACGTATTGCTTTTCTCACTTGTGAAATATAGCAAATATAGAATTCTATTTGAAAGGTTTATTGCCCAAAATTCTTGCTATATATATATATAATAAAAAGGATTATAGCCCCATGTCATTGCTGCTAATTCAGAAATCTGCATCTACAGAATAATTTAAAATTATCTAGTTGTAGTTGGGGACGGGAGAAGGGAATTGAAAAGAGCCAGAAAATGTCTGCCCAAATTTTTGAACATTCATCCAAACAATAACGGCCAAGCTGCGTAAAATGTCCTAAAGCATTATTAAAGAACACTTTAGTATGTAAAATCATATGACTTGAATTTTTTATGGCAATCATGTTTTTAAAGACTGTTTTACCAAAAAAGGTGTTTGTAAAAAAATGTAAATGTTGTTTATAGTGGTCATGCAC
This sequence comes from Oculina patagonica, assembly GCF_052425735.1. NCBI lineage: Eukaryota > Metazoa > Cnidaria > Anthozoa > Scleractinia > Oculinidae > Oculina > Oculina patagonica. The sequence goes on along the minus strand of NC_135765.1, from coordinate 13,331,779 downwards.
TTAGCTTCGAGATAGCTAGTTTACAGGCATGCCACTGAAACAGAGCAAACAAATATTTTAAATGAACATAACATGATTAAAAATCCCACCTGGCAGGAGGCAGACCAGTTGGCTATATACAAATCGTGAGCGAGGATTTGAACTCGGGACAACCGAGAAACAAATCCAGCTAGTGGCAGAGGCAGGTCTTGAACCGGGGACCTCCGGATTAATACAACACCAGCGCCCTAAACCACTCGGCCACGCTTGCCTCCTAAAAGTGTTTAAATAACTTAAAAGAACTCTGTCACATAATTTCAGAAACAGGACAACTTTCTTTAATTTTACAAACATGTTTCGACGGTTTCATCCGTCACCTCTAGTGCAACGGTTGTTGTTACAAAGTGGACTTATATAGCGTACAATGTGAGCGTTATATTACGTCACATAAGAAACGCGAATACATTTGATTTAAACTTCCAACGGGACTACAAAGTGCGCGTGCACTGGCCAAAAGAGCCCTTGGTCAGCGCGCCTACAAAAAAGCGTTAAGTTAATGTGTTTGACTTGTTGATTCAGGTCGGGCTTTTCCCATTTCATGTAAATTGCTTCTTTTAGCTTAACTTGGTACCTAGTTGATGCAGAGTCTAAAAACCCAAAGCAGTCTGTAGAACACGAGGCAAGAAAAGTCTCTGAACGCTGTAGATGTTTGAATACATTGGAAGATCTGTCCAATGATAACTGCCCGCTCACACACGAAGAAAAATGCCGGCTTGTTTCACCGATGTAACAAACATTGCACATGAACATTTGTATACAACACGCGCGTGGAGACTATCAGGGGCAGAATCTTTTACATTAAAGTGGTTCGTAATTTTAAAAGTTGAAAAACAAGTTTGATATCAATGGGCTTACAAAATCTTCTAACAAGTTTGCTTACCCTATGTTGTGCTACATTCGAGAACCGCCCAACATAAGGTAACTTGAAGTGACACAGACTTTAGCCAAATTTAGACATACGAAAATGGTCACCAAATTGAAGGAAACATAAAAATACCAACTAAAATCGGTAGAGGAACATTTCAATGACATAGCAATACAACACAAGGTACGGATGGACAAAAACTGAAGAAGAATAAAATGGATTGCGATATAGGTTTTGAATAACTTTTCGGCTGAACAGATTTTAAAGGCAATCCCGTTTGATTGTAACTTTTAATTATAAAGGCAGACGTGTTTGTAATAAGGCTATGGTATTTTCATTTGCATCTATAGGAATAATTCATCTGAATAATTTCTTTGCTAACGTTTAGTCTTAAGGCAAGTATTTGGCAACACTAAGAAAGGAAAACTCAGCAGTGATAATCCCTTTAATTATTTTTTTCTGTTTTAATGAGATCTTGGTTGTTGTGAAAAACTTTTTTTAGATTCTGACACTTTTTGCATGCTTTCCTTGTTTAAGTCAAATTTGGAGATTTCCTTGTTTTACTGCAGAATTTCAAAACCAAAAAGGGGAATTCTTTAAATGTATTACGTCATTTTGGTATGGCGTCATGATTGACACGCGATTGCTTCTAAAATAAACAACTTTGGATGATTTACACACCATACACACCAGGGAAAGTAAAATAGCAGTTACAAGAAGCCCATGGGCAAGGCGGCCATTTTTTTTTCACTTAATAGGACCTATGTTCTACTAAGACACCACCTTGGTCGGCAAAACAAAATTGTTGACGTTGGACAGATTTTTATTCATCGTTGCCGTAAAATGATTTATGATCAAAAAATTGTCCGGACATTATGTCCGACCACACTAGGGATTTCGTTGGACATAGGTTAATTTTTTGTCGGCCAATGACCGATGACCAACTCTTATTTTCAGCTCATGATGGGCATACAATATTAAGGACTGATTCATTTTCACTTTACAGGAGGACATCAAATAGCAAGTTCTGTGACACAAATTTGGTATTCAATGCAACTCAGTGAAGAGAACTACAAGCTGGTAATGCGCACCCTTCAAGAACTGATCCATGCATCAAGCCTTGAAGAACTGACAAAAGGTAAAATGCAGATTGAACAAGAGCATCTCCACAAACTCGTACAAGTGTGGCGTACCTGGCTTGACCTTAGTTCACGTAAGGGAAATTGGATTACAGAGGCGCGGCGGGGGAGGTTTAAGAATGATCAGAGTTCAAAAGAAGGAATCGATTTATACTTGGAACAAATTCCAAAGGAACACAAAAAGTCTGCTTCTGACTGGTTTGCAAACGGCATTCTGTTACCCAAGGGATCCGCATCGCGGAAACAGCTTCTTCGTGAAAATGTTTCTCTCACCGGTTCTCCTGCTGCTTTCAATCACATTGGTGTCGCGTACCCTTTAAATTACATACTGAATCCATCTGGATTCCATTCTCATCATGGGATTACAAAGAAGTCAAACAACATATTCATTGTGCTTCTCTTCTCACGATGTACAGCCAGTATGTGGGTCACGTGCTCGAGACGTCAGCCATGAAGTTGGCCTCAGGACAGGTGAAGTTTCACTTCCTGCTGTGCAACTGTATGGAGATGGCGCCATTCCTTCCTCCAGACCGGAAGTATGATCGCGTCACCACCTCAAACATTGCTGATTACGTGCCACTTACCAGCATACTGGACATGTGCAAACCAGTTTTGAACACTGTTTATCAATTGGTTTCAGCACACCAATTTAAATCAAAAATAGCTACTTCATTTCAAGCAAATGTCACAAAGCTTTCGCCAAAATGTCCTCGAAGACACCAAAATCCTTCTATTGCCCATTCCAATGGGAAAGTGGCGTTTTTGGATTACCAGGATTTCAGCAAAGAGTTAATCCAGTTTCTTCGCGCTGCTGTTCTGGTGCCTGATCACGAGATCCCAGATCAAAGGCATCGACCGCACACATGGAGGTCAGTGGCTGACTATAATGGCTTGATTGCACGCGACTTCCTTATCTGCCAAAATCGAGTGTTTTCCGCCAAGTGGATGCTAAGCTGCCGCAGAGTCACCATGGTGAATGGGTTTGAAAGAGCCGTGGAATGGCGAGTAATTGATCCACATTGTTTCAAAACTGAACTGAAGGAAGACTGTTTTTTCCCTGTTTTTAATTTTCGAAGTTGGTTTCTTGTTTGTAATACCTTGTGTTTTGTTTTCATTTTATTGTATATTTGCTTTTACTATGAATGAATATTCCCCCCCGCCCCTGGTCGAATCTATCCAGACTTAAGTTTTTCTTTACTGTTATCGTCTTCGTGCGAGGATGCTTTGCAAATACGGGGTATAAACTGATTTTCATCAGTAATTGGTGTATGATCTAGGATAATAAGCTCGAATCATTTTAGATCATTTCGGTACTTGACTTTTTTCTGGTGATTTTAAGAATTCACAGTTGATGTTACTTTTACCTTTTAGTGCTCTGATTAGTTGCCCGTATTACTGTTAATATCAGTTACTTATAGGGGTTTTTTATGTATATATATATTTTCAACGTCTGCAATTCACATATGCAAAATTTTTGACGACTTTGATAGCTTTTATAGGCGTCTGGTGGTTAAATAGGAGATGATGATGATGACGATGATGAGGATGATGACCATGATGATGATGTCGAGTATGACGATGATGTTTGATGTTGATGATTAATGATGATGATGATGACTATTCTGCTGTTGTTGATGATGATGACGATGATGGCGTTGACGACGACGACGACGACGACGACGACAATGATAGTCGCGATGGCAGTGGCGATGTTGAAGATGGTGGCGGCGGTGATTGTGTTGATGATGGTGATATCCCGTAAGACTTCCGCATGCTGTTCGTGTTGATGAATTTAGTTGTTAAATAAGTTTTTGTAGTTAGTTTTGACTTCTTTTATTTCAATACGACGGCTACAAAGTTTCATAACAGTGCGATACAGATGCACTCGCTTAATATTTGAGGCCACTGCTAATGTCCAAGCTGAAGAGAGATGTTAAGTTTGATTTGTTGTTGACTACCTTATTCTTACTAATTTTCGCGGGAACTTAATTTCGCGAAAATGGAACGGGCATATTTCGCGGGACTTATTTTTCGCGATTGGGCCAAAAATACGTAATTAACATAAAAAATACAATAGAAAACGTTTGAAATAAATTTTTGGCGGGTCTTTAATTTCTCGATTTTTTGAAAACCGCGAAAATCGCGAAAATTAAGTCCCGCGAAAATTAGTAACAATAAGGTAGAACAAGGCAAAATCTGAAAGCCAACTGAGTGGCTGGCACATACTGTTGCCTGGCGTTTAAATCCAGTTCCAGAATTATAAATGCAGTAGCTTATCTTGTAACCTGCCATTTTTGAGGCTGTCAGCTGTAGCGGTTTGGAGGTGAAAGCTAAATTAAAGATAGGCACTAGAAATTTAAAGATTGGAATACTGTACCGTGCTTAGTCACTTTAATTGCCGATCCTGCGTAGTCGCGTCGTGTCAAATTTCCGGCACATTTGATACGAGAAAGTGAGATTTTATTTCTCCCAAAGAGTGAAACGATCTGAGTACGAGATTAACGAGAAGAAGTGTTTTGTTAGAAGAGAGTGCACAGAAATCAATTGGTGGTTTTGAAAGAACTCGCATTAAACATGGGCCCATGGAATAATTGCTTTATTATTCCAGGAGCGAATATTTTATTGGTATCTTTGAATCGATCGACTACATGAAAGGTTTACAATTGATCTAACTGCGCGTCACAGGCGCAATTACAGCTCTCCTGTCCTTAGTATGTACACACAGCCGCCATTTAAAGCGATTCCCCGCTTTGCTTAATAGATGATCATGCAGTTCAGAAAGGTTCTTGGAGTCAAAATACTCAAAGGAGTGTAGGCATCAAATACTAATTTACCCCATCGCCTGTTGAATGTGCTACTTGTATTTCTTAAGAAGGTATATGCTTCAGAAGTGACCTCTAACCCATAGCAACTATCTGATTCGAACTCAGTCTTATTTTGGAAAAAAAAGATATAATTGAAAAACAGCGTTAAGAAAATTAAATCTGACACTATGAAGCGCCTACTTGCACAGAATTTTAAAATTAATCATTCGTTTCATTTTCCCGCAATGACATCCTTTTTGTGCTTAATCACTCGTTTCCCAATGGATAATCTATAGGTATAGAGTTCATTGACTTTCAACGTGTATCAAATAAATTATTTCTTAATAGAGAAAATTTCCTAAGAGCCCTTGTTTCCTTTCAAAGGGAAATTCAAGCATCAATCCCTTGTTGTTCAAGAATAGGTAAAGCTTAGAAATGCAAAATTATGCAGGGATCAAAACACTTTGTGTCTGATTCTTAAAAGAGTGTAACTTTTAAAATGAACTTACAATTGCAAATGTGATTACATGCAATAGTAATGACTGAATTTTTATATATCTCCTGACCCCTTCCAGTCAAGACTAAATCAATTTTTTTTTTGTTGATCGATTTTTTTTTAAGGGAACGCCTTTTTCAACCAAACTCTATAGAATTAGTTGACGGTATGTTTGATCTCATAGAGACACTTGTTTTACATATCCATGCAAAAACTATGTCAATCATCTTATGAGTCTTATAGTTAACTTCTTCTTTTTGCTATTTACGACCATCTACAGTAATGGGCAGGGTTTAAAAAGGCTTTTTTTTCTATCTTGCTGTAAGCTTAGTTCCTTGCCCGCGGGTAAGGGATAGGGTCGGAATTTGCTGTAAGCTTATGTAAAAACATGTATTGAACTACAAGAATTGCAAAATAAAGAGTGTCCACAAAGTTTGAATTCTAAAGACGCTCGTAGACTTTAAAAAATAAATAAATAAATAAATAACAAATTATCAGAACGATACTAAATTGTGCCTTAAAACTGTAATGGCATTTTTTATCTTTTTCTTGTTATACCCTTCTCACGAGAAGTGAAACAATTTTCTTCAAGTTCGTTGCCGTTTTAAAAGGAAACGGCCTTTTCAACCAAATTCTATAGAATAACTTGAAGGTGTGTTCAGTCTCTTGGAGACATTTGTTTCACATGTTCGAAAAAATACAATCAATTTTATTTTTTTCAATTTTTCCTTATTTTTTCCTGGGGTATTTCAGTATTACCATCAACAGTAACTTGCAGGATTTAAGAGGGCGTCCGTGTTACAACGGATAAGGCACTTTTCGGACCTTCACCGATTTCCCTGATTTTTTCAGTGAAAGTCGACAATTATATCCCAGTAACAAATATCACATTTATTTGGATAAATTCGATATTTTATATTTTTTGCGAGGCGATTTTCAAAGTCACCTCAAAACCATGCAATTCGCCATTGGAGACTCCGTAAACTTGCTATAAATGACGGTAGCTGCCAAAACTTTATTACTCAATTCAACGAGCTGATTATTTTACATATTGAAGTTTCATCTTCCCTCGATAGTGTAGAGGTTTTATAATTGAAATCTATTTAAGTTTCGTTAAGTTATGATTTTTTTAATTAAGACTCCCAACAAACTCCGGAATGTGCAATAACGTGTGGGATAACTCGGTGCAACTCGGATATTTCAGCTCATTTGTCGAGCTGCCACTTATCGAAATGCGGCGATGTTACGGAAGCCGAACGGATCATGGCGAGAGCGGGTATTCGCGGTTTGTCGGCGAGCCAACTCGAAGGCATGACCATCTGCCCGAAGCACAGACACTTATTGGGAAGATTCAGGCGAGCACCAATGTCATGCCAATATCCTGGTCATACTGGGAAGACTGTAAGTGTGGCAGGAAGACACGTAATCAACTTCCAGATGACAGAAATATCTGTTTTGTTTGGCAAGATCACTACTGCTGTCGGTTCACGTAAGTACCTCTTTCCTTGTGATTTTGGTGAGAAAACTCCGCATTGTCAGTTTTTCGATAAGTTTTGTTTTCGTATTATAAAAACAGTATTTCATGATCATCTGTTCACTTTTTTATCAATTTTATGCTGCTTGCCTCGCTCGCTAGTAGTTCACGCAGATCCAAAAACCGAATCAGGATTTCCACTATCTTCCCTTATTTTACAAGTCTAACTTCCTTTAAAAGAATCATCCAATGATATCATGCATGCCAGTCACCACTGATAACCCAACTGGCGCGCGTAGCCTTTCATTGTATCGTCACGCAACGCTTCTCCCAGAGGGTGCATTGCGTGGCGTTCCCAACGGCTGTGAAGTAGACTAAGTTCGGGCTTGATCATTATAAGGTGTCGTCGATTCGATTTTCTTTTAAAAGAGCGTTAAAAGTATCCCGCTGAATTTGAGTGAAATAATATATCGTCCGGGGAGGGGGGGGGGGGGGACCTTTAAAAAAATTTATACGGGAAGGCTCCGCCCCGAGCCCAAACCCCTTGCCCTTTTATAAACCATTTTGACAGAAATCGTTCCCCCATTTGTATACCTTTTACTGAAAAAAGGTACCCCTTCTATATGCCTGAAAGACATGGCATAGACTTAAAACATGACGATTTCTTGTATACGATCTAATAAACGTCCACTCTCAAATAAACGAACAACCTCGTATCTAGTAAACACCTCCTTTGAGGTGTAAAGTTTATAGACGCCCAGTGTCTAATAGACGCCCCCCCCCCTCAAAAAAAAGAATCGACTCAAAAACCAGGGTAACGCTCCACAGCGTAATACCACACATTTTTTTTGCTTGACTCGGATATCGAAAAGGCAAACAATGCCAACATGGTTGACCCTTAAGGCACTGAAGACATCGGCATCAAACTATAAACGACATCTTTAGGCTTTGCATTAACGCAGACAAGAGAATTTTTCTCTTGGCGCAGACTAGATAAGTCTCCTACTCACAAAAGCTGTTTTCTATCTTAATCCGCGAGTAGGTCGTGGTAAGGAGATTCCATGTAACAAGCTAAATTCTAGAAGCCAAGGTAACACCTGCCTCGTCGTTAGTGAAGAGTTTTTGACCTGCAGAGATACACGCGTATACCAATCTAAAGACACTGCCCTCGAGAGCTCAGACGGTAAGGTAAGGTAAGGTAAAACTTTATTTATGCAGGGTGGCCCATTCAGCACAGTGGCTGGTCTCCAGAGGGGCCCTGCTAAATACAATTTCTAAAAATATAAAATATCTAATTGTTTAAAATAGTTATAAAAATAGAGTTAAAAGCTAATGTTTAGTAATTGAAATAGTTATATAAAAAGAGTTTAAAAACTAAAACGAATTACAAGCATGAACTGGAATATAAAAAAGATAAATATCATAAATTAGGAGCTTTGAAAAAAAGTGGGCTTTAACAAGATTCTTAAAAGAGGAGAGAGATACAGCTTGTTGAATTTTTAAAGGTAGTGAGTTAAAAAGGGCTGAGCCAGAAAATCTAAAAGTACGCTTGCCAAGGCTAAGCTTGGGTTTAGGTAGATGGAGGTCAGCCTTCCTTCGAGTGTTGTAGCCATGTACATTGTAGTTCCCAATGAAATAGTTACTTAAATACTGAGGAACTAAGTTATGCAGACATTTATAAACTAAAACACATTTGTGTATTTTACGGTTTGTTTCTAAGTCAGCCCACCCTAAAACATTAAAAGTATCTCTAGAAGAGTCACGCTCAAGAATGATACGGGCAGCACGGTTTTGCAGCCGCTGTAGACTTTTGCTGGAGCCAACAGACAGTTCACCCCAAGCAGTGTCAGTATAACTTAAGATTGGGTCAATAAGGGTATTGTAGACACACTTTGCTGCTTTAAGGGTGAGGCAAGATCGTATCCGTGCAAGAAGTCCCAGACGCTTATTAACTTTGTTACAAGTAGTGTCTATATATGCTCTTTCCAGTGAAGCTGTTCATCGAGCATAGTCCCAAGGTAATTGAAGACACTGATTCAGCCGATGCGGAGTTAGATATGTTTGAATGCTCCGAGCCCGGATGTATAAAGAGTTTTACGACTTTCACGGAGCTTGAGTCCCATTTTGTCATCGGGGACCACTGTATGAAGGATGAGAGGAAGACGAAACACTGTACGATAAGGTTCGTAAGTCGTCAGTAGTCCGCATCACTGAACATGATGCGTCGGAATCTAGTACCAAGCAGGGTGTACGAGTTTCTCCGCATTCAAACCAAGCTATTAACATGGGTTGGGCCCTACCCAAGCCACGAAAAGCACCTAGGTTCAGCGACAAGGTACGCAATTACCTTACAGCAAGATTTGATCTCGGCGAACAGACCGGGCTTAAAGTTGATCCTCAGCAGGTGTCAAGCGATATGCGGAAGGCAAGAGACGAGCAGAATCGAACGATCGCTTATTTGGCAGAGAAGGATGGCTGACCAATAACCAAGTGCAGGGCTTCTTATCCCGCCTTGCAGCGGCTAGACGAAGAAAGCAGGAACCAGGAGAAGTCGACCTGAGTCCCAGGGAGCTATTGCTAGAGGAAGAAGAAGCCGATAGACAACAGCTTGTTGAAGATGTAGTGAACGAACTGAGGCCACAGCACCCACTGTCGTACGACACATTTAACCTGTGCGAGTGTGCGAGAGAACAGAAACTGAACAAATTTAACGTGCCAATGCTGAAAGAAATCTTGCGCCATTTTGAGGTCCAATTCAAATCGAAAGACAAAAAGAAAGACCTCATTGAACAACTAAGGTTGTTCATACAAGAATGTGAATGCTTTCAAGATTGAAAAGGAATGAATATAAAGGGATAAACGAGTAGGCTCTTACCGATAGAGCTCGTTAAAAAAGCATTTAATGCTTAAAGCAGTGCTTGTTTTTTGCTAAAAAAGTGTTAATTTATTGCATTTTTTTTTTTTTTTTTTTTTTTAAAAAGTGCTCGTGGTTTACACAAAAAAGCTCACTTTTTCCGATTTTTTTAATTATAGAGTATTACATTTTTCAGATTTTCAGTAACATTTTTCATATTTTGCCTTGGCTGGCTGTCTTCCATTGTTCCTCGATGACAACGTGGATGACGCCATCTTGGAACGAGTGTGATGGACTGGGTTTCTAGAAGGAAACCGCTGACCTATCAAACCTATTCCCCGGGCCTCCTCGGCTCCTTTGACTAAAATGAGGGCAAAATGCATCTGGGAGGCTTTGGACGCCATAAATAAAGTCACATTGTGCTTTTTAACAAAAAAATTATACAAATAATCAGTTGAAAATCCAAAATAATGCTAGCAGTGCTTTTTGGGATAAAATGTAGAAAAAATGCTCGTGAAGCCAAATAATGCCAAAAAAGTGCTATCACTATCGGTAAGAGCCAATGAACAAGTCACTAACCTTGCAAAGAAACATTCACGTGCATATTAGCACATAAGGTTAAACGTAATAAAATGCCGTTAATATTACGTTCCTCTTTTTACGAAAAACAGTTTTCTGTTATCAAGACTTGATTAATTGACAAATGTAAAAATGCGAGGTTTTTCATATTTGTTATATTCATGTTGTCGAAAAAACATATTTCGTAGCAAGGCTCGCGACTCCCTTCAGTTACCGATGGTAATAGAGTACGAAATGCACATTAATTTATGTTACACATTTATTTTCTTGTTCTAGAGTACACTTTAATGCCCCCGCCCAATAATTATGACATATTATTAAATTAATGGCCCCCAACTTATTAAAATCAAATCAATACAATGAATTCCAATTATAAAGCCCCGACTGTTGGTGTTTTTACTTTTATGTCTCGAATAGTTCAAAGACTTTTGATGTTCATCAAATAACTGTTTATTACTGTTTGTTTATGGGGAAGGGCTAGAAGGGGGTAAAATGGGAACTGGGATTTGGGCAAATTGTCGCTGGGAAAATGGAATTTGGGTCACTGGGACTGGGGATCACAAGTAAAAACCAATAGATAGAACTAGGATTTGGATTTGGAAAATACGGGAAAACAATAGGCTAGGGCTGAGAAATCGGCTTTCCACCCCCTAATAAACCCACCCCCCTCCCTCTATCAGCAACCTGTATGAAATTTGTGAGTCTTGAAAAGACAAGGAGCATAACTATTCGACACCCTCGACAGCAAATCAGCAAGTTTCTACTTAATGCAAGAAGGGCATTTTTTGGAACGTGAATTCTCTTGGAAAAATCCCCTCGAAAAGGCCAAGCGAAAACAAAAACCTGGGTTTTGACAAACTAGGCAGCTTGGCTGGTTTTAATTGAATTAGACTGAAACGAACAACTCAGTCTTGCGGCAAAACAAACACTGTCTTATCGCAGCGTGGGAAATGAAAACAGCTTCTCTACAGCCACAAACAAAAAGAAAGCTTTTACATAGAGGCCTAAAGAAACTTATCACCCCGCCAGGTAAGAAGGAAATCTTTGCTTTGGAAAACGTTTTTAGGCAAATTGTTTGCGGTATACAGATGTTCCGTGACAACACTGGCTTATGCCTAAATTTGCATTTGATCGAAAGTGATATCTTTATTGCTATGAGCGTTGAAAATACCGAGAAATCGGCTAAAACGGTTGGAACTGCGAAAGAACAATATTTTTCATTTACAGTCTGACTTCTAGCAGTATTTAACACATCTCCAAACATTTACGGTTCTGAAATTGGTTTGTCGGTCGCTCGAGCGTTTTCTTTGTTTTGGATCAAAATGGCGAATATTTGGGAAATTCGTGGAGCTCTGTACGGCGCGCTGTAAAGAGTGCCCACAAATTTTATTTCATACTTTTCTATAATGGTGTTAGTACTTTTGAGTTACAATAGACACGATTCTAGATCAGGTCCCACATTCGAGAAAATGGCTTTCAACTACAGGCATGTCGCGTTTTGCACATCCCGGAGTTTGTTGGGAGTCAAATTAAAAAAATCATAACTTAACGAAACTTAAATAGATTTCAATTATAAAACCTCTACACTATCGAGGGAAGATGAAACTTCAATATGTAAAATAATCAGCTCGTTGAATTGAGTAATAAAGTTTTGGCAGCTACCGTCATTTATAGCAAGTTTACGGAGTCTCCAATGGCGAATTGCATGGTTTTGAGGTGACTTTGAAAATCGCCTCGCAAAAAATATAAAATATCGAATTTATCCAAATAAATGTGATATTTGTTACTGGGATATAATTGTCGACTTTCACTGAAAAAATCAGGGAAATCGGTGAAGGTCCGAAAAGTGCCTTATCCGTTTTAACACGGACGCCCTCTTAAGGCTAAAAAGTCGGTAAATACGGACAACAAATAGGTCATTTCCGAGTTACTCTTTGCCTCTGTTTTAAAACGAGTCTACGTCCGAAACCATTCAAATGAAAATGAGTTTGATTTGCATGAAAATGAACCTGTAGGTGAAACTTATTATCATGTGAGTGGTTTCGCACGTAGACCTAGGCCTGTTTTGGGACAGAGGCATAGGGTAACTCGGAAATGGCCTATTAACTCTATTCCTCTTGGACTCACCTTTGTCAAATTGAATACGAGTAAAAACATTGCTATTCAGTTTCCTAGCAACACTTCATCCGCCACAAGAAGACACAGAAGTACCAAGGTATTTTTCTTCACGAACTGTAGATCTAACGAATGAACTTTGCCAAAGTTTTGTTATCGACAAAACCCTAAAATTGATAAAATTATTTCAAAATTAAACTCAATCGTGGGATCGAGGTTATTTCCGTTGCAAAAAAGGACTTTCTCCAATAGAGATTTTGATAATTATCCGGAAAAAAAATGACCGGTCCATTAAAAGGGTTTAAACAATAACTCTTATCAATAGCAGCCAACGCCTGATGTATAAAACTGGTGTATCTACGCTGTTTACTTCACTCTTTTGCAAATATCAACCGAAGTGCCTTCTCCCCTTCTAATAACACCTCAAGTGCTTGGTAAGATAAACTTGGTTCTTTTTATTTACATAAATTTCAGAAGAAAACGAGTAGATTTAATCACAGAGCACAGAGGAGTCAAGTTTGTCCGCAATTCAAAATCTCTACCGTGCAAAACGACCAAAACGACCTTCAAAAGCTTTTCAAAGCGATCGTGTGAGCTGTACGTGATACAACGCCGTCATGCGATACTTGTTTGCAGATCTTCTGGTGATATCGTATTCTGACAATGGTCGCCTGGGGCGAAAAAATCGTCGCCCGAAGGGCGACGATTTTTTTCGGAAAGCGAAGCTTTCCGACGAGGCACGAAGTGCCGAGAAGAAAAAGAGACAAGGGACGAAACATTATACCACGTGATCGGCTCGATGTCACCCGTAGCATATTGGTGACGGAAACGGAAGTCGTGTGTAGATCCATGCTGTGACAGCTGAAATCAACCGTTACTAATCCGAAATTCAAAACAACAACTGATCTTTCGACCGGCGGTAAGATTCAAAATATGAATAGTGCTCTCCGGGAAAAGCGAAATTTACCATACGAGAACAACGAAATCCGAAGAAATTGAATGTGGAAAACAATGTTTTCTCTTCAAAGTCAGGTTACTTGTGAAACACATTACGGTATTGCAACATCACATGTCTCGTGACGCATTTCCGCCACCAGTATCCTCCGGTCCACATTGTACGAAAACGAATTTTTAACTGCCTAAAACTCGTCCCCGGAATACAGCTTAAACGACTTGTTTGAAGATTTTCTACAGCGTATGGGGAGACAATCCTAGTCTTAAACCACATGTCAAAGATGAGATCGTTCCGTTTGATTTTTAGCGAGTAACGAGGGATCGGAATTTCGCTTCAAATCGCTTTCGTCCCTTGCACTTTTTCTTTCTGCTGGTCTCTCTGGTAACGCCCACAAACATTGATGTCTGCGGATGTCGCATGAGGTTATGAATACGATATCACCAGACCAGACAATCTGTAAACAAGTATCGCATGACGGCGTTGTATCACGTAGGGCTCACACGATCGCTTTGAAAAGCTTTTGAAGGTCGTTTTGCACGGTAGAGATTTTGAATTGCGGACAAACTTGACTCCTCTGTGCCCTGTGATTTAATCTTTCAAGAATTCTTCAACTAAAATATTTATTTTAGTGGGAAATTCAATGCCAATCACATCATGATGGGAGACAAAATTAATTAACCTTCGATCCTCAACAGTCAGGGACTTGTCACAACAGAAGCTCAAATTATATGTCTCAAATCATATTTTAAGAGTTTAAAATGTGTTTACAGATGTGTTTACTTGATGCGGCAAGGAGAACCGCTAAATATTCGTTTTCGGGCTGCCATATATTCAACCATGTATCATCGTGGCGCAGATATTCTTTTTTTTTCGGAACAATTTAATTGAAATCGGTCCATTTAAGGCGTTTAAATAACCCTTACCAATAGCAGCCAACGCCTGATGTATAAAACTGGTGTAGCTACGCTGTTTACTTCACTCTAACAACAATCACCCGAAGTGCCTGCTAACAACACCACTTATGCTTGGCATAATAAACTTATTTCTTTAAAGCTACATAAATTTTAGATTTATGTTTTTGGAAAAATTATTCAACTACAAGTATATATTTTTGTAGGCGCAAACATGCAACACCTTGTTAGCCTTGGATGCTCAAAAATGACTTGTCGATCACAACAGAAGCTCGAAGCATGTGTGTTTTAACTTGCTCTTGTTTAAAATCAAGACTTCGTAGTTAAACACTTTGTTAATGGTGTTACAAAATGTGCACAGATGACCACGACAAACGATAAATGTTTGTTTTTTTGGCTACCAAGTAGTTAATCATGTATCATTGTGGCACAAAGCGTGAAACGACAGCCGCGAATGAGCTATTCTTTCAATTTCGGAACAACACAATTCTCAACTCAGGGTACTCTATACCGAAGTGTCCAATTATTTGTTGGAAGGTGGGCATAATGGGGTGTAAACAAATTGCCTACAGATTCTATTAATTTGCATTGAAAAATCATGTAGACTAATTCCGTTATAGATAGGAAAAAACAACTTAGAAGTAATAATAAGCCAAATACAATACTAAAGATTGAGGAAGATTTAAAGGAGTTACAAAGATTAAAACGAAAGAAACATAAAATCTTAAAGTCTTATTTCTTAAAATGCCTCATCCGTGGCGTATTTTTTTTTGTAAATCTCTAAGCCCGTGCCGCGGAAGAAACTAAGGTAGTAGAACAGCTTTGGTTATGGACGTTTGATACAATTTTTTTTTGTTTTTGACTGACAAATTTCACTTTGCACAGATTCAAAAGATACACCAAGCTGACTAAAGATGTCGCCATTCTGGTTGGTCTTGTTTATGTGGATGTCAAATGGAGACGCATATGAAGATATTGAATTCGACGTTTCTGAAACCAAGTAAGAAATGGCAGTATTTCAACATTAATTTCCCTTCACTATAGTTTCTAAAAGTGCAAATGAGTTCCAGCTTATACGAAGACGACATGAAAGTTAAATTATTCTTAGCCTTCTTGTGATAGACACTAGTAATGTGTGAATGGGGACCATTGTTACAATAATAACAGCAACAGTAGGGATGTTATTCTGTGATCAACTTCCTTTCCCATAGTAAACATGATGTTGGATTGCATGAAGTTGAAGTTGATATATTTGAAGAAACCACTGGTATTTTTCACACGCGTGTGGGGAGACATAGCTACTGAAAACATTTGCAAACTTCTAAACAATGTTTTTTTTTCTATGCTGGCCTAACTGCTTCAATATTAAACCCTATTCAGACCGGGCTTTTTGCCCCCCCCCCCCCCCCCCCCCCTATGTAACTTCCATAATATTTAAGCAATCACAATAAAACTTATAGCATGTATTGTGTGTCCAAACTTCTTTCTTTTGGTATAAGTCACGTGAGATGGTGGCGCCAAATCACGTGACAATTACATCATGATGTCAAAACAGCCGCCATCTTGGATCCGCCATCTTGGATTTCAGAGAAATTTGCCAAAATGCCAGAAAATCACCCAAAATTACTGCAAAGTACTCAAAATCAATACAAATGTACTTAAAAACCGTAAAAATGTAAAAAATAATCTCATTAAAGTTAGTTTTTATTAAAAGAAGCACGCAAAATTACAAAATTGGGAAAACATGCCTGTCAAAATGCCGTTGCCATGGTGATGTTAAGTCAATTATTGCCAGATAAATTTTAGAAAAACTCTGATTGCTTGGTAGCGTTTGGTTGAATCTTAAAAAAAAGTTATAAGAGTTCAAAGTCAGCACGGGCCTCAAAAGCCCCCCCCCCCCCCCCCGGTGCTTCCACCATGCACCACCGGCAGAGTTAGAACAGTCCACTCTGAATCGCTAATTATATCACGAAAATTGAAAACTTTCTTTACAGTCCAGTATGTCAAGTATTTGTTAAATTTCCTCATCATTAGCATTTCTGTTTACTCGTGTACCGGGTACTTGTTATTCCGGAGCTCCAGCGTGCGAAGCGTGCCAGCGGAGCACCATGGATAAGGAAATTTGGAAAACCCATGAAGCAGAAAAAATTTTGGTAGCGTACGCTCGCCCGCGCCTACGGACTCTGGGGCAGGGGGGAGGTGAGTCACAAGGCATCCCGACCATGGTGAGAGAATGCCATCCTATCATATCCCAACGAACGTTAAGATTGACGTCGGCTTGTATCTTTTTTGCTATTGGACATCCATGTGATGGTGAATTGTCAGTTGTTAAAAAATGGTAACTGCTGACCAGTATCACATAGCCATATCGAGGGTTCAAGTATACAGCTCATAGAAGTCATGCGCTTTTTTTGAAGCTGACCGCTGACCACGTTATAGTTTTCCATTGAATCGCGGATTCAAACCTTACGTTTTTGTTTAGGGTAAAGACAGGATTGGAGCTGACCATTTATTTCGGCTCTGGATCTTGAGTAGCATACGTTTAATAATTTCAATAATTATAACTGTGTGCATCTTCAATCAGAGCATTTTCACAAATATTTTTAGAACCAGAAAATAAGTGTAGAGTTCCGCCTTTAGGCTTGGCTAAATCTATATATTAAATTCAACGTTGTAACTTAGACTTAACTTGAACTTTAAAAATGTGACCCTCCACGGGAAAACAGGGAAAAAGGTGAACGCACGGGCGCGCGTGCCATGGCACGGCACGGCACGCTAAGCGTGTCACACATCGCACGGATATGCGCATATTTAATAAGCGAAACAAAGGGTGTCACGGTTGTTATTGTTTCGCCCGCTAAAGCTTTTATGATCAAGAGCAGTGTGCTGTTTGACACGCTAACGTGCGATATGACACGCGTGCGATAAGAAACGCTTTCCAAAATGAAAGCTAACCAAAAGAAGAGTTGTAGCGTTTATTCAAGAGCCAACCGGGAGCCCAAGTCAATCTTGAGTCACGCGTCGATCGTGTGTCACGCCAAAGATCAGTCTGAGTATGTCTTTCAAACATTTTGTCGTTTTTTTCCCTTAAAATGACAAAAGTAAAGCACTCACTTTGCGTCCCGCCGGTTAAACATTTTTTTGATTTCATGACCCTACTGAATTGTATCTAGGGCAATCAATCACACCTTACTAAGTACTTGCTCTTTGAATGAGTAGAAAGTCACATTTTAGAATTAGAAGTTCCCTGGTAAAAGTGCAATACAATTTTTCTTAAATATCTTCATTTTACTTCGTTTACACAGAGTTTTCTCTGCCTCCCTTGAGTGTTCACCGAGATACAGAACCACGGACAAAACTGAATGCAAATTCCATTTAAAGAACGAGGGACAGCAAGAATTTTCTGTGCTCAGGTGGTGCACACCGCTTCAGCAACTGACCTCTGATTACCTGTCTGTCACGCGGAATGGAAACAAGATACCATACGATGGTATTTCCATAAAGCGCAGTACCCCTGGCCCTGATCAGTTCGTGCTCGTGGTAGTTGGACTGACCGTGTCGTCCACGTTTGATGTTTCTGAAGGATACGACATGAGTAAAGCTGGAACGTACTCTGTAGCAGTAGACACTTACATAGAATATGCAGTAGGTAGTGTAAAGGGTATGAACAAGCCTGGTAATCCAGGTATCCCCATCACAATAAATCATCTCTCATCGCCATCAGTTAGTTTTCAAGTGGTCGGAAGAAAGGCGGGTTATGGGACCCTGGGGCAAAGGGCACGCGCTCTTGAAAAGGAACGAAAACGTATCCTATTGGTTGGGAAGTTTCAAAAACGTAGTGATAGTTTGAATGTTCCTCTAGATCCTGTTGTACAGGGAAATGCAGCCCAGAAAAAACTAACAAAAGAAATTCACCGGGCTGCATACCTTTATATAGCAACTGCTATTTCAGACCTACGAAGCAGTCCAGACCGTGTTAGAACTTGGTTTGGAACAACAAGCGCAGACTTTTTTATCGGAACGTTTAGGAAAATGGAGAGATTGTTAAGATCCGATACAATGATTTATGTCCATGGAGGGAAATACTGCGATTCTAAAACTGGTGCATACACTTGGTGGGGATCGCGCACAGTTCATCTGTGCAGCTTTTACGACGAATTGCCAAGTCTTTCGGGATTTACAAGTAAAATGTCAATTCTTGTACACGAATTAGCCCATGCTTTAGCTCACATAGCCGACATTGGTTACGGTGAAAATTTTTGCAGAAAGCTAGCCTATACGGCCCCTCACGTAGCCGCTAATAATGCGGACAGCTATAGATATTTTGCAGCAACGCTGTTTCCATTTAACTACGGAATTGATGCCATGACCACATTATCGAACGGTTATACATACTTGATTAAAGGCAATATGTACGTGCAGTATACAGATAGCAATGCTCGGACTCTAAACCCTGCTTACCCGATGTTGATAAATGGAAATTTGCCTGACAACTTTGCTCAAGGGTTTGATAGTTTTCTTTATGACCACGAACGCGGGCATGCTTATGCCACAAAGGGTGATCAGTATATTCGCTACACAGACGGATTAGCAACAAGAGTTGATAAGGGATATCCACGCCAAATTTCTAGCGACTGGGGTGTAAGTCGTATTATTAGCGCAGGTTTCGATTCTATGATGCAACAACCAAATGGCATAACCTATGCCACAAAAGGTCCCTTGTATGTACGGTATCATGATAGGGCCAAAGCTATAGTGGATGAGGGATATCCCAGGAGACTCGATAATGATTGGGGAAATTTGCCTGAAAACTTTAAGAAAAGGTTTTGATGCGATGGCGTTTCTTCCGGATGGGAAACTTTATGTTTTTAAGGGCTCTCAATACCTTCGATATACACGAGGTCCTCAATTTGATACTGGTTATCCCAAGCCTATTAAAGGAAACTGGGGAGACGTTCCTCAATAGCAAATTCTTATTTTATTTGAAGGGATCACGTTTCTACTTATTTTTGTCGAGTCTAGATTGTACCAAAACACTATAAATTGTGAGGGATACTGTTTACCTTTGTGTAAATTAAACGGTTTTGATAGGAACTAGACATTCTCTTACATGTTATGTCTAAGATTATGACTTGGCTATTAAATGTATTGCCTAATTATTGTTTGAGTCAAGCTAATGTCACACGAATGGAAAATAAAAATATCAAGTTGCAATACAGAACTTTACTATTGTGATAACTAGGTGTCAATATCTTTCTTGCCCCATGCCATTCAGGACTAAAGTGCAAAATCGGCTGATGTTATTATGACGGGTTCAAAACCTGGCGTCATTATGATGACTATAACATTGAAATAACCGCCATCTTGGATTAGTCTACACCGCCTTCATCCGGTTACAGAACCACGGACAAAATAGAATGTTAATTCCATTCAAAGAACGACGGACAGCGAGACAGCGAGACAAAATTTTGTTTTCTTGGAAAGTTTTTAATATCAATTCGTGCATGCCTGTAGAATGCGAATAGCTTGACAAAGTTGATTGTTGAGATCGCATGTTTTGGTCTTGACCGTGCACAAAACACAATAGCTGTACATTTCTGCCAAAACAACTAACCAATAGAAACGTCTCTGTTACGAAATTTATGCATAGTGATTAAAACAAAAAATTGTATACAGCAACAAAAACGACTTAGTATACATAAACGCCTCTTCATTCACGAAAGCACAACAAGGTTACGTAAAAAATAATTCTAAAATTATCATTCCTTTTGTTTCCCCTTCTCTGACTTTCTTTTTCTGCTTAACCAATCGTTACTATCATAACCAATAATTGCCCCCGATGTTTCTCAATTTGTTTTCTGCTAGTAGTCAAATACGCAGTTATGACAAGAATAGAAAAGGTTATCGACCACATCACTGTCGTACAAAGCTAAAGTAGTTTACAATACTTTTCCAGGGTCCGAAAATTTGGAATTCTCTACCAGAATCGATGACTGGTTCGATTAGCTTCTCTTCTCTTAAGAAAAAATGATTAAATTTCTAATAAAATGAGTCTGAAATTGGCCTAGCTGCACATTCACAGCGAAATTACTAACTACTTGCTAACCCGAGGTGGCCTCCCCCATAAGGCTTGTGGTTTCTTGGAGGTCTCCTCGCCCTATCTATTTAAGTTATTTTGTATGTATTAATCTCTAAAGTGGCAAATAAAATGATGAAGATGATGATGACGAACATCCTATCAACCACAGTTTTCTTTCAAAGAGAAAGTCAAGCATCAATCTCTTATTGCACAAGAAGGGGAAACAAGAGGAATGCAAACTTATGCAGGTTTAGAACACTTTGTGTTTGATTCTAAAAAAAATGCAAATACATTTGCAAAAAAAACTTGCAATTGAGTGTGATTACAGTTGTAATGAGTAAATTTTTATGTATATCCTCTGACCCCTTCCAGTCAAAGCTAAATTATAATATTCTCAAAGAGATCGATTTTTTTAAAAAAGAAATCGCCTTTTTCAACCAAATTCTATGGAATTATTTGGCGATATGCTTAGTCTCTTAGAAACACTTGTTTAAAATTACCATGCAAAACAATGTGTTGAAAACGTTATGGGTCTTGTTATCGACTTCTTCTTTTACCACTATTACGTTTTTGGCATTTATGCAGGGACGTAACAAGAAAGAGGCAAGACGAGGCACTTGCCTTGTCTAGATTTTAACTCAGAATAAAAGACAGAATATGTTAGTTGGATAAATAATTTCCGGTTGAACAAGATTGAATTTTTGTTCAAGAAGTACCTTATGAAAAATGTTTAAGAAAGAGTTTCAGAGCCACATTTTCTAGTGGGCATGCCCCCAGAACCTCCTGGCAAGAGTTTGCCTCGTTTATGCCAAAGGTCTGGTTACGGTCCTGATTTATGACCATCTATAGTAAAGTGCACGGTTTAAAAAGGCTTGTTTCTGAAGTTACGTATATTGTACATGAGCAGTTGTAAGTGGGATTACAATTGTAATGACTGAATTTTTATGTATATCCTATGTTCCCTTCAAGTCAAGGCTAAATTATAATAATCTCAAGACGATCGATTTTTTAAAAAAGAAATCGCCTTTATCAACCAAATTCTGTGGAATTATTTGACGATATGTTTAGTCTCTTAGAAACACTTGTTTAAAATTACCCTGCAAAACAATATGTTGAAAACAGTATGGGTCTTGTTGTTAACTTCTTCTTTTACCACTATTACATTTTGGGTACATGTATTTATGACCATCTACAGTAAAGTACACAGTTTAAAAATAAATTATTTGCCATGCGAATAGGATTTTTATGTCTTTCTTCCCAGTGAATTTAGTTTATATTAATAATGCAACACGGTTGGCACGTGTGTTAGCTAATTATGCAACAGATATTGTTATGTAACAGAATAGGAAACGTGCGGGTCTGGACAAGGGGGTATGGTTTTTCAATGTATTGACCCCCCCCCCCCCTCCCCCACCCGGTGGTATGTTTTGACTCGTGGCCTGGCTAAAAAGCAGTCAGTTATTCCCTTTTGCTTTTTCTCGCTGGATGACACGTTCGTTTTTGAAAGTCCCTCCTCCTCCCCTTGTCCTGTCCACTTTGTTTCCTGTGGTACTTTTAGTTTAGTTTTCTTGGCGTTTTTTGCCCTCACCTTTACTGGGCTCAACACAATTTCTAGAACCAATTGTTTCTGTAATTAATTCAAGAATGTTTTAATCATTAAATCGGCTTTGGGTCTTTGCCCTTAGCCATTTTACTTCATCTGAAATTGTCTGTCTTTAGTCGAGTTCCCTGTAAACGAGCGCGGGTATGCAGCCCAGTAGTTTGTGAATCCCTAGCCTGGGGAGGGGAGAAAGGCATAAAGGGTTATTAGTTTCTGAAGTTACGTATACTGTACATGAGCAAACTTTACAGATACTAAGCTATTAGCATATGTATAAAACATGTGTATTAAGCTGCAAGAATGGCAGAATAAAGAATGTACAAAGTGTAAAAAAAAAACAACAACAACAACATCGAAATATCAAAAACGATTAAAAATGGTGCCTTAAACTGTGATGACTGAATTTTTGTATGTTTCTGACTGTCCCCTACCATATGCGACAAGAAGTCAATTTGTCTAAAGTCAATTTCTCTTGTTTTTAAAAAAAATAGAACGGCCTTTTGACCAGAATTAATTATGTAGAATTATTTGAAGGTAGGTGTGCTTATTCTCTTGGAGACACTGACGAGTCTTTATATTGGTTTCAACTTATTCTACTTTTTCTTCAATAAATGTTAGGGATTTATGACCATCTGCAGTAATTAATGTTCAGTATTTAAGGCTAAAATTATCAACGGATACCGCCTTCACCGATGCCAGAATTGGTCAAATGGTACACGAGCAGAAACATTACTTTTCAGTAAAACGGCATCTCGGTTTATTTTTCAGGATTCTACGAAACGAAATAAGGAAAACAAAGATGCCTGTTGCAGTGTAAAACATCGAATGCATCTCTTGCTTTTTTTTTAACTGATACCGTTGCATTTTATGCAGATTCAATTACAAGAGGCATAATAAAACTTCAAACAACTGGTCGGATTAAGTATTTTTGTTATTTGCCTTTACCCAAAAGCCATAGTACTGTTGCTAAGTTTTAATTTTTCCCCATTCGCGACTAAAAGTTTTTTTTTTCAGATGATGACTCAGTCTATTGGTGGAGGAGAACCTCATTTAAAATTTTCTCTTTCGGGGATTTTCTATAGAGTAATTTGGATGCACCGTGAGTGTTAAATTGTTTCTAGAATATAAGTTCTTTCCTGGCAACACTTCATTCACCACAAGAAAGCCAAGAAATATCAATGTCTTGTTGTACACAAAGTGAAGATCTAACAGATGATTCAACGAAGTTTTTTCGCCTTTTTGAACAAATTCTATGGAATTATTTGACGATATGTTTAGTCTCTTAGAAACACTTGTTTAAAATTACAATGCAAAACAATCAGCTGAAAACGTTATGGGTCTTGTTGTTAACTTCTTCTTTTACCACTATTACGTTTTCGGTATTAATGCAGGGCCGTAACAAGAAAGAGGCAAGACAAGGCACTTGCCTCGTCTAGATTTTAACTCAGAATTAAACACAAAATATGTTTAGTTGGGAAAATAATTCCCAGTTGAACAAGATTGATTTTTTGTTTCAAGAAATACCTTATGAAAAATGTTTAAGAAAGAGTTTCAGAGCCACATTTTCTAGTGGGCATGCCCCCTGAACCTCCTGGCAAGATTTTGCCTCGTTTATGCCAAAGGTCTGGTTACGGTCCTGATTAATGACCATCTATAGTAAAGTGCACGGTTTAAAAAGGCTTGTTTTTTAAAGTTACGTATTTTGTACAGAGCAGTTGTAAGTGGGTTTACAATTGTTAAGACTGAACTTTTATGTATATCCTCTGTCCTTCAAGTCAAGGCTAAATTATAATATTCTCAAGGAGATTGATTTAAAATAGAAATCGCCTTTTTCAACGAAATTCTATGGAATTATTTGAAAGTATGTTTAGTCTCTTAGAAACACTTGTCTAAAATTACCCTGCAAAACAACAAGCATATGTTGAAAATGTTATGGATCTTGTTGTTAACTTCTTCTTTTATCACTATTACGTTTTTGGTACATGTATTTATGACCATCTACAGTAAAGTACACGGTTTAAAAAGGGTTATTAGTTTCTAATGCTACGTATACTGTACATGAGCAAACTTTACAGATAATAAGCTATTAGCATAGGTATAAAACATTTGTGTTAAGCTGCAAGAATGGCAGAATAAAGAGTGTTAGCAAATTCCAAAGACGTTTTTTAGACGTTTTGAAAAAAAACCCAACAACATCAAAATATCAAAAACGATTAAAAATTTTCCCTTAAACTGTGATGGCTGAATTTTTATATGTTTCTGACTATCCCCTACCATATGCGACAAGAAGTCAATTTTTCTAAAGTCAATTTCTCTTGTTTTTAAAAAAATAGAACGGCCTTTTGACCAGAATTAATTATGTACAATTATTTGAAGGTGCGTTTATTCTCTTGGAGACACTGACGAGTCTTTATATCGGTTTCAACTTATTTAACTTTTTCTTCAATAAATGTTAGGGATTTATGACCATCTGCAGTAATTAATGTTCAGTATTTAAGGCTAAAATTATCAACGGATACCGACTTCACCGATGCCAGAATTGGTCAAATGGTACACGAGCAGAAACATTACTTTTCAGTAAAACGGCATCTCGGTTTATTTTTCAGGATTCTACGAAACGAAATATGGAAAACAAAGATGCCTGTTGCAGTGTATAACATCGAATGTATCTCTTGCTTATTTTTTTTACCTGTTACCGTTGCATTTCATGCAGATTCAATTACAAGAGGCATAATAAAACTTCAAACAACTGGTCGGGTTAAGTATTTTTGTTATTTGCCTTTACCCAAAAGCCATAGTACTGTTGCTAAGTTTTAATTTTTCCCCATTCGCGACTAAAAGTATTTTTTCTTTCATATGATAACTCAATCTATTGGTGGAGGAGAACCTCATTTAAAATTTTCTCTTTCGGGGATTTTCTATAGAGTAATTTGGATGCACCGTGAGTGTTAAATTTTTTCTAGAATATAAGTTCTTTCCTGGCAACACTTCATTCACCACAAGAAAGCCAAGAAATATCAATGTCCTACTGTACACAAACTAAAGATCTAACAGATGATTCAACGAAGTTTTTTCGCCTTTTTGAACAAATTCTATGGAATTATTTGACGATATGTTTAGTCCCTTAGAAACACTTGTTTAAAATTACAATGCAAAACAATAAGCTGAAAACGTTATGGGTCTTGTTGTTAACTTCTTCTTTTACCACTATTACGTTTTCGGTATTAATGCAGGGCCGTAACAAGAAAGAGGCAAGACAAGGCACTTGCCTTGTCTAGATTTTAACTCAGAATTAAACACAAAATATGTTTAGTTGGGAAAATAAAGAAATAAAAGTATTTTTTCTTTCATATGATAACTCAATCTATTGGTGGAGGAGAACCTCATTTAAAATTTTCTTTTTCGGGGATTTTCTATAGAGTAATTTGGATGCACCGTGAGTGTTAAATTGTTTCTAGAATATAAGTTATTTCTTGGCAACTTTTCATTTACCACAAGAAAGCCAAGAAATATCAATGTCTTGTTGTACACAAAGTGAAGATCTAACAGATGATTCAACGAAGTTTTTTTCGCCTTTTTGAACAAATTCTATGGAATTATTTGACGATATGTTTAGTCCCTTAGAAACACTTGTTTAAAATTACAATGCAAAACAATAAGCTGAAAACGTTATGGGTCTTGTTGTTAACTTCTTCTTTTACCACTATTACGTTTTCGGTATTAATGCAGGGCCGTAACAAGAAAGAGGCAAGACAAGGCACTTGCCTTGTCTAGATTTTAACTCAGAATTAAACACAAAATATGTTTAGTTGGGAAAATCAAAAATAAAAGTATTTTTTCTTTCATATGATAACTCAATCTATTGGTGGAGGAGAACCTCATTTAAAATTTTCTTTTTCGGGGATTTTCTATAGAGTAATTTGGATGCACCGTGAGTGTTAAATTGTTTCTAGAATATAAGTTATTTCTTGGCAACACTTCATTTACCACAAGAAAGCCAAGAAATATCAATGTCTTGTTGTACACAAAGTGAAGATCTAACAGATGATTTAACGATTTTTTTTTATCCAGTAAGTAAAATGATATTTTAAAATTGGACATCGATTGCGGAAGTTTATTTTTTTTTTCCGTGCAATAAGGCGCCTTTTTCTACAAAAGGGTTTGAATAACTCTTTGTAAAACAATTGATTTCAAACTGCCCCATTTAAGGTGTTAAAAATAGCCCCATCGCCAATAGCAGCCAAGCTTGATGTATAAAACTCGTATAACTGCGCCGTTTACTTCACTCTTTAACGGTTGTCACCAGAAGTATCTTCTTACACGCCACTTGTGCTCGGAAAGGTAAACTAAGTTTTTTTTTAATACATAAATTTCTAGTGATAAAAAGCGTAGATTCAGCTTTTCGAAGAACTCTTCAACTAGAAAAATATATTTAAGTAGATAATTCAATGCTTATCGCAGAACTGGAAGTAGACAAATGCAAAACCTGATTTGCCTTCAATGCTCAACGGTCAATGTTAGTCGATCGCACGCTCGAATCATATACGTTTTAATTTGTTCTAGTACATATTCAAGACTTTAAGACTTTATTAATGATGTTATATAATGCGCACTGAAGTGTTTTCTTGATGTAACACAGAGAACCGGTAAATATGTGTTTACTGCACATTTAAAAGCCCGTCCCAGTGTAGTAGAGCTGCCCTGGCTATGAAGAGTTGATATTAATTTTTCATTTTTGATTGGCAGATATTAAAAGTTTACGTTGTACAGATCTGAAACGTACACCAAGCTCACGGCTGATTAAAGATGCTGCCATTCTGGTGGATAATCTTGATAATGAGAACTGTGTCAAATGGAGACGCATACGAAGCTGAATTTGATGTTTCTGAAACAAAGTAAGTAATGAAGATATTTCAAGTTAAAGTTTCTTTTACTACAGTTTCAAAAAGTACTAACAAGACTCAGTTTATAAGAAATTTAAAACATGAAACAGAGTAACTCGTGGGCAGACTTTTTTTTCCCATATCTAGTAAAAGGAAGGTGTTGCTATGGAAAGCAAGTACTTCCTCACTGGATGAAATCAAATTTACATTTTAAAAGAAAATGCATTATATTTGTACACGTGTAATACATTTTCTATCTTAGATAAAAGAAGGATTTGCGCTGTGGCGAGAGCGCTCGTCATCCACCGATGTGGCCGGGGTTTTATTCCGACCCGGTATTATATGTGGGTTAATTTTGGTATTGGTTGCCGCCTTCCTCTGAGATTTTGTTCGAGTTCTCCGGTTTTACTCTCTCGATCTGCACAGAGGAACAAATAATGACATCTTCTTGTAAGAATAAGACCTCGAAAAAGTACTTCTCACTTAATCTTGCGCCTTGGATGGATGAGGCCATTTAAAATTGTGTCCTTTATTAGTATAAAGCGCTACACAATTTCTCAAAAATACTTTCATTTTATTTTTTGTACAGGGTTTTCTCTGCCTCCCTTCAGTGTTCACCGAGTTACAGAACCACGGACAGAATTGAATGCCAATTCCATTTAAAGAACGAGGGACAGCGAGACCTTTCTGTGCTCAAGTGGCGCACACCGCTGGTGCAACTAACCTCTGATTGCCTGTCTGTCACGCGGAATGGAAACAAGATACCATACGATGGTATTTCCATAAAGCGCAGTACTCCTGGCCCTGATCAGTTCGTGCTCGTGGCAGTTGGACAGACCGTGTCGTCCACGTTTGAAGTTTCTGAAGGATACGACATGAGCAAAGCTGGAACGTACTCTATAGCAGTAGATACTTACATAGAATATGCAGTAGGTAGTGTAAAGGGTATGAACGAACCTGGTAAAGCAGGTATTCCAATCAAAATAAGTCATCTATCTTCGCCATCAGTTAGTTTTCAAGTGGTCGGGAAAAAAGCGGGCAGTGGAACCCTGGGGCAAAGGGCGCGCGTCCTTGAAAAGAAACGAAAACGTACCCTATTGGTCGGAAAATCTCATAAACGTAGTGATAGTTTGAATGTTCCTCTAGATCCTGTTGTCCAGGGAAATGAAGCCCAGAAAAAACTAACAAAAGAAATTCACCGGGCTTCATACGTTTATATAGAATCCGCCATTTCAGATCTCCAAAGCAGTCCAGACCGTGTTAAAACTTGGTTTGGAACAACAAGTGCAGACTTTCTTATAGAAAAGTTCAGGGTAATGGAGAGATTGTTAAGATCAGATACATTTACTTATGTCCATGGAGGGAGTAGATGCAGATCTTACATATATGCATACACATGGAAAGGAACGCGCACAATGCACCTATGCGGTATGTACGAGAGATCCTCAAGTCTTTCGGGATTTGATAGTAAAATGACAACGGTTGTACACGAGTTAGCCCATGCTTTAGCTTACATCGACGACATTGGTTATGGTGTAGCTAATTGCAAAAGCTTGGCTAAATGGGCCCCTCACGAAGCCGCTAATAATGCAGACAACTATTGCTATTTTGCAGCATGTGTGTTTCCGTTTAACTACGGATTTGATGCCATCACCACATTATCTAACGGTTATACATACTTGTTTAAAGGGAATATCTACGCGCGATATACAGATAGCAATGCCGGAACTTTAGACCCTGCTTACCCAGTACTGTTAAATGACGATTTTGACAATTTGCCTGAAAAATTTACCCAAGGATTTGATAGTTTTATTTATAACAAACGTAACGGGCATCCTTATGCCACAAAGGGCGACCAGTATATACGATTCTCAGATGGAAAAGCGTCATCAGTTGATAAAGGGTATCCACACCAAATTCTTGGTAACTGGGGTGTAGACGGTAGCATGAGCACTGGGTTTGATTCTATGACGCAACTTTCGAATGGCAAAACCTATATCACAAAAGGTCCCTTGTATGTACGGTACTCTGATAGATCCCTGATGGTAGTGGATGCTGGGTATCCTGCAAGGCTCGATTCTGGTGGGTGGGGAAATTTGCCAGAAAACTTTAAAAGTGGTTTTGATGCAATGGAGGTTCTCCCAAATGGTAAACTTTATGTGATTAAGGGCTCTGAATACATTCGATATTCCAACCCTTCGAGTTCGAAATTTGATGCTGGGTATCCCGTGCCTATTAAAGGAAGTTGGGGAAACGTTCCCCAATTGTAAATTCGTCTTATATTTGAAGAGGGTTAATTGCTTACCTACAGTGGTATTCCTAATTCTCTAAGCCTTGATTTCTCTAACCTCTCGTTTACTTGAACCTAGCTGAGGCCGTTTCCCTTGAATTTGCTTTATTCAGTCACTGCGCAATTTTGCACTCGATTTCGCGAGCTCCCGATTTCTTGAAGCAATTGTCGTATACACTGGAGGCTCGAGATATTGGGATTCCACTGTTTGTTCGTGTTTGGGATAGTACCAAAGGGCTAGAATTTGTAGAAGATATGGTTCAGCTTTATGACTTAGACATTCTCTAAAGGAACTGTCTTGATTTCAGTCCTAATTTTGGTGTTGGATATATAGGTATTTAGGTATTTTGGTTTTGGGTATAAAGGTATTTATGGGTATTTTGGATTTGGGTATATTATGTCTTGATTCAAGTTTTAATTTTGGTTTTGGGTATATGGACTTGGGTGCTATTACATAATAGCTTTTAGTGCTGTTGAGGTTTTGCTGTTATTAATCACATGTAACATGAAGGGAAAATAAATTAAGTTGCTTTACAAAACCTTACAATTGCCATGACTTAATTTTTGTATCTTCTTTGTCCCCTATTATCCAGTACTTGCGTACAGTTTCTCTAACTGCATATAAAAGTCTTTTCAACCGAATTCTATAGAATAATTTGAAGGTGTTTTTAATCTCTTAGAAATACCTGTTTAACAGGCGCACGCAAATATCTGAGTGGTCTTGGAATTGGTTTCCACTCTATCTATTTTCTTATTTTCCTTTTAGAGTTTATGACCATCCATAGTCATAAGCTAGCAGGGTGTACGCCTGATTTTGAGAAAAAACAAAAGAATGTATGTCCTGTACTATAAACATGACCAATCTTTGAAACACTTGACATGTACACGCAATAGAATATCCAAATACGCTTGGAATTGCTTTCCGCCAAATTTTACTTATATCGTTCTAGAGTATTTATATATTAACTATCTACAGTAAAATGCAAGTTTAACACTAAAAAGCCAACAAAGGACATGGAATTAACTGAAGTAGCGCGCCTTGCCGTGATCTTACTTTGGGCTTTGTCGACTGAGCGGCTCGTTCTCATTATTGAAACTGAACACCACTTGTGCCTGAGAAGATAAACTAGAGAGCAAAAGCGTTGGTTAGATAGATAGATAAAAAATGATTCAGCAAGAAAACTTTTTTATTATTATCCAATTCAATGGAAATAGCAAAAAAAGAGCAACAAAATGTAAAGCTTGATAAGCCTTTCATGCTGATGAATCATGATAAATCATCGATGGCAAGAGACTGGGCTCGAAGCTGATGTGTTTTGATTTTAGTAATACTGCTTCCGTAAATACTTGCGTTTGATTGGTTGACGTCAGAAGCAATAAACCCCAAATGGTATCGCTTGCTGAACAATTAAAAACTAATTGTTCCGCTCAGAGTTTCGCGCCAAAAAGCGCGGCTGCATCACTGTCACCATTGGTTTACAGACTGCTTCAGCCGCGGCTTTCTTTCTGAGGTATCGTCAAAGATCGATCTAAAAACGAAGAACGCTGAAGGCCCTAATCAAAAATTTAGTCTGGAACAGAAAGGAATAAACAAGAAGGCGTTAAGGCAAGATTTTACGTTGTCTTTTAAATAAAAAGCTCACTTTAATCGACTTTCATAGCCGAATGGACGCCTGGCACATTTTTTGATAACTCGGGCTAACTCAACAATTTGCTGAATTCAGAAGCTCGTATTTACATTTAGCATTAAATTTTTTGTTTATCTTAATATCGATCCGTCAGACCTGTTATAATACCGTTTTTTAAATTATAAATATATTTGTAAATTATCGTTTACGACAATAGTAATAATCATTTGTTTGTGAAGAAAGAGCTCGTCAAAGGTTATTCCAGTTGAAGTATACCAAAGGGTAGGGAAACATGTCATCAAAGTATTAAAAAGGGCCTTTAATCAAAATTCTTTGAAGGACGGAACAAACTATGTAAAGTACCCGCCGGGAAGTTGCATAATTGGGCCGACGAAAAAACAATATTGGATTACCATTCTCTTATATCCTCGGGGCTTAGGACTAATTAAAATATGCCAGAATGTTTGGTTTATTGTGCATGTATAGCTCATGTTTTACCCTTGGTTAGTCAAAAACCTTTTTCACGAATGATGTTCCAGGCAAAAAAACATTCAAAAACCATTAATTTATTTTCCTGACAGCTACTAGTATTAACTTCTTATTGAGTTTCTGTAAGCCAAGAATAAAGATATACCAATCAAATGAATATACTTGAAACGGAATACCTTGAGTGGCGTGAAAATGTGCTTTTTTTACCTTTAAAGCTAAAGTCAATACTACAAAAGAGTCCCACAATTAAATTAAATGGATTACTTAACATAACTAAAAATAATTGTTTATTATATAAACTAGAGTGAAATACCAGGATTTCTCTCGCTGAGAAAAATCACATCTTCACTCGTGAAAATTACATGTTTTCTTCACATGTGAAGATATCGAGTTCGAAACGTTTTCTGACAAGTTTTCCCCGTTTTTTGGTGAATAAGCCAATGTTAATCGATTATAAGTCGAAACATCTTTGGATCTTACTCGGCACCCTCGGCAATGTTTGGAAATCTTGGGAAATTTTTGGAAAAGTTAGAAAAATGTACGGAACATAAGTAAGACCTTCGGACAACGTTTTAAACATTTTTGGAAAATGGTCTGAATTATTCGGAAAATCGCCAAAAACAACGCAATTAGTAGGTTTACATTAAATAGATTTAGCCAAGCCTATACAAAAGTACTAAAGTTATGTTTTCTTTTATGTTAACGATGCAGAACTAACAGTTAAAAAAATCAGTCGGGTAATGGTCACCATCTTGGTTTTTGTGCGACACAACACATGTACACCGTATGGACGCGCCCGTGAGCCATGCCACTGGCCATGGTAAACATTAAAAATCAAATCGATGGTTTAACTGTGTTTTTTCCTTCCTTCTTCCATAGTTATGATGCTCTTTCTATCTGCGGCCCTTGAGACCGCTGGAGAGCTCCGCTATAATAAACAGAATACTACCTGGTTGCTTGGAGATATGAAATTTATCTTCGAGTGCAAATCGATATCTCGCACTTTAGCTGCGATTACTCTTGAGATATCGCTTTAAACACTCGATGATAAATTCGATATCTCCAAGCAGTATCCCGGAGATGGTTAGACCAAATTATTCATGAATTTAACACGCCTGAGTTAATGAGCTCTGGATTTCCAAAACCAGTTTAATGAGATGCGTGTCAAGTAGGTCCACGAGCTGGTTTAATGAGATGCGTGTCACGTAGGTCCATGAGCTGGTTTAATGAGATACGTGTCACGTAGGTCCATGAGCTGGTTTAATGAGATACGTGTCACGTAAGTCCATGAGCTGGTTTAATGAGATACGTGTCACGTAAGTCCATGAGCTGGTTTAATGAGATACGTGTCACGTAAGTCCATGAGCTGGTTTAATGAGATTCGTGTCACGTAGGTCCATGAGCTGGTTTAATGAGATAAGTGTCGCGTAGGTCCATGAGGTGGCTTAATGAGATTCGTGTCACGTAAGTCCATGAGCTGGTTTAATGAGATACGTGT
Source organism: Oculina patagonica (assembly GCF_052425735.1). Lineage (NCBI taxonomy): Eukaryota > Metazoa > Cnidaria > Anthozoa > Scleractinia > Oculinidae > Oculina > Oculina patagonica. Next base: position 13,299,081 of record NC_135765.1, on the reverse strand, counting down.
CACGTAGGTCCATGAGGTGGCTTAATGAGATTCGTGTCACGTAAGTCCATGAGCTGGTTTAATGAGATACGTGTCACGTAAGTCCATGAGCTGGTTTAATGAGATACGTGTCACGTAAGTCCATGAGCTGGTTTAATGAGATGCGTGTCAAGTAGGTCCATGAGCTGGTTTAATGAGATAAGTGTCGCGTAGGTCCATGAGGTGGTTAAATGAGATTCGTGTCACGTAAGTCCATGAGCTGGTTTAATGAGATACGTGTCACGTAAGTCCATGAGCTGGTTTAATGAGATTCGTGTCACGTAGGTCCATGAGCTGGTTTAATGAGATAAGTGTCGCGTAGGTCCATGAGGTGGCTTAATGAGATTCGTGTCACGTAAGTCCATGAGCTGGTTTAATGAGATACGTGTCACGTAGGTCCATGAGGTGGCTTAATGAGATTCGTGTCACGTAAGTCCATGAGCTGGTTTAATGAGATACGTGTCACGTAAGTCCATGAGCTGGTTTAATGAGATACGTGTCACGTAATTCCATGAGCTGGTTTAATGAGATGCGTGTCAAGTAGGTCCATGAGCTGGTTTAATGAGATAAGTGTCGCGTAGGTCCATGAGGTGGTTAAATGAGATTCGTGTCACGTAAGTCCATGAGCTGGTTTAATGAGATACGTGTCACGTAGGTCCATGAGCTGGTTTAATGAGATTCGTGTCACGTAGGTCCATGAGCTGGTTTAATGAGATGCGTGTCACGTTGGTTCATGAACTTATTTAATGAAATGCGTGTCACGTAGGTGTATGAGGGAGACTATTGACGTTTTATTTATGCATGACATTGTTTTGAGTATTTATTATTTTTTGGTGAATATTTCATGGGTTTTTTAAGAGAAATCTATGTGTTGTAATGCAGTAATCTGGTCACCCAACCATCCGTAAGGTTTCGCACTTTCGAACAAGAACAAAGGCTTAAACGAGAACCAACGAGGGTGCACGGCCAATCAAGTTAAACCAGTTTTGAATTCAGCATGGCGCACGTATCTTGTTAGGTAACCGGTCAAACCAGTTTTCCGGCTTGATTAAATTATTCAAAATAGCGAAGTAAAATTCACACTTTTTTCGAGTAAATAAAAGAATAATATTAATTGTAATCCAAAACTGATCCCAATTATGCGACTTCCCGGCAGGTACTTTACATAGCTTGTTCGGTCTGTTAAAAATGTTTTGATTAAAGGCCCTTTTAAATGCAGTACCTTAACGACATGTTATCTAACCCTTTCATGTTCTCCAAATTTTGAAATCCCTACCCTGATAGATACCTGAAGCAAGGAGGCAAGCGTGGCCGAGTGGTTTAGGGCGCTAGTGCTGTAATCCGGAGGTCCAAGGTTCAAGACCTGCCCCTGCCACTAGCTAGATTTGTGCTCAGTAGTCCCGGTTTCAAATCCTTGGTCACAATTGTTATATAGCCAACTGGTATGCCTTTTGCCAGTTGGGATTTTTAACCATGTTATGTTCATTTAACCCTATTCAGACCGCGCTTTTTGGACCTTCTCTGACCGGAGGAGAGGGGGGGGGGGGGGGAGGGGGGGGGGCACAATGAAACTTTTAGGATGTATAGTATATCCAAACATCTTTCTTTTGGTATATGTCACGTGGGATGATGACGTCACATCACGTGAAAATTAAATCATGATGTCAAGACAGCCGCCATCTTGGAGCCGCCATCTTGGATTTTAAAATATTTCCAAAATGCCAGAAAACGACCCAAAATTACTCAAAAAGTGCAAAAACTCAATAAAACTGTGCTTAAAACCCCTAAAAAGGTAAAAATGAATTGCATTTTGGTCATTTTGAATTAATAGAGACACGGAAATTACAAATTTGGGAAAACATGCCTATCAAAATGCCGTCTCCATGGTGATGTTAAGTTCGTGACACAACATCCTATCCTACCAAATTTTTTCCAGATAAATTTTAGATAAACTCACAAAGTTTGGCAGGGTTTGGTTGAATCCTAAGCGTTCAAAGTCAGCGCGGGCCTCAAAAGCCCCCCCCCCCCCCCCCCACGGTCTGAATAGGGTTAAAATGTTTATTTTTTCCTCTGTTTCAGTGGCATGCCTGTAAACTAGCTATCTCGAAGCTAAGTGCATGACCACTATAAACAACATTTACATTTTACAGGCCTGAAAGAGGTAGTCCTTTCGGGTGGAGCCTCTCCGTATAGGCCATAATAAAGAGTACCCCCTCCGATCCCCGTTCACTAGTGAGACGTTAAACTCCTTGGCTAGCTTGAAGCATGATAAGTAAGCTGATATTCTTTGTTTTTGGCGGTTCGATTAATATTACCAATTACCTTCGATGACTTTGTAAAACACTTTACAATAAAAATTTGCGATAAGATATTCGATAAAATCTTCATAAACTCCGTTGACTTTAAACATTTTTTCTTTTACTTCACAACTTTTTTTAGTATTTATACCTCTTATCACATATTTTCATGAATTGATAATGACGTTAAGTCAACGTCTAAACGTCGAAAAATTTTTTAAATGTTGTAACCCTTAATATGCTGAAATTATTCCTAAAAACGCGTTTTTCTTAACCGTTAATCGATTTTCTTGGCTCTACGGTCCAAAAGTTTTCTAAATTCACTAAAAATGCACTTTCTGACAATGCAGGAAGATTTTGATGAAATTTCCATGTAAAAATGTACAATATTTTACTTTGGCGCATGCGCATAAGCCAATTTTTTTTTTTTTTTGCTGAACCTTTCCGATTTTTTCCTTGCTCCTTTCCTTTTCGTTTTTCTCTGCTTTTTTATTCTCTCTATCTTTTACTCTGTGCACCCCTTCTACTGGCCTGAAAAGTTTTGATCTGAATCAATGGAAAACCCTGGAAAGGAGATCATGATCAAGTACGGGTATTTTTTAGGGCTTTCCACAAGTTGCTCGGCAACTTTTTGGCAACTTTTCATGTTTCGAGCAACTTTTTCCCCTTCGAGCAACTTTATCTCTCTCGAGCAACTTTTTGCATTTTGAGCAATTTCAAGACCGAAGATCTCCGAAGATAATCCGAGTGTTGTTCAAAGGCAATACGAACGTTTCCGAACATTTACGAAGTTTGCCGAAGATTTTCGAGAAACATCTGAAGACGTTCCACCTTTCGGCTCATTCTGCATTACAAAACTCGTCACAAACATGACGTCATGGATATCATCACGATTTTTCTCAGTTAAAGAATTCCTTGTTATTTTACAAATTTTCCCCCTAATATGTTGTTTAGATACTTCTTTTGCTGTAAAAGTGCATAAAACTGCTTAGAAATCTTACTCTCAAAGGGAAATTAGCCTATATTTAATTAGAGAAATTCTCTTGATAAGAAGCAGCGTTTTGGATTTTTTGGAGCAACTTTCGAGCAACTTTTATTATCAGAAGCAACTTTTTGTAGTTTTGGAGCAACTTTTGAGCAACTTTTTGAGAAATTACGGGCAACTTTTTTGGAAATCTCGAGCAACTTGTGGAAAGCCCTAGTATTTTTGCCTGTTTTAGCACCAATTGTACACCAAAAACTGATCGTGTTTTTTTCGATTTGCTCTGTCGGAATGCAGTCAATATTGAAGATGGATAGTCCTGTGGAAAGATCTATCCAATCGCTATAAGATGCAACTCACAAAAATCTGCTGACGTGTAAATTGGTGACGTCATAAGTGGCAGAATGGCCATTTCTCCAAATCCCGGAATAATCCGCGCTTAGCATGTTAAGGGTTAAACGGAGTTTATGATGTTTTTATTGAATATTAAAGAGTAAAGAGCTCTATTTCGATGAGCTCTATCTTTACAAACAAATTACTATGGTCGTAAAAAATTATTTAAAAAATATATATTAAAAAAACGTAATTATAACAAGTCGCTCAGCTGACGGATCGATATTGAGATAATCGCACTATTTGCAAATTTTTTAACCACGAAGTCTTAATTATGCAGAGGTTAGTATAACGGTATGTTCGAAAAAATTAATAGGGATTAATTGTACGAGTAAACAAAGTGGAAATTACAAAAAGACCGATCTGCTCATGATCACAAGTACAATCAATCCCTTATATTTTTGAGAAAAAAAAGACCAATTTCCTTTTAATAATAATGCTACCGCAAATGCGAGCATCTTAATTCAGCAAATTTCTGATTTAACGCTAGTTATCAAAAAATGTCAGTTGTGTAGCAGCTCTGATGAAGATGTAATTCTACTGGTCCTCTTGTGTAGCAGTTACTGCTGTTTGGAGGCTAGGGGCATTGTTCTAGTTGTTTTTTCTATTGTTCTCTCGAAGGGTGGTGATCAATTCATGTGAGACCTGCGAGAGCTGATATAACCTAAAAACGTGCCTGGCGTGCCTTCGGCGTAGCCCGCGCTCATTTGGCTTTGAATTTCAATTAAAGAGTGCTTTATATTTAAAAAACAACGTAACATCTTACCTTAATGCCCACTGTTCCCGATTAAATGTGTTGATTAGGGCCTTCAGCTTTCGTCGTTTTAAGATCGATCCTTGACAATTCCTCAGAACGAAAGCCGCGACTAAAGCAGATTGGGAACGAGTTGTGATCGTGGTGCAGCCGCGTTTTTTGGCGCGAAACTCTGAGCGGTACCTGCCTCGTCCCCAGGCGTCCTCGTCCTTGGTCGTGCACGGTTCGCTTGGCGTTCTGGGCCTGATGCGGACGGGAAAGCGGACGCGCTCCGCGGCTCGCTCCCTAACCATCAACCCCTGCGCTCCCTGTTTTCCCGCCTTACCGCCTCAATGTCCGGCCAATCGGCGCCTGGGGACGAGGCAGGAGCGGTACAATTAATTTTTAATTGTTCAGCAAGTGATGCAATTTGGGGTCAATTGTTTCTGAAGTCAACCAATCAGACGCGAGTATTTACGGAAGCAGCATTACTGAAATTAAAACATATCAGCTTCGAGCTCAGCCTCTTGCCATCGATGAGTCTTTCATTGCTGAGCATGGAAGACTAACCAAGCTTTTCTTTTGTTGCTCATTTTTTGCGATTGCCATTGAATCAGGTAATAAAAATAATAGTTTTCCTGCTAAAGCATTTTTCATCTAGTTATCTATCTAACCAACGCTTTTACTCTTTATAGCTAGTTTATCTCCTCAGGCACAAGTGGTATCCAGTTTCAATTGTTTTATAGAGAATTACATTATGAGAACGAGCCGCTCAGCAGACAAAGCCCAAAGTAAGATCGCGACAAGGCGCGCTACTTCAGTTTATTCAATTTCTTTTCTTTTGTTTTTTAGCTTTAAATCTTGCATTTTACTGTAAATAGTTAATAGATAAATACTCTAAAACGATATAAGTAAAATTTGACGGAAAGCAATTTCAAGCGTATTTGGATATTTGCATGTACGTGGCAATTGTTTCAAAGATCGGTATTGTTTATATAGTACTGGACGCACATTCTCTTTTTCTCGAAATCAGACATACACCCTGCTAGCTAAATACCCTAGATGGTCATAAACCCAAAAAGGAAAAGAAGAAGATAGATTAAGTGGAAGTCAATGTCAAGACAAATCAGATTTTTGCGTGCACCTGTTAAACAAGTATTTCTAAGAGATTAAAAACACCTTCAAATCATTCTATAGAATTCGGTTGAAAACGCTTTTTCTTTTATGCAGATATGAACCTTAGAAAAAACTGTACTTCAGTCCAGGAGAATATGGGACAAGGAGGATAAAGAAATAGTCATGGCCATTGTAAGGTTTTGTAAAGCAACTTAATTTATTTTCCCTTCATGTTACATGTGTATGATTAGTTAATAACAGCAAATCCTGACCAGTACTAAAAAAAATATGTGATAGCACCCAAGACTGTATACCCAAAACCAAACTTAAGACCTACACCAAAATACCCATATATACCAATATACCCAAAACAAAATTAATACTTGAATCAAGACATGATAAATAAGAGACCATCTAAGTAACTAAGCTTAAACGGTGCTTCTACATGTACAATTTCTGGCCCTTACGTAATACTCCGAAATCGACAAAAAAAACCGTGGAACCCCAATAACTTTAGCCTCAAAAGGATACGATACGAGAAATCGAGGGTAAAATTGCGCAGTACTGGACTTAGTGAAGCAAACTCAAGGTAAACGACTTTAGCTAGGTTGAAGGTAACGAGAGGTTCGAGAAATAGAGGCTTCGAGTAGTCAGAGTTCCACTGTAAGTAAACAATTTATCCCCTTCAAATAAAAGACGAATTAACTAGATTGGGGAACGTTTCCCCAGTTTCCCCTAATAGGCAGGGGATAACCAGCATCAACTTGCAAACTCGAAGGGTTAGAATATCGAATGTATTCAGTGCCCTTAACCACATAGAGTTTCAGTACCATTCAGTATAACCTCCATTGCATCAAAACCACTTTTAAAGTTTTCTGGCAAATTTCCCCACTCACCGGAATCAAGTCTTTTAGGATACCCAGCATCCACTTCATACAGGTCTTCATCAGAGTACCGTACATACAAGGGACCCTTTGTGACATAGGTTTTGCCCGGAAATTGCGTCATAGAATCAAACCCTGTGCTCATGCTACGGTTTACCCCAGTTGCCTTAAATTCTTATGGATACCCTCCAACAACTGATTGTGGAACGTTTCCCCAGTTCCCCTAATAGGCAGGGGATAACCAGCATCAACTTGCAAACTCGAAGGGTTAGAATATTGAATGTATTCGTGCCCTTAACCACATATAGTTTACCATTCAGTATAACCTCCATTGCATCAAAACCACTTTTAAAGTTTTCTGGCAAATCTCCCCACTCACCGGAATCGAGTCTTTTAGGATACCCAGCATCCACTTCATACAGGTCTTCATCAGAGTACCGTACATACAAGGGACCCTTTGTGACATAGGTTTTGCCATTCGGAAATTGCGTCATAGAATCAAACCCTGTGCTCATGCTACGGCTAATACCCCAGTTGCCATAAATGTCTTATGGATACCCTCCAACAACTGATGACGCTTTTCCATTTGTGAATTTAATATACTGACCGCCCTTTGTGGCATAAGCATACCCGTTACGTTTGTTATAAATAATACTATCAAATCCTTGGGTAAAATTTTCAGGCAAATCGTCAAAACCATAATTTAACAGCGTCGGGTAAGCAGGGTTAAGAGTACTAGCATGTCTATCTGTATATCGCGCGTAAATATTCCCTTTAAACAAGTATGTACGTATAACCGTTTGATAATGTGGTCATGGCATCAAATCCGGAGTTAAACGGAAACAACGTTATTACAAAATGTCTATAGTTTTCCGCATTAACAGCGGCCTTGTGAGGGGCCGAATTGGCTAGCTTTCTGCAAAAATCTTCATGGTAACCAATGTCGTCCATGTGAGCTAAAGCATGGGCTAATTCGTGTACAATAGTTGACATTTTACTCCAAAATCCCGAAAGACTTGGGTATTTATAGTACTGAGCGTACATACAAACTGTGCGCGATCCTTTCCAAGTGTATGCCATCCAGTTAGATTTGCAGTATTCCCCTCCATGGATGTAAGTAATCGTATCTGATCTTAACAATCTCTCCATTATCCTGAACTTTTCTATAAGAAAGTCTGCACTTGTTGTTCCAAACCAAGCTAAAACTCGGTCTGGACTACTTCGAAGGTCTGAAATAGCAGATGCTATATAAAGGTATGAAGCGCGGTGAAGTTCTTTTGTCAGTTTTATCTGGGCTGCATTTACGTGGACAACAGGATCTAGAGGAACATTCAAACTATCACTACGTTTATGAGATTTCCCAACTAATAGGGTACTTTTTTGTTCCTTTTCAAGAGCGCGAGCCCTTTGCCCAATGGTTCCATTGCCCCTTTTTTCCCCGACCACTTGAAAACTAACTAATGGCGAAGATAGATGATTTATTTTGATGGGGATACCTGGTTTACCAGGTTCGTTCATACCCTTTACACTACCTACTGCATTTTCTATGTAAGTGTCTACTGCTACAGAGTACGTTCCAGCTTTGCTCATGTCGTATCCTTCAGAAAGTTCAAACTGCCACGAGCACGAACTGATCAGGGCCAGGAGTACTGCGCTTTATGGAAATACCATCGTATGGTATCTTGTTTCCATTCCGCGTGACAGACAGGCAATCAGAAGTTAGTTGCACCAGCGGTGTGCGCCACTTGAGCACAGAAAAGTCTCGCTGTCCCTCGTTGTTTAAGTTGAATTTACATAAAATTATTACAAGCCGGGAGTACCCCGGGCTATCGATGTTCTCTGATATTCTTGGCTTGGCTACATATCACAATTGTCCTGCACTCTCTAAAACCTAACCTTGGTTTCGATAAGACGTCCTGCAGTATCGCTGTGTCGACGGGTTTGGATATTAAGCAATATCCAACGCGAAATTCTGGTCCGACTCGGAGGTTCCTTCGTGTAGCACATGTGCCGCCATCTTTGAAATGTATGGCGGCACTGAAATTTACAAATATCACTCTCTGCGCAACTTACATGGTTCTGTTAGCAGGAGATATACAGGAGAATCCAGGGCCAGTGACGGATGCTTGTGCTGTTTGCACTAAAGGATGCCGAAAGAATCAGATGGCGATACAATGCGATTCATGCGACAAGTGGTTTCATGCTAAGTGTATCGGTATGAAGAGAACGGAATATGATAAACTTTGCCAACCTTCTTTGGCTTGGGAATGCATAACTTGTTTATCTCCTGGCTTTGACACACCTGTCCGCAAGTCACATGAAAAAACTAACACGGGAGGAAAAGAAGGAAACCCCAGAGTAACGATGAATAGTCTTCATGCAAATCTTAAGAAGAGAGGAATGAAATTTGCTCATGTAAATATTACAACTTTGCCGGGACACTATGCTGACGCCGAAGTACTAATGGAGAAAGCAGCATTGGATGTGTTTGCGGTGACAGAATCGCGTCTAGATTGTATATTGCCCGATAGTAAGATATGTCCTTCCGGTTATACATGCTACAGAAAAGATAGAAATCGCAATGGAGGTGGTTGTGCCGTTTTTGTAAGGAGCAAATGGCCAAGCAAGCGGAGAAGTGACTTGGAATCTGACTGTTTAGAAATGGTATGCGTAGAAATATGTCCCGAAAAGGCTAAGAACACGATATTTGCTGTGATGTATAAACCACCAAATATGAATCAAGAGAAATTTATCTCAGGCCTGGAGCAGGAGTTTCTCGCCAAATTGGACGACGAAAGGGTAAAGGATTTGATCATTATGGGAGATTTCAATGCTAATGTTATTGCCCAGAAACCATGCAAATATACCAGAAAATTAATGCAAACGACTCGTCTCCATGGTCTGAGTCAACTTGTCAAAGAACCCACACGCGTGACGGAATTCACAAGTACTGCAATTGACCTTGTGTTTGTTAATAACACTCACCGTATTGTCTCGCATGGAGTCCAGGAATTCGGAGCAAGTGATCATTCTGTTACTTTTGCCGTAAAGAAAGCCGGAGTTTGCAAAGCTCACGTGGAAATCCGCGACGTAAGATCTTTTAAACATTACAATAAAGAACATTTTCAGAGAGACATTGCTAGCGTTCCCTGGAGTGTTATAGAGTCTTTTGACGATATTAATGATGCTGTAGTCGCCTGGAATAATCTTTTTGTTGATGTTGCAAACCAGCATGCTCCTTTAAAGAGAGTTAGAACAAAACATGCGTCTAAACCTTGGATCACTAATGACCTTAAAAAACTGATGGCTGAAAGAGACTATGCATTAAGAGTTGCTAAGAGATCTGGCAATCAGGAACAGTGGAATGAGTACCGTAGATTGAAAAACTACACGAACAGAAAGATGAGATCAGCGGAGGCGTTGCACTATAAAAATCTTATTGAGTCAGCTGAGAATCCTAAGGACATGTGGCGTTCGCTAAACTCCGTGATTGGTTCTAATAAGCAGGGGGGCTCACCTCTTCAAGTATATGGCAGGAAACGTTTAGTAACCGAGGCAAAAAGCGTAGCAACAAAATTCAACAAGTTTTTTGCTGCCATTGGCAGCAAAGTTGCTGGTCGATTGAACCCTGTGAGTAAGGACGCATGGAAGAAATATGAAACGGTGAAAGAAGCAAATACGAAGAGTGATATCGAATCCACCTGGGACTTACAACGGGTTGAACAGAAGACTGTTCAAAGGATTTTTCATTCCTTGAAAGTGATTAGGCGGCTGGACTTGACAAAATTCCAGCAAGGCTGCTTAAAGATGCTGAGATGGAGCTTGCTCCGTCAATCACCTATCTTGTGAACAAATCAATTAGCGATGGTATTGTCCCTGATCTGTGGAAAGTTGCACGCGTTACTCCTTTACACAAGTCTGATGATAAATTGCAAGTTGAGAACTATCGGCCTATCTCTGTGTTGCCGGTATTGAGTAAAGTCGTAGAAAGAGCAGTGCATTCCCAGTTGAATGCCCATCTACATCAGCTAAATTTTCTGTATCAACACCAGTGTGGCTTCAGGCGTGGGCATAGCACTGAACAGGCTATCACGCAATTGAATAACTGGGTTCTAGAATCTATGGACGAAGGTAAAGTAACCGGCCTACTGTTTATCGATATCTCTAAGGCGTTTGACTCTCTGAACCACAAAGTGCTACTACGCAAGCTCGAGCATTTAGGACTGTCTGAAAATCTTTAAGATGGTTCAGATCATATTTACAAATATAGACAGCAAAGTGTTTTGATAAACGGAGAATCATCAGAGCCACATACCATCACACTTGGCGTGCCACAAGGCAGCATCTTGGGCCCCTTGCTGTTTAATGTGTACATTAATAGCCTGTCAAATGCTGTTAAAAAGACCCGGGTGATTTTGTATGCAGATGATGCTGTTCTCTTTTGCGACGCATCAAACGTCAAGAACTTCAAATTGCTCTGAGAAGTGAATTCGCTAAAATAAGTAATTGGTACACCGACAAAGGTGGACTATAAATGTCAAGAAGACCAAACTTATGCTGACAGGCAGTAAAAGGATGTTGTCCTTATTTGAAGACTTTGAGTTTCAATCAATGGTACACAAATCGATCGCGTGCAGTCATTCAAATATCTGGGAGTAACAATGGTTGCAAAATGGAGCTGGAAGCCACATATCAGCAATTTGCTAAAGAAAATAGGTCATCGACTTTCTCTGTTTAATCGCATATTTCATATGTTAGACAATAGAACTCGCATAGCCTTCTACAATGGGCTAGTGCTGCCACACCTAGACTATGCCGACACAGTATGGGGAGATCAACCCGGTCTAAAATCAGAAATGGAAAAATGCAAAGTTTCAGAACAAATTTGCGAAAAAAATTAAATTAGGCAAAATGTCTTCTTCAGAGCTCTGAGTCACTGAATTGGCTCCCTCTGGCTGGAAGACGTCTTTCTCACCGATGCACAGCCGTACAAAATGCAATTAAAGGAGACATTCCGCAACATTTTGAAAGTTTTAAATCGACATTAAGAAGTTTACATGGCTACAACACTAGACATGGATACCTACCTAACTGCCTAAACCTAAAACGGAAAGCGGAAAGAGAGTATCCTACTTCCGCTTTACAAATGACTGGTTGTCTCTTCCAGAATTTTTAAGAAAGCCGATGCCATGCGAGATTTTTAAGAAGACCCTTACAAAGTTCTTACTGGATAAACATTTTAGACTATGAAAAATATTTTTAGTTGCACAATGTTATATAATGTTAATAGATAACTATTTGTAATTAGTTTTTTTTGGACAGTAGGTAGTTATTTTATATTTTAGATCTGTGACATTTGTACTTCCTTTTAGATTTTAAGACTTTTTTATTTCCCATTTTTAACCTTAGTTAGTAGTATCTTAATTCTTGTCCTAGTTTTTAATCTTAGTTAGCATACAAAATGGGTTTTGTCTTTTTATTGTATTTTAGATTTTAATGTATTTTAATGTTTAACATTTATTTTCTCAGAGGACCCTCCTGAAAACCACCCCCTAGGTGATTGGAGGCCTCCTCTTAAAATATTATTTATTATTATTATTATTATTATTATTATTATTATTATTATTTGCATTCAATTGTGTCGGTAGTTTTGTATCTCGGTGAACACTCAAGGGAGGCAGAGAAAACTCTGTGTAAACCAAGTAAAATGGAGATATTAAAGGACGTTCGCGCTAATTGTTTATGCGCATCTCTACTGCGCACGTAATTCATACTTTGAGCGCGCGCGCTAAGTAAAATTTCTAAGAACATATAGGGTGAGCTGCCGTTCCTCTAGCTTCGCTTGCAATTTGCTCTCTTAAATGGTCGGTGACCCCTACTTTTTTCTTAACGGATCACTTTTATTAATTAATATGTACGTTTTGCGAGAAAATGAAAAAAATCTATCGAGTGGAAGTTTGATTTTTTGGTCACACTGACGGTTTGAATTCCGCTTTTTGAGCTTTCTTTTCTGCCGTACGACAGTTTCAAATGCTTTTTTCCAGGGTTTAGTTTTACAAAAAAGATGGCAAAACGAGGAATTATTTACACAACAAACACACTTCTACAAAATGTGACTAGGATCGTTAGCCTCCGTTTACTCATCTTCTTTATTTTTAACTTTGAACCCTGAACACCATGTTGAATAACGTGCGCCAATTTTTCAAAATCAGGGTAGTTTTCCACATGCTTTCTCTTTTAAACGAAGTCGGTGACCCCAACTTTTTTTCGCATTCCTGACACAAGTAACTCATTATCTGACCGCAGAAAAAAAAAAAATTAAAGAAATCTATTGAGTAGAAAATTTTTGCGCGGACTTCCTTAAGAGAAATTGTATTGCACTTTAACCAAGGAACTCGTTTTTCTAAATGGTGACTTTCCACTCGTCCATAGGGCAAGTACTTATAACATGACATTCTTTTAAGTGGATAATGGAGAAGGTACTTTGTTGTGTTCTTTTATTCTTTCTACAGGAAGGTGTCATTGATTGCCCTAGATGCAATTCAGTAAAATTCATGTAATGACAAAAACATTTAATCGGCGGGACGCAAAGAGGGTGCTTTACTTTTGTAATTTTAAGAACAAAAGACGACAAAATGTTTGAAAGACATATTCGGACTGATCTTCTGTCATGTTCATTTATAAACTACAAGTTACAACGTTGAATTTAATATGCAGATTTAGCCAAGCCTCAACGCGGTGCTCCACACTTATTTTCTGGTTCTTAAAATTTTGTGAAAATGCTCTCATTGAAGAAACGCACAGTTATTGAAGTTATTAAACGAACACTACTCAAGAAAGATCCACAGCCGAAATAAATCGTCAGCTCAATGTTTTTCTTTACCCTAGTTAAAAAAGTAATTTTTGAGCCCGCGATTCAATGGAAAACTCTAACCTGGTCAGCGGTCAGCTTCAAATACACATGACCTGTATGAGCTGCACACTTGAGCCCGTGATATGGTCATGTGATACTGAAACCGGATACCTTACTTTGACAGCTGTCAATACACTATCACAAGGATGTCCAATATGGAAGAAAATACACGCCGACGTTAATCTTAAAGACCCACCTTCACGCAAACGGCCTTGCGATCGTTTGTTATTGTTTTTAAACGGCTCAATCCTTCTTGTAGCGGTCTGATTGGTTGCCGAAATATTCTTAAGAGCGAGAAATTCGTCACGTATATTTAAAACAAATTGGAGCAGCCAACTCAGCGAATTACTTTGTGACGTTTCCATATCTACGGCCATTTACAAATCTTCGGCTTCCACGAAAAGAATTTCTGATGTTTCTCATATGAAAGTTTCAATGACATAGAAAGCGACTAAGTGTTATTATTTTCTGTAAGCGTCAGAAAGCGACTAAGCAGAAGACTCCAACATTTACTTTCACATTCGATTGTTTTGCATATTGCTATAGTTTGTCTTACAAGGAAACAGTGATTTTGAAGTCCTTCATAGTCATTATAGAGAATAGTCTGGAGGGAAATAAACAGCGTATACGACTCGATAGCAACTCATTGGTTATCGCGTGCAAAATAGCACTTGTTCAGTGACTCCTGCATTACAGTTTTATCCTTTGAAAGCCAATCATGTATACGTGTGAACTAATCTTCATTCAAATCTACCTGAACCTGTGGCTAACTAAAATAATTATTTTAATTCAATCGTACGACAAGACACGGAGGAAGAAAAAGAAAACAGTCCTGGAAACCCATTCTTTTATTACAAAGTCGCGAGACGCTCTATTTATATCGCGCGAATAAAACACCGCGAACTTACTTGCCAAGATGCCGCATTCAATACAATCAGGTATTCAAACAACATCACGACAAGAGATTTGTCAAATCTCCATTTCTTTGATTCATAACACAACTCCTCTGAGACGAATACTGACAATATTTTCTTCGGGAGAAGTGTACAACATATATAACTGCGAGGTATCATTTTGCAGAAAACATTTTGCACAAAGAAAGAGCGATAAAAAAGGTTTGGCCTACACAGTCACAAATAATTCCAGAGAACAACAGCCTGAAAATTGAAGAATAAATTCTTGCATGCTTGTGGATGATTCTTGACAAGATGACTCCGAAGGAAACGGATTTTGAAAGAAAACCTGCTCAGAAACAATTTCGTGCTGCACAAAATTCATAAACAGCAAACGTAGCGCCCTTTTGGGTGAAGTTGGGCCTTTAACGTTCGTTTGGATATGATAAGATTGCATTTTCCTCCCATGGTCGGGTTGCCTTGTGACTCCCCCCCCCCCCCTCCCCCTTTTCCCAAAGTCCGCAGGCGCGGGAGCGCGAACGCTACCATTTTTTTTTTTGGCTTTGTGGGTTTTTCAATTTTTTTTCCCTGGTGCTCCCCTGGCTTGCTTTGCACGCTGGAGCTCCGTTATAACGAGTACGCGAGTAAATAGAAATGCTAATAATGAGAAAACTAACAGAATAACTAACAAATACTCGACATGCTTGATTATAAAGAAAGTTTTTAATTTGCGTAGTAGAATTAGCGGTTCAGAGTAGGCCGTTCCAACTCTCGTGGTGCATAATGGAAGCATGGCCTGTAAATGTTAAAGCAATTAGACGATCAAAGAGAAAAGCATTGTTTAGAGTTTTGAAAATGTTTTAGTAGCTAAGTGCTCACACAAGCGTTCGAAAAATGACGGGTGTTTCTTAAATATACCAACTTCAGGCACCCACAACATCAGGTTTACTATGGAAAAGGAAGTTGATCACAGAATAACATTCCTACTGTTACTGTTATTATTGTAACAATGGTCCCCATTCACACATTACTAGTGTCTATCGCAAGAAAACAAAGAATAATTTAACTTTCATGTCGTCTTCATATAAACTAGGTCTCATTTGCACTTTTTGAATCTATAGTGAACTGAAATTAATGTTGAAATACTGTCATTACTTACTTGGTTTCAGAAACGTCGAATTCAATATCTTCATATGCGTCTCCATTTGACATCCACATCAAAAAAACTATCCACCAGAATGGCGGCATCTTTAGTCAGCTTGGTGTATCCTTTGGAGCTCAGCAAAGTGAAATTTGTCAATCAAAAACGAAAAATTTTATCAACCCTCCAAAACCAAAGCAGTTCTACTGCCTTAGTTTCTTCCGCGGCACGAGCTTCAAGATGTACAAAAAATACGCCACGGATGAGGCATCTTAAGAGAATAAGATTTTCTTTCAATTTAATCCTTGTAATTTCTGTTTTTTTCTTTCCTAAACTTTAGTATTGTATTTGGCTTATTATTACTTCCAAGTTGTTTTTTCCTACCTATAAGGAAACTATATCTGAATGATTTTCCACTGCAAATGAATAAAATCTTGAGGCAATTTATTTGCACCCAATTATGCCCACCCTGCAACAAATAATTGAACACTTCGGTATAGAGTACCCTCAGTTTAGAATTGTGTTGTTCCGAAAATAAAATAATATCTCATTTGCGGCTGTCGTTTCACACTTTGTGTCACGATGATACATGATTACCTACTTGAAAGCCAAAGAACAAACATTAATTGTTTCTCGTAGTCATCTGTGCACATTTTGTACACCATTAACAAAGTGTTTAACTACGAAGTATTGATAATAAACAAGCACAAAAACATATGCTTCTCGTCAAGCAAGTTCTGCATTTTGCCCCCTTTCATTTTGCGATTTTTATTGAATTCCCACAAAAAATTATATTTGTAGTTGAATAATTCTTCCAAAAACATAAATCTGAAATTTATGTAGCTAAAAAGAAATAAGTCTATTTTACCAAGCATAAATGGTATTGTGAGAAGGCACTTCGGGTGATTGTTGATAGAAAGTGAAGTAAACAGCGTAGCTACTCCAGTTTTATACATCAGGCGCTGACTGCTATTGATAAAGGTTATTATTTTAACGCCTTAAATGGACCGGTTTCAATTAAATTGTTTTACAATGAATTATTAAAAATCGTTATTAGAGAAAGCCCCTTTTCCGACGGTAATAAGTTATACTTTTATCCCGCAATTTAATGTTTAATTTTCAAACATCAGTTTAATTTCGTCGATCAAAAAACTTTGGCAACGATCATCCGTTAGATCAATAGTTCGTGTACAAAAATACATTGCTACTAACCGCCTTCTTGTTGTCAATGAGGTATTGCCAGGAAATTGAATGGTAACACTTTTGTTTGTTCGTGTACGATTTGGCCAAGGCCAGTCCCAATAGTAGATCAGTTTAGTAGGTCAGCCTTAGTCCTACACATTACGGTAATGGTCACAAATATGGGCATAACAATTACTGGAAACCAAATTCAAAAGTGATCGTTTTTTACTCGTACATGTAAAAAAGTGTTTCCAAGAGACTGGACACAACTTCAAATCATTCTATAGAGTTTGGATGAATAGGCCGTTCTCTTTTGAAACTGCAGTGATCTTGAGAAAATTGCACCTCTTGTCACGAAAAAAGATAAGATTTGAAGATTTGAAGTTTCTTCCGTTTTAATCCTTGTAACTCCTTTGAACTCTTCCTCAAAATTGTAAGTATTGTATTTGGCTTATTATTGCCTCTACCTATTACGGAATTATTCTGCATGACTTTCCAGTGCAAAACAATAAACTTCCACCAAATAATTGGGCACTAATCGGCACAGTGTATCTTGATTTAGAAGTGTGTTGTTCCGAAAATAAAAGAATATCTCGTTCGCGGCAAACGTTTTACAATCTGCGTTACGATGATACATGGTTGAATATATGGCAGCCCGAAAACGAATATTTAGCGGGTCTCTGTCGCATCAATAAGAAAAAACATCTGTGCACATTATATAACCCGGCACCACGAAGCATTAATTTTAAACTCGTAAAATATTATTCGAGATATATGATTCGAGCTTCTGTTGTGACAAGTCCCTGACTGTTGGGCATCGAAGGTTAATCAAGCTTTGCATTTTGTCCTCCATCATGCTGTGTTTGGCATTGCAATTCCCACTAAAATACTTATTTTTAGTTGAAGAATTCTTCAAAAGATAAAATGTACTCTTTTTTCCCTGAAATTTATGTTACTAAAAAGAAATTTTTTTTTTTTTTTTTTTTTTTTAGTTTTTCTAAGTTTATTTACCAAGCACAAGTGGTGTTAAGTGAAGGCACTCTGTATGATAGTTATTAAAGAGTGAGGTAAACAGCGTAGCTACACCAGTTTTATACATCAGGTGTTGGCCTATTTTGATAAGAGTTATTGTTTAAGCGCCCTAAATGTTCCGGTCACTTGTTTTCCGGGTAATTATTAAAATCGATATGTGAGCAAGCCCTTTTCTCCCGACTGAAATAACCTCGATCCCGCAATAGAGTTTTAATTTTTAAATATTTTTTTTTTCAATTTTAGCGTTTTTCAATAACAAAACTTTGGCAAAAATCATCCGTTAGATCTACAGTTCGTGAACAAAAATATATTGGTACTTTAGTGCCTTCTTGTGGTATGTGAACTGTTGCCAGAAAAGTGAATAGCAATATTTTTAATCGTGTAAGATTTGGCCAAGGGGTGTCCCAAGGAAATGTCAGTTTATTCGATATCCGTTTTTTTTTTTCAGCCTTAGCCTGGACACTATCATAAATGGTTATAAATACCCGAGTAAGAAAACGAGAATAAATAAATAAATAAATAAAAAAAAACTTGAAACTGAATTCAAAAGTGATCGTTTTTTTCCTCTTACATGTAAAACAAGTGTTTCCAAGAGACTGAACACACCTTCAAATCATTCTATAGAATTTGGTTGAAAAGGCCGATCTCTTTTGAAACGGCAGTGATCTTTAGAAAATTGCACCTCTTGTCACGAAAAAAAAAATAAGATTTGAAAATTTGAAGTTTCTTCCCTTTTTATCCTTTTAACTCTTCTTTAAACTTAATGAATGTATTTGGCTTATTATTTCTTCTTAGGTGTTTTTTTTTATACCTACAACGGAATTATTCTGCATGATTTTTCCACTGCAAAAGAATAAAATCTAAACGCAGTTTTTATACACAAAATGCCCACCCTCCACCAAAAAATTGGGCACTACTCGGTACAGAATACCCTGTGCTGAAAACTGTGTTGTAACGAAAGTAAAAGAATATCTCGTTCGCGACAAACGTTTTACAATCTGCACCACGATGATACATGGTTGAATATATGGCACCCCCAAAACGAATATTTAGCGGTTCCCTTTGTGGCATCAAGTAAACACATTTGTGCACATTTCAAAACCGGCACCACGAAGCCTTGATTTTAAACTCGTAAAATATGATTCGAGACATTATGTGTCCCTGACTGTTCAGCATCGAAGGTTAACCAATTTTGTCCCCCATCAGGTTGTGATTGGTATTGAATTTCCCACTAAAACAAATATATATTTTTTAAGTTGAAGAATTCTTCGAAATAATAAATCTACCCTTTTTTCCCTGAAGTTTATGTTAAACAAATAATTAAGTTTATCTTACCAAGCACTTGAGGTGTTGTGAGAAGGTGAGAAGGCACTTCGGTTGATAGTTGTTAAAGAGTGAAGTAAACAGCGTAGCTACACCAGTTTTATACATCAGGCGTTGACTGCTATTGGTAAGATGTATTGTTTTAACGCCTTAAATGGAAAGATCTTTTGTTTTAGGGTAATTATTTAAAAATCTTTATTATATATACAAAGTCCTCTTTTCGAAGGAAATAACCTCGATCCCGAAGTTGAGTTTTAATTTCCAAATATTATTTTTAGGGTTTTGTCGATAACAAAACTTTGCCAAAGATCATCCATTAGATCTTCAGTTCGTGAACAAAAATACATTGGTACTTCAATGCCTTTTCGTGACCGATAAAGCTAGTTAGTGTTGCTAGGAAATCGAATAGTGTATGATTTGGCCAAGGCTAGTCCCAATGGAAGGTCAGTTTATTCTAAATCCCTTTTTTTTCTTTCAGCCTTAGTCCTGCACATAACTTTTTAAAAATGGTCATAAGTATGGTCATAAAAAATACTGGAAACAAAATTCAAACGTGTTCCTTACTTTTTCGTACATGAAAACAAGTGTTTCCAAGAGACTGGAATCACCTTCAAATCATTCTATAGAATTTGGATGAAAAGGCAATTCCCTTTTGAAACGGCAATGACCTCGAGAAAATTGCACCTCTTGTCACGAAAAAAAATATAAAAATACTGATTGACTTTAGAGTTTTAAGGCACCATTGTTTTTGGGCACAAGTGTTTCTAAGAGATTGAAAACACTGTCAAATAATTCCATGAATTTGGTTAAAAATAAATGGGAACCAAATTGAAGAGTGATCGTTTTTTCTAGTACATGTAAAACAAGTGTTTCCAAGAAACTGAACACACCTTCAAGTCATTCTATAGAATTTGGTTGAAAAGGCCGTTCCCTTTTGAAACGGCAAAACAAAAAAAAAAAAAAAAAAGATATTTAAAGGGGAAAGTCAAAATTAACCAAAAATAAAAATGAAAAAAAAAACAAAAAAAAAAAAAAAAAAAAAAAAAAAAAAAAAAAAATACAAAAAAAATTGGAACCTAATTCAAGAGCTATCCTTTTTTTCTTGTACATGTAAAACAAGTGTTTTCGAGAGACTGGACACACCTTCAAATCATTCTATAGAGTTTGGTTGAAAAGGCCGTTCCCTTTTGAAACTGACCTTGAGACAAGTGCACTTCTTGTCACGAAAAAAAAAACGATAAAAGTACTGATTGGCATTACAGTTTAAAGGCACTATTGTTTTAGGGCACAATCGTTTCTGAAAAATTAAAAACTTTGTCATAAAGTTTTATAGACTTTGGTTAAAAAAGGCGTTCTATTTTACAAAAAAATCCATCAACTTAGAAATAATTGTAATTTATTCTTGAGTGGACGAGGACAGGAGATATATAAAAATTCATTCAATACAATAGCAATCACACTTACAAACTCTAATGCCAATCACTATTTTTATCTCTTTTTCGTGACAAGACGTGCAATTTTCTTGAGGTCACTGCCGTTTTAAAAGGAAACCGCCTTTTCATCCAAATTCTATAGAATGACTTGAAGGTGTGTCCAGTCTCTTGGAAACACTTGTTTTACATGAACGAGAAAAAACGATCACTCTTGAGTTTGGTTTCCAGTAATTTTTATGACCATACTTACGACAATTTAAAGTTATGTGCAGGACTAAGGCTGGAAGGAAAAAAAAGGATATACAATCAACTGACCTTCCATTGGGACTGGCCTTGGCCAAATCGTACAAGATCAAAAAGTATCACTATTTAATATCCTAGCAACACTTTATCGGCCACGAAAAGGCACTGAAGTACCAATGTATTTCTTCTGTTCACAAACTGTAGATCTAATGTATGATCTTTAGCAAAGTTTTGTTATCGACAAAACCCTAAAAATGATCATTGGAAATTAAAACTCAACTTCGGGATCAAGGTTATTTCCTTCGGAAAATGGACTTTCTTTAATAAAGACTTTAAATAATTATCCTGAAAATAAATGATCTGTCCATTTAAGGCGTTAAAACAAAAACTCTTATTAATAGCAGCCAACGCCTGATGTATAAAACTGGTGTAGCTACGCTGTTTACTTCACTCTTTAACAACTATCAACCGAAGAGCCTTCTCACCTTTTCACAACACCTCAAGTGCTTGGTAAGATAAAGTTAATTCTTTTTATTTAAATAAACTTCAAGGGAAAAAAGGCAGACTAAATATTTCGAAGAATTCTTCAACTAAAACTATTTTTTTAGTGGGAAATTTAATGCCAAACACAACATGATTGGGGACAAAATTGGTTAACCTTCGATGCTAAACAGTCAGGGACTTGTCACAACAGAAGCTCGAATCATATGTCTCGAATCATATTTTACGATTTCGAAATCAAGGCTTCGTGGTGCCGGGTTTGAAATGTGCACAGATGTGTTTACTTGATACCACAAAGAGAACCGCTAAATATTCGTTTTCGGGCTGCCATATATTCAACCATGTATCATCGTGGCGCAGATTGTAAAACGTTTGCCACGAACGAGATATTCTTTTAATTTCGTAACAACACAGTTTTTAACACAGGATATTCTGTACCGAGTAGTGCCCAATTATTTGGTGGAGGGTTGGCATTGGGTGTATAAAAACTGCGTCAAGATTTTATTCTTTTGCAGTGGAAAAATCATGCAGAATAATTCCGTTATAAGTGAAAAAAACCTTAGAAGTAATAATAAGCCAAATACAATACTAAAGTTTGAGGAAGAGTTAGAAGAAGTTAAAAGGATAAAAACGGAAATCTTCAAATCGTATCTTTTTTCGTGACAAGAGGTGTAATTTTCTCAAGATGACTGTCGTTTCTTAAGAGAACGGCTTTTTCAGCCAAGTTCTATAGAATGATTTGAAGTTGTGTCCAGTCTCTTGGAAACACTTTTTTGGCAAGTACGAGTAAAAAACGATCACTCTTGAATTTGGTTTCCAGTAATTGTTATGCCCATATTTGTGACAATTTAAAGTAATGTGCAGGACTAAGGCTGAAAGAAAATAACCTGACCTTCCATTGGGACTGGCCATGGCCAAATCGTTCACGAGCAAAAGCATTACTATTCAATTTCCGGCAATACTTCATTCACCACAAGAAGGCGGTTAGTAGCAATGTATTTTTGTACACGAAGGTGTGTTCAGTCTCTTGGAAACACTTGTTTTACATGTGCGAGGAAAAAACGATCACTCTTGAATTTTGTTTTCCTATAATTTTTATGAATGTATTTATGATCATTTAAAGTGATATCGAGTAAACTGACCTTTCATTTGGCGCGGCCTAAGCCTAATCGTACATGTTTAAAATATTGTTTTTCACTTTCCTGGCGATTCTTCATTCACCACAAGAAGGCGCTTAAGTACCAATTACTTATTTCTGTGCACGAACTGTTGATCTAACGGATGATCGTTGCCAAAGTTTTTTTCATCGAAGAGATCTTAAACTGATATTTGAAAATTAAAACTCAATTGCGGCATTCAAGTACAACTTATTTCCGTCGGAAAAGGGGCTTACTCTAGTTACTTTTTGTAATAATTCTTTGTAAAACAATTTAATTGAAACTGGCCCATTTAAGGCGTTCTCACCAGTAGCAGCCTAAGCCTGATGTATAAAACTGGTGTACTAGTAGCTATGCTTTTTACTTCACTCTTTAACAGCAATCACCCGAAGCGCCTTCTCACAACACCACTTATGCTTGGTAAAATAAACTTATTTCTTTTAAGCTACATGAATTTTAGATTTATGTTTTTGGAAGAATTATTCAACTACAAATATAAATTTTAGTAGGAAATTCAATGCAAATTGCAAAATGAACCGGCACAAAGTGCAACTCTTGGTTAGCCTCGATGCTCGCAAATGACTTGTCGATCACAACAGAAGCTCGAAGCATGTGTGTTTTAATTTGTTCTTGTTTAAAATCAAGACTTCGTAGTTAAACACTTTGTTAAACAAAATGTGTTTTACAAAATGTGCACAGATGACCACGGGAAACGAATAAAGTTTTTAATTTTTGGCTTTTAGTTTTGGAGGGTTGATAAAAAATTTTCATATTTGACTGACAAATTTTACTTTGCAGAGCTCCAAAAGATACACCAAGCTGACTAAAGATGCTGCCATTCTGGTGGATAGTCTTTTTGATGTGGAGGTCAAATGGAGACGCATATGAAGATATTGAATTCGACGTTTCTGAAACCAAGTAAGTAATGACAGTATTTCAACATTAATTTCTCTTCACTATAGTTTCAAAAAGTGCAAATGAGATCCAGTTTATACAAAGACGACATGAAAGTTAAATTATTCTTTGCCTACTTGTGATAGACACTAGTAATGTGTGAATGGGGACCATTGTTACAATCATAACAACAACAGTAGGAATGTTATTCTGTGATCAACTTCCTTTTCCATAGTAAACCTGATGTTGTGGGTGCCTGAAGTTGGTATATTTAAGAAACACCTGGCATTTTTCACACGCATGTGAGCACTTAGCTACTAAAAACATTTTCAAAATTCTAAACAATGCGTTTGACTTTGCTCGTCTAATTGCTTTAATGTTTAAAGGCCACGCTTCCATCATGCACCACCAGAGTTAGAGCAGCCTACTCTGAACCGCTAATCCTACTACGCAAATTAAAAACTTTCTTTGCAATCAAGCATAACGAGTATTTGTTAGTTATTCTGTTAATTTTTTTTATCATTAGCATTTCTATTTACTCGCGTACTCGTAATAACGGAGCTCCAGCGCGCAAAGCGTGCCAGCGGAGCACCATGGGTAGAAAACCCATGCGGCCAAAAAAAAAAAAAAAATGGTAGCGTTCGCCCGCCCGCGCCTACGGACTCTGAGACAGGCAGGAAGGGAAGTCACAAGGCAGCCCGACCAGGGGAGGAGAGTGCAATCTTATCATATCCCAACGAACGTTAAGGTTAACGTCGGCGTGTATCTTCTTTCATATTGGACATCCTTTTGATGGTGAATTGACAGCTGTCAACACAAGGTATCCGCTTTCAGTATCACATGACCATATCGCGGGGTCAAGTGTGCAGCTCATTGAGGTCATGTGTTTTTGAAGCTGATCCACTGACCAGGTTATAGTCTTTCATTGAATCGCGAGCTCAAATCTAATTATTTGGTCTAGGGTAAAGACAGTATTGGAGCTGACGATTTATTTTGGCTCTGGATTTTTCTTGAGTAGTATACGTTTAATAACTTCAATAACTGCGCGTTTCTTCAATGCAAGCATTTTCGCAAAATTTTAAGAACCAGAAAATGAGTGTGGAGCTCCGCCTTTAGGCTTGGCTAAATCTTTATATTAAATTCAACGTTGTAACTTGTAGTTTACAAATGAACATGAGGGAAGATCTTTCAAACATTTTGTCTTTTATAATAACAAAAGTAAAGCACCCACTTTGCGTCCCGCCGATTAAATTTTTTTTTGTCATTTCATGACTTTTACTGAATTGTATCTAGGGCAAAATGATCAATGTCACCTTCCAGTAGAAATAATAAAGGAACACGACAAAGTACTTCTCCATTATCCGCTTGAAAGAATGTCATGTTATAAGTACTTGCTCTATAGACGAGTGGAAAGTCACCTTTTAGAAAAACGAGTTCCCTGATAAAAATGCAATAAAATTTCTCTTAAATATTTCATTTTACTTGGTTTACACAGAGTTTTCTCTGCCTCCCTTGAGTGTTCACCGAGATACAGAACCACGGAGAAAATTGAATGCAAATTCAAAATTAAAGAACGAGGGACAACAAGACTTTTCTGTGCTCAAATGGCGCACACCGCTGGTGCAACTGACCTCTGATTGCCTGTCTGTCACGCGGAATGGAAAGAAGATACCATACGATGGTATTTCCATAAAGCGCAGTACTCCTGGCCCTGATCAGTTCGTGCTCGTGGCAGTTGGACAGACCGTGTCGTCCACCTTTGAAGTTTCTGAAGGATACGACATGAGCAAAGCTGGAACGTATTCTATAGCAGTAGACACTTACATAGAATATGCAATAGGTAGTGTAAAGGGTATGAACGAGCCTGGTAAACCAGGTATCCCCATCAAAATAAATCATCTATCTTCGCCATCAGTTAGTTTTCAAGTGGCCGGAAGAAAGGCGGGTCATGAAACCCTGGGGCAAAGGGCTCGCGCTCTTGAAAAGAAACAAAAACGTACCGTAGTGGTCGGGAACTTTCAAAAACGTAGTGGTAGTTTGAATGTTCCTCTAGATCCTGTTGTCGAGGGAAATGCAGCCCAGAAAAAACTAACCAAAGAAGATCACCGCGCTGCATACCTTTATATAGCATCTGCTATTTCAGACCTCGGAAGCAGTCCAGACCGTGTTAGAACTTGGTTTGGGACAACAAGTGCAGACTTTCTTATCGAAAAGTTCAGGGTAATGGAGATATTGTTAAGATCAGATACAATTACTTATGTCCATGGAGGGGGTAAATGCCAATATAACTGGTATGCATACACTTATAAAGGATCGCGCAAAGTTTATCTGTGCGGTTTGTTCGAGAGATCCCTAAGTCTTTCAAGATCAAGATATGATAGTAGAATGGGAACAATTGTACACGAACTAGCCCATGCTTTAGCTTACATGGACGACATTGCTTACGGTATAAGTAATTGCAAACAATTGGCAAAGTCGGCCCCTCACAGAGCGGCTAATAATGCGGACAGCTATTGCTATTTTGTAGATACGCTGTTTCCATTTAACTACGGTTTTGATGCCATGACCACATTATCAAACGGTTATACATACTTGTTTAAAGGGAATATTTACGCGCGATATACAGATAGGCATGCTAATACTCTTAACCCTGCTAACCCGGTGCTGTTAAATGACGGTTTTGACGATTTGCCTGAAAAGTTTACCCAAGGGTTTGATAGTTTTATTTATAACAAACTAAACGGGTATCCTTATGCCACAAAGGGCGGTCAGTATATTAAGTTCACAGATGGAAAGGCGTCATCAGTTGTTGGAGGGTATCCATTCGACATTTATGGCCACTGGGGTATTAGCCGTAGCATGAGCACATGGTTTGATTCTATGACGCAACTTCCTAATGGCAAAACTTATGTCACAAAGGGTCCCTTGTATGTACGGTACTCTGATGAAGACCTGTATGAAGTGGATGCTGGGTATCCCAAAAGACTTGATTCCGGTGAGTGGGGAAATTTGCCAGAAAACTTTAAAAGTGGTTTTGATGCAATGGAGGTTTTCCCGAATGGTAAACTTTATGTGGTTAAGGGCACTGAATACATTCGATATTCTAACCCTTCGAGTTTGCAAGTTGATACTGGTTATCCCCAGCCTATTAAGGGACACTGGGGAAACGTTCCCCAATATTAAATTCGTCTTATATTTTAAGGGGAAGTTTTTTAAATTACAGTGGAATTCTGACTACTCGAAGCCTCTATTTCTCAAACCTCTCGTTACCTCCAACCTAGCTAAGGTCGTTTCCCTTGAGTTTCCTTCACTCAGTCAAGTACTACGCAATTTTACCCTCGATTTCGCGTATCGTATCCTTTTGAGGCTAAAGTTATTGGGGTTCCACGGTTATTTTGTCGACTTTGGAATATTACTAAAGGGCTAGAAATAGTACATGTAGAAGCACCGTTTGAGCTTAGTGACTTAGACGGTCTCTAAAGGAGCTGGATGTTCTTATATATCATTCTTGATTTTGGGTTTTTAGGTATTTTGGTTTTGGGTATATAAGTATATATGGGCATTTTGGTTTTTGGTATATTATTTCTTGATTTGGGTCTTAATTTTGGTTCTGGGTATATAGGTATATTTAAGTATTCTTGATTTAAGTCTTATAATTTTGGTTATGGGTATATAAAACTTGGGTTTTATTACCTTATTATTTTTAGTGCTATTGAGGATTTGCTGTTATTAACTAGTCGTACACATGTAACATGAAGGGAAAATAAATTAAGTTACATTACAAAACTTACAATTGCCATGACTATATTTTTATCCTCCTTGTCCCCTATTATCCAGGACTAAAGTTGAGTTTTTCGAAGGTTCATAGCTGCATAAAAGAAAAACCCTTTTCAACCGAATTCTGTAGAATGATTAAAAGGTGTTTTTAATCTCTTAGAAATAATTGTTTAACAGATGCACACAAAACTGAGTTGTATAGGTAATCACATGATTTCGAGTGCAATTTGGGATAAATCAGCACGAGTAAATTTTTCAAAGGCTAACCAAATTGCACGAGCCCGTATAATCAGGTGCTTTTATCCTTATTCAGTTGTATTGGTTTGGGCTGAAATGTCCAACTTTAATTCACGCTTGTAATCTTTCTTCTTTTCGAGCTGTCGCGTAAGAAAATCCACGATTGGTAGTTTTCAGAAGTTTCGTAAATCCTCTCTTGTGCTGTACAAACGTCTAATTCCAAGTACTTTGGTTTATATACTTATAACTTTCGTTAAATCGGTCAAACTTTTCATGAATCGTTATGTTTTTGCTCGATTTTTGCTCTCTCAAACACTTCGAGATCGGCCGCCATTTTGTTTTGGCGCGCTTTCCGACTTTCCTGTCAATCAATTTAATTTCAACTTTCTGCACCCAATTTCAACTTTTTGCACTCAATTTCAACTTTCAACACTGTTTGGGATTAATTGACGTGCTCTCAGCCTATGAGCATGCAGAAATGTGTGTATGTATATTATTGGCCTTGAAATTGGCTTCCACTTAATCTATTTTCTTCTTTTCCTTTTTGGGTTTATGGCCATCTAGGGTAATTAGCAAGCATGGTGTATGTCTGATTTCGAGAAATAAAAAAAAAAAAGAATGTGCGTCCTGTACTATATAAACATTACCCACCTTTGAAACAATTGCCACGTACATGCAAATATCCAAATACACTTGAAATTGCTTTCCACCGATTTTTATATCGTTTTAGAGTATTCATCTATTGGGGGGATATGCCACGGTATTTTAGATAATTTCATTTATTTTAGTTAATAACTGAAGAGCTCTAAACTTTAAGATGGCAGAGCAAAAGTCTTTTATTGGCAAAATCACCGCTACGTAACAAACATGGATGATTTTCGAGCATTGTAAATGACACTTTCTTACAAATTGAGATAAACTTGAAAAAGGTCGAGCCGACGTCTAACAAGTTTACCCGAATGCAATCCATTTTAATCTTCTCAGATTTTGCCCATCCATGCCCCTCTTTGACCGTTTTGTGTTTCTTTTGAGTTTTTCTAAAGTTTTAAGAGCAAGTTTGTAGAAAAATCGAACAAAAATGTTTTTTTTGCGGCAATTCTAAAAATACAGGGATTTCGCTCATCTTCTGCATGAAGGTAGTCCTTATTAAAACTAAAAACGTTATGTTGTTTTTTCTTCAAATATTTCTATTTTTCTGAGAAAAACGAAATTTTCGATTTGACGTCTAGACTCGTCTAGACTCGATTGAGAGGGTACAAATTGGGTTGCATTGAAAATCGACCATTTTCATTCGCTTCGCATGTCAAAACGATCAAGCGCAGAAAAAATAAATACAACTTGTTTATTGCATGACTCTTCCTTGTCCAAATAAGCATAGTTTCAAGAGTTTTGGCTTAATCTAATTATTTAACGGTAAGCAAAACCAGACTATTCTCACGCAACATGAAAGTCGGTCGGTCAAAAGAATCGTCATTTTCACTATGTGCCATATGTCAGAATTCCTTGAGATAAATGTATTTAAACTGTAAAAGGATGATACGTTTAGCTTTATCATCTCAAAATTTCTGGTGCCATTTTACCTCGTCTCTCTATAAGGCGGACACCTCTCTAAGACGGACAGTTGAGGCCGGTCCCGACGGTGTCCGTCTTAAGGAGAGTTGACTGTACTCATTTTAAGTGGCCCATCCCTCAATTATTTGACAAAATTGTGCCCACCCCATAACTGGCACAGAAAAACCTAGTGTTAGAACCCCTGAAATGCTATTTTAGGGAATTCTGCACTATTATAGATCCCGTTCAATGAATAATTGTCCCACCCCTAATGCAGTGCATTTTTTATTCCTGACCCACCCTTTTTGACATGGTGAAAAATAGTCACCCACCCCCAATTTTTCAAAGCCCACCCCCCTCCCCCCCTCCCTGTACTTTACGACCGGTCCCTCAGGAAAAAGTGTTGAAATCTTTTTAATTTAGCCTTTCTAAAAAGTCGTTCGCTTCTCGTTTCCGGTTTCGTGGTAGTCTATAATCTACTAATTGCTGGTTGCTCCTACTATAAAAACCAAAATTTATATTCATATTTTAGTTATGTACTTCGTTATTCTCCCAAACAACAAAGTTAAATATTTGACCTCGTGTGTGCGAGAATTCACATTGTTTACTTCTAGGAGACGAGGCTAATAAAATTACTAAACTCGATTATAGATTTTTTAATATATTTTTTTTTCTCACTGCACAACGCTGTCCCTAGGCTGTCCACAGCCTCTCTATTTGTACTTGGTATACATGTACTAATAAAAGTTTCTTGTTCTTTTAAAACGATAGTTGGCAGTCCTTGCTTATATGATCGACGGGAGGTCCCTTTGCTGTCATGTAACAAGGATATAGAAAATCATAAAAATTTAAGACCCTACCCCCTCCCCCTTAAGTATAATAAAAATGTCACGCTTTTCTCGAAAGTATGCAAATTTATACTTCACTTTTCAAAGTGGCTTATTGAAAACGCTTTGCCGGCTATTACCTGGAATATGGCTTAATCAAGTAACACAAGTAGTGCTCGTAAATCATGACGATACATATTTGGACAAAAAACTAGCAGTGCTTGCTTCAAATTCACCAGTCGCAAGACAGATTCAGCAAGCGACATGCGAACTGAACGGGAAGCCATTAAAGAAATGACAGGAAAGTAACATATTGCAGCGGTCAGGACATCATAATCAAGCAAAGGTGAACATATTTATTTTGATTTATGCCTAAGTATTGCTAGTATTGCGATTAAATTGATTTAAAGAACAAATACGGTGGTAGTAATGTTGGTCACGCATTCGAAGGCTGGCGTGATTTTGTGATTTTGAATAATTTTTTGACAAGTGCTTAATCATTTGCCTAAACCAAAGTATCATCCTTTTACAGTTGAAATACTTTTATCTCAAGTAATTCTGAGATATGGCACAAAGTGAAAATGACGATTCAATTGACCGACCGACCTTCATGTTGCGTGAGAATAGTCTGGTTTTGTTTACCGTTAAATAATTAGATTAAACCAAAACTCTTGAAACTATGCTTATTAGGACAAGGAAGAGTCATGCAATAGATCGGTTGTATTCATTTTTTTCTGTGCTTGATCGTTTTGACATGCGAATCGAATGAAAATGGTCGATTTTTAACCCAATTTGTACCCTCTCAATCGAGTCTAGACGAGTCTAGACGTCAAATCGAAAATTTCGTTTTTCTCAGAAAAATAAAAATATTTGAAGAAAAAAACAACATGACGTTTTTAGTTTTAATAAGGACTACCTTCATGCAGAGGCATAAGCGAACAATTTTTCAGAGCATTGGCGGAAGTTGTTGAATTCTTCTAGAAATTTCCTCTTAAACCGTTATTGTGATGTTTCATTTAATTCTATGACTAGTTCGTCAGTGCTGAAATGGCCTAAAATTACGTGACATAGCCCGTTTAACTATCTACAGTAAAATGCAAGATTTGAGGCTAAAAATCCAAAAAAGGATATCGAATTAACTGAAGTAGCGCGCCTTGTCGCGATCTTACTTTGGGCTTTGTGACCGAGCGGCCCGTTCTTATTACGCAATTCTCTATAAAATAATTGAAACTGAACACCAATTGTGCCCGAGAAGATAAACTAGGGAGCAAAAGCGTCGGTTATAATTAGATTGATAGATGAAAAAAGCTTCAGCAAGAAAACTATTTTTTTATTATCTAATTCAATGGCAATCGCAAAAAAAAAAGCAACAAAATGTAAAGCTTAGTTAGCCCTCCATGCTCAACAATTAATGACCGCTCGATGGCAAGAGGCTGGACTCGAAGCTGATTTGTTTTGATTTTAGTAATACTGCTTCCGTAAATACTCGCGTCTGATTGTTTGACGTCAGAAACAATTTACCCCAAATTGTATCGCTAGCTGAACGATTAAAAACTAATCGTTCACTGTACCACTGTCACAACTCGTTTTCAGTCTGCTTCGGTCGCGGCTTTCTCTTTCTAGTCTGCAAAACGGCGGCTTCTTTTGCGGGTCGCGCGTATAAAGAGGCACTTCGCACGACCCGCAAAATAAACCGCTTGTTCTGCAGGCTACTCTCTTTCTGAAGAATAGTCAAAGATCGATCTAAAAACGCTGAACGTTGAAGGCCCTAATCGACAAATTTAATACGGAACAGAAATGAAGGAACAAGTACCTTATTACATGAAATTTTCGCGACACGTTAATTTCGCGATTTTGAGGTGCGCATATTTCGCGACACTTAAATTCCGCGATTTGGCGAAAATTTTGTATATTAAATAGCTTTAATTTCGCGTTTTGGGGTAAGACACAATTTACATTTCCTTGGCAATACTATTTAACATGCCCTTGAATTAAATAAAACGACTTCGTCAAAGGAACAATAACGATAAAGTTAACAAAAACGCAAGGGCGAGAGCAACAACAGCGGCAGTTCTCACAATGTCTACAAGTAGGTCATCCTCGTACGCGCAAGAGTTATTGTTCTTGTGTCAATTAACGACTACTCCATTTACATTGAAAATTCTGAAAATTCCTTCCTTCAGTGTTGACATAATGTGAGTCACTTAATTTTAGCGTCATGTTATATTCGCGACACTTATTGTTCGCGTCACTTTAATTTCGCGATTTTTTTTAGAATCGCGAAATTCGCGAAATTAACGTGTTGCGAAAATTTCATGTAATAAGGCACGCATTTAGGTAACATTCTACGTTGTGTTTTAATTGACATTCAAAGCCAACAAATGAGCGATGCTACGTCGAAGGGACGCCTGACCCATATTTTGATAACTAGCGTAAGCTCAAAGATTTGCTGAACTGCGTATTTCAAATTATTGTTATTAAACGATAATCGGTCTTTTTTTCTCGAAACAGCTAGGGATTGTACTTGTGTCCAGATCGGACTTTTTCTTATTTCCAATCTGTTCACTCGTACAATTAATCCCTATCTTTTTTTTTTGGAACACACCGTTTTCCTATTAAATTTTTCAGGGTCGTAACCAGGTATATGGGATCAGGGATCACAGCCTTCGGATCGGGATCATAGCCTCGGGATCGGGATCATGGACCCGGAATCTCGGGTCACAAATCATGGGATCAGGATCGGCCTATCAGATGGGATCAGAATGGAATCAGGGATCAAATGCTGCCACATTTTGGGGATCAGGAATCAAAATTTAGAGCTAAAATTTGGGATTAGCGATGAAAAAATATACCTGGTTACGACCCTGCTATTAAAAAAAAATGTTAATGGTGTTATAAAATGGTTTATTTTAATATCGATCCGTCAGCCGTCAGCATGAGCTACTTGTTATTATAAAGTTTCATATAGGTATTTAAAGGAAGGTCTTAACGAGGTTAACCGTTAGCCGTAAAACGGCTAAAAATTTAGCCGCTAGAAGTAAAAATTGAAAAATTTTAATCGTTATCCGTAAAATATGTTAACCGTAAAAAAACCGGTCAGTAATTATAAATAGAACAGACTAGATCACTTCATCGTCCAAGAATGGTCCTAAGACCTAAAATGTGTGTTTCAATAATGTTTATCAATTTTTAACTTTTAAAAACAATTGAAACTGGATTTTAACTTTTGTTAACCGTAATTGATATTAATTAACCGTTAGCCGTAAAAAAGCCAAAATTTTAACCGGGAAAGGGACTGTGTCACGGATTTTAGCCAAATTTAGTGATGGGAAATGACCAATTAATTTGGTGAGATATACAAAATAACCACTTAAAACAGTAAAGGAACATTTCATTAACACAGCAAATACAAAAGAAGGAACGGATGGCCAAAAGTGACGGAGATTGAAACGGAATGTGATATGGGTATTTCAAATATTGTTGGGCTGAACAGTTGTTAAAGTTAGTTCCTTTTGCTTGAAACTCTAAATTATAACCTCCGAGATACACATTTGGTTACAATGAAGCTATGGTTGTGTCATTAAGATGCATACAATTAATTTATTTGCAAACATAATTTTATAGCAAGCATTTGGCAAAACTAAATAAAATAAACTTAACTCAGCCGTGACACAGTCCCTTTAACTGTAAAAGTCACAACCCCATCGAGACCCTCTTAATTAACTAAACGGGATCACAGCGGTTTCTAACACCTTCCATGGGTCAGTACTACACATCTTTAACAGTTGTTGCCTATAATAATGATGTCAACCAAATGCAAAATCATTAGACTAAGTGTTATTGCGTAATGATCAGCATGTTAAGAAGCATTGTTTTGCAAAGTTGAAAAAATTTCCCCGACGCGAACCGCTCCGCAGAAAATTCGTATTTATATTTGTATCTTTTAAAACATGCTGATCATTTTT
Organism: Oculina patagonica; assembly: GCF_052425735.1. Taxonomy (NCBI): domain Eukaryota; kingdom Metazoa; phylum Cnidaria; class Anthozoa; order Scleractinia; family Oculinidae; genus Oculina; species Oculina patagonica. The sequence goes on along the minus strand of NC_135765.1, from coordinate 13,265,589 downwards.
GTTGATTACAAAAAAGAGCAAATAAATAAAAAAAGTACATGGCTTTATTAAATTGCAATAAATAGTTGAATGCTTTGTACAACAATTATAAGAAACTAAAGTTAAGTATTATTTTTTAAAAGATGATTAGAAAGCAAATTAGATACATTGTCTTCCAGGCAAAACAGTGAACTATGTGGGCCAAAATCACATTTGGGAGCCAGGATATAAAATAATGATTTCATTATTAAGGTTAGTTCGAAAATGTTGTTTTCTTTTAATGAAAGCGCCGAAATTGCCTAAAACCTAGAACATTTTTACCACAATACTAAAACCAAGCTATGGTATGGAAAAAAAAAATTACCGGACATAATAAGAAACCAATTGCAATTTGTCGATACTCTCGGCTTGTTTGCCCTCTTAAGCCTGGTTCTCATATGATCGTCCCGATCGTCTCTGTCGCTTCAAAAAGTGTGCTTGCTCCAATCACCTCAGACTTTGCAAACGACAGAAGCGACAGAGACGATCGGGGCGATCATATGAGAACCAGCCTTTAGAAAATACGTGGCTAATTTGCATTATAACGCGAAAACAAACATGGCGGCTATCTTGAATAAAGACCTATTAATTGGTTGTCCGCGCTTTGCAATAGAACAGAAGACTACAATTTCCCTGTGAAGGTTTATCGAGGCAATTACCTCAAGGATATTATAATGCATACATCCACTTTTGAAGCCTCATTCTCAGTGTTGTCCAAAACACTTGTGGTATTTCAAATTTTCATATTAACACAGGAGGAGAATTGGGTATTTATGACACTTTTAAGAACAAAGTTTCTCGGCATCAATTAATTGATGGACACTTGTTAAGTTTCGCATTTCGTGTAAGTTCGTAAAACAGTCCTCTTTGCTCAAGAAGTTTGTTTGGTGAGTCAAATTCCACGATAGAACCATTTTCAAGAACCATAACCCTACAAAAAAAGAAAGAATTTAAAGTTTGTTATAATCATCAATCATAATCATATTGTTTTTTTCTTGGGCAATTTTGTCCAAGGAAGAAAGGCGCAATGAGGTTACGTTAACCCTATGTGAAGCACCAACCCGTGAAACCAGGCCAGACCACGACACCGAGAACTCCGTGGCCTACTCTTTGCGATAAAGTGTTGGTTCATTAACGTCCCCTGCTGACAATATAACACTGAAGATGCAGAAAACGGGACCTACAGTTTATCGTCCCTATCCGAGAAGCTTTGAACATCTAACCATTTGCAGATGTTATATTGCAAAGGCAGCACGTTCTCTTCAGTTATGTCAAGACCCCGGGTGTTGGTTCGTTCTGGGAGTCCAACCCCAGACCTCCCGCACAGCAGTCCGGCGCTCCACCAACTGAGCTAACCGGTCGGCGGTAAGTTGTTGTGTTTATTCTTTATCTTTATTATTTTTTTCTTTGTTCGTGAGCGGGCGGTATTCTACAAATCCTGCGATCTGATTGGTTCCGGGAGCGGGCGGTATTCTCCAATCCGGCCCGTTCACAGCGGGCGGTTCTTGGATTGAATCTCTTCAGTGTAAATTTAATATGCTGAACCTTTCTGTAAATACGGTTCATTTAAGCAAGGCGACTATTTGTTGATTAATTTCGAACTAAATAACAAACAGCATTTTACACTCTTGCTAACCCGTCGATCGACTCAACATTGAAATCAAATGGCGCGCGTATACAAACAAAGATTTTGTGACACAATCTTTCTAGGTTTCTTTTAAAAACAAATAAAGTAGAAAAAAATTAAAAACGTTTTTCACCAGCCTAGGTCGGTCCGTATTGGGAAAAACTGTGCCCTCGGTCAAGTGTAGACAACATCCTTATTCGACTTATTCATGAAAGGGGCACTCAATTTTAAAGTTAACTCGTAATTAGTAGAGGTGGGGTCCATGGATATAGGGCAGAACTTTTACCTATCATAGTCCATAATGGTGTTGAGCCTGTGGGCGATGGTAAGCACTGTGCGGTCAGCGAACTCACGCCGAATTGTTTGCTGAATGAGTTCATCCGTTTCCAGATCCACCGCGGCCGTGGCTTCATCGAGAACCAGGATCTTACTTTTACGGAGCAGCGCACGCGCTAAACACACCAACTGCCGCTGGCCAACGCTGCAAAAATGTAAACAGAAAAAAAGTGAACCATTGCTCATACGCCAGAGTCTAGGCAACTAGTCTTTCGTGGTGTACTTATTACCGTAGCTGTGTTTGGCAACTTTCACGTGCTTACTAACTGAGACTTTCCGGCTCTCGTTGGGGACATGTGCACAGAAGCGTAGTGCTTTATATGCATTACGTACCTGAGATTTTCTCCTCCTTCTGCTATGGTATGTTGTAGTCCTCCATTTAAACCCATAACAAATCTGTTCAGATGACTCACTTCGAGTACTTTCCATAGTTCTTCATCCGTGTATTTGTTAAACGGGTCCAAGTTGAGACGGAGAGTTCCAGAAAATAGCACTGGGTCCTGTACATAGAAGAAAAGTAGGAGTTAGGTAATTAATTTAGACCAACACAGGATGTGTCTTAATGAGTTCAACTTTCCTCCGTTGTAACGTCTGATTCGACCCGAAAAATTCCATACTAATTGCAACGATTTCTGCATAATGATTAGCTACCTTTTCATTAGCTTTTCATTGCTATGATTACTATTAGCCATTTTTTATCTGGAGCAATAGACACGTAGTTGATATCTTTCTGTATAGAGTGAGATTTTTTTTGCTTTTCGTTTTGTAAGGAAAAATAATAAGACCAAAAACAGAGATCATGACCAAGAGTGTTGTCAGAAAAAACGTGCAGGTGGGTATTTAGGTCAACCGCTTCTGTGGACTTAAATATACTTTGCTTATTTTGCCACAGTCTACTTTATCATGTTTAGAGTACAGCTAAAAAAAAGCAGTTTCAAATTAGTAAAGGTAGCGGTTTTCTCGCCATCAATAATTCACGTCCTGACGCATTTTAAAGCTAAAAAACTTGCATTCCTCGCTAGGTAATGTTTTCATCCATAACGCATGACATTCGAACCTCTATGGACCCTTAACGTTGATGCCCACTGAGGGCAATCCACGGTTAAAATTGTTAGTTTAACGTATTCTCATTTATCAGAAGACGGTAGTGAAACTCTGGTAGGATGGAATGTGTTTTACCAAAGGCACGCTTGTCCCATCGTGTAATATCAATATTTTTTTTTGGAAGTTCTGGCAACAGAACATTGATTAAAAATACTCACTTCTTAATTCCTGTGGAATTATAGTGAGTCGTGACCGCAGATCTTTTAGTCCAATAGTAGCGATATCAACGCCATCAATAACAATTTTTCCACCGGCCCTCTCAAGAATACGAAACAAGGCTAAAGTCAAGGATGATTTTCCAGCTCCTGTGCGACCAACAATACCGATCTGCAAAGTGCAATTGAAGAACAATACAAAACTAAACTCCTGTAAAGAATTTGAATCTCGTTCAGTACGATTTGCTTGTGCATCAGTCGATAACTTTCTGCATTCTACAAACCAGTCTGCTTGGCAATTTATTTCAAATATTGTAAAATGAAATATTAAATCTATAAAGTTAAGTATTCTAGTTCAACAATATCTACCACACTACAAATACGTAGTGGTAACGTACAGTAAAAACCCGCGTAAAGAAACTAAAAAAGAATCTGTAGGCAAAATACCAACCTATTTAGTCTATCCAATGTCTTATTTACACGCACAGATAATACAGAATAGTCTAGACATGCATGCTAGTACTTTGGAAGATAAATTTACTGTATGGTCATCATCTAAACTGTAATCTAGAATTATTAAAGCAATAATCCATACACCCCAGTACTCCCATCCCCTATCAAAGAACCTATTTAGGAACCTAGTAGCCTAAAATCACTAAATACCATTTCAACCTATGCTGTTGGAAAAATCTAGGTTCTAACGCGGGTTTACTGTATATGATACGATGTGGCTAAGTAAACGCAATATGTTGCAACATGGTAAGCGCTTCAAACGGTTTCAACGTTGTTTCCTAAATATTGAATAACGTTGAAAAGTTATCTTGACACCGTTTGACGAGCCCCAAGAAGGTCATTTCTTTAAGATCTACTGCGTCAATTATCATTAATCTATTCAATTAAATGAAGACACGGGTATGGGATTGTTGTCAGTTAAAATCTAAATCATGCACGAGGAAAAAAAGGAAAATTGTCTGAAAAACAATTGCTTTTCGATGGGTGTCAAAAAAGAGCAGGATACAGGAAGTAGGGACAGGGTAAAATTTGAATTCAATTGACCACCATCTTTTGGTTTTGCTTTTCTTCATGTTAGCAAAACGATGTTAAACCCCACCGGGACAAACATGCTAAAGAAAAAAATGGCATCGTATCAGTGTGTTAAAAAATTGAACTATACCTTTTCGGCCGGTTTGATCATAAAGCTGATTTCCTTTAGAACCAAGGGCAACTCATCTCTGTACCGTAACTGGAAATTCTCAAACAAGACGACTCCTTGTTGTGGCCAGTCACTTGACGGACGGCTGTCTGGAATGACCCTCGCGGCCTGAAATGTGATACAAATTTACATTTAACTATAAACCCCTATCTAAGCATTCCTAAAGTTCGGGTCAAACGAGGATGAGAGTTGACGAGAGTTGACTCTCATGAGAGTTTTCGTCAACTCTCATCGACTATCATCAACTCGGGCCAAACGCGAACGAGAGTTCGTCAAACTCTCATCAACTCTCATAAAAATTTGAGCACGTTCAAAGTTGATGAGAGCGCATGAGAGTCGATGGAGTGCATGACAATTCCATGCCAAACGAGAGTGAGAGTTTGAACTCTCATCGACTCTCATCTTCTTTTGGCCCGGGCTTAAAAGCGAGTTTTCACACCGTTTTCCCGCGCTTCGCACCAGCTACTGTATTTGCTTTGAGTTTTGATTGGTTTACTTGATTGTCTGTGCCCTTCGTGATTGGCTAGGGTAATTATTTTGTTTTTGGTTTTACGACACTCAATTGAAAACTGCTCTAATCCAGTAAAAAACTAAATTGTCAAACTCGAAAGCAGAAAAGAAGTACTCGAAAAGCCGAAAATCTAGTATTGTGGGTGAAATCAGAAGAAAATGGAAACGTTCCGATTCTCCTACTCCGATTCGAACGATCGACTTTTACTAGGTCTTACGAGCCCAACGACTCTGTCGCTAGTGAAAATCAACCTAAAGAGCCCTGTCTTAGAGCCTTCTATATGCGCACATATAAGCATGCGTGGTTTTGATTATCAACATCGTCAACATTTCACGATAGGGCAAAACTGGGGAGCTAGGCTCCTATATTGTTATCACAATATAGGACAGTATGAATTACTATTTAAAACACTTTTGGACAGTTATAAATTTATAGCAGCATAACATTTTCATTAACGCTACCTACCTCTGTTTTTGTAATGGAATATTCCTTGACCCTCTCAACTGATACCAAGTTAGTTTCCAGTTGACTCGACATTCGAATCATCCAGTTAAGCTTTTGAGTAATCTTATCAAGGAGATAACAATGAAAAAAGGTAATCTATAATTAAAACAACAAACGGCATCTGGCAACGTTTTAATGAAAATTTGGCGTAAGGTGAAAATGCTTTTTACGCCTTCTTAATATTATACAAGAGAATACACTTTCTAGTCTATGTATATATATTTAGATTACTTTTGGTTTATTCGTTTGTTTCTTTTATTTGTGTGTTTTGTTGCTTTTACCTGCAGCGCATAAGTCACAGAAAGTCCAACGAGACCTCCACTGATCTTTCCCCGGCTGATCACACCAAACAATGCCGCAAAGAAGATTAGACAATTTCCAATGAACTCTAAACGAAGAGACAGCCATCTACAAACGATAAAAAAACATGTGCTGAGTTGGTCTGTCTGGGAGGCGCGGTGCCCTAATGGTTAGCGCGCTCGACTCCGAGTCAAACGGCCCGGGTTCGTTCCCTGGCCGGGGCGCTGCGTTGTGTTGTTGGGCAACTGACACTTAACTCTCATAGTGCCTCTCTCCACCCAGGAGTATAAATAGGCACCAGCGAATTTACCCCTGGGGGTAACCTTGTGATGGACTAGCATCCCATCCAGGGGGAGTAGTAATACTCCTAGTCGCTTAATGATACAGAAACCAGGATAAGCTCCGGGTGTATGGGCCACTAGGCTCGGACAGACTTTAAATTTACCGACTCTTAATAAACCAGTAGTGTCTGGGATTTTCCTTTCCTCCTTTACTCTTCCTCCTAATTTTCTTCTGCATGAGCACGTTCGTGCCAAAGTGCCTACACGCTTGAGTTTTTCTCGCGAGTGTTCCTGTCCTTCTGTGAATGGTTTGTGCCTCTTGTTTCTTGTTTCTATAGATGGAGCATATTTTGCTAAACAAAACATCTCTTTTAGGCGGTAATACAGAAAAACAAGTACTGATGATGTAAAACTGCTTTTACTTATCAGGAATCCTGCGCCATGCAGTAAGTAAAATTTATGTTGGCTTTCAGGGCTAAAAGGGTCAACTCGGTATACTTGAGTATTTGTCCATTACTACCAATGATAGAATTACCTGTTAGCGGAAATAAACAAGTAATAGGCAACTTGGTTTTCGTCCACTTTGCGATAATTATCCCGGATGAAGCGCTGCTGTTGTGAAAAGGCCCGGATGGTGCTGGCGCCGTTGATTGTTTCTAAGAAATGACTGTAGATTGGTGATCGGCTCACTGACTCTATCCTTCTCAGTTGTCTCGATGTGGCCACGTACACCCTCTGAAGAAAGAGAGAGAAAAGCATTTTGTGCTTCTCGGTAATTCACTAAATTACAGACACTAGTTATTTGACGTTAGAGCGTACTTGCAAGAATAGCGATAGTGTACCTTTCTTATTATGACGAAGTTTACTAATGTTGTTCCACTTATGAAGAATCACGCAAATCGCGAGCCTAAAAATAAAGCCTCTTTATGCATGAGGTACTGGAAACGATTGGGATGCATGGTGTAAATAAGTGGAATCCGCTGTGTTTTACAATAGCTCTCTACTTTACTCGAAAAATTAAACCATTCAATAAGTAGGTTAACGAGAATAAAGCAAATTAAAAATATATACATATATAAAACTGTTATAATTTCCGGCAAAGTATATAGAACTACAGGGAAGCTTGAAATTTTCTCTCCTCGCCCCTCAAGTCAAACAGACAGGGATACCACTAAAACTTTCTGGCAATAGGATAACAAACATTAACTGAAAAGCAATGACAAAACTTATAGAAATTGTTTAAGTTATTTTTTTTTCTAAAAAAAGACACATATGGTTACAAGTAATCTGCGCTGAATCCCATGTCAGAGATTTTTTTTTTTAATTCTTGCGACATATCAGTTTGCACGAGTGTTTAATATATAATCTCTTGTTTATCTGGCCAATTACAGTATTGTTAAAAGCGAAGGAGTTGAAGTTGGCAAAGCAATAGCTTTAGGTAGGGAACTTGAACTTTTTCCACTTTTAGTTAGACACCCTCTGAACGTTTTAGTTTATCAGCGGTCAAAACAAAACTGAGAACTCATAAGGAAATTGTTCATCGTTGTCACTGATCATCGTTGCATGGCAACGGTACGTACCAAGCGCATCATATTAAGTTAATCACTTTTGACTTACATACCTGAATATAAAAATACAAAGCTCCCAAAGGAGGAACAATGGTGAGGAAAAGTGGTGTAGCGTAACTAACAGCAACCAGCATGCCAAGGACGTCATAGAACATCTGCAAGAACGCCCTCAATGATACTGGTATTGTCACATCGATACCATAAATATCCTTTGACAGCCGGTTCATAATCCTTCCAAGTGGAGTCGTATCAAAGAAAGTCATTGGTAATCGTAAAATATTGACTATCAATTTTCGATGGAGTGTTCTGGAAGCTCTAAACGCCCCATAAAACAATGCCAAGGAGTACAGGAAGGTGAAGAAAGCCTGCCCTGCACCGATACTACCATAGACTGTGAGGTAAAAGTCCCTTTGTTGATTCGTTGTGACGTTTGCGGAGCTCCAATAAGCCAGCCATATTCCCGTGGCAACAGCGCATGCTTCCATGACCGTGAAGAAGAACAAGGAGAATAAGAACCAGTGTATTCCATTGGACTTGATGTATGACAACAATATTGAAAGCTTGACCTGTTTAACGAGAGCAACGAGAGGTGCCTTAATTTAGCTTAGCAATTGCTTTCTGCTCTTAAAACATGCAGTCAGACGGAAATCAACTAGGATAAAAACGCCTATCTTCAACATTGTTTTAATTTAAATGGTTGTTTAGCTTATTTGAAAACCCGGTAGAATCAATTCTCTATTATACTAATCCCTCATCAGACCACCATTCTAACGCAGGCACTCGGAACAGGTTTTTTCGGCACTGCCGAATTTATTTCGGTCTTAAGGTCGCGGGGGACACCTTAGGCTCATTATTATGCATTTATTTAAAGCGTATGCACGAAGTACAACGACTGACATCGACAACTTTACGAGATATTTACGACTGGACAAAAATATGGGCGCGTGCGTGTGAATTGTAAAAATCCCTGTTTCTTTGATATTTTACCAATTTAAAACAACACTTAGCGATATACGTTCATATAATGTAGGAAGTCTTTGAGCTTATTTTTATTTAATAATTTCTGCAACTAGAGTAATCACAAAAATTGGCATAAACATCGTGCCCTTTTAAAAGCGCATTGTTCTCACCATAAAAGCGTGGAATATAATACCATAAACATCTCTCCTTGGCAAAATGATCGTATTTAGTCGGGACACCTTCAAATCTCAAATTTGGACTTTTCCATTGGCGAGATACAGCGCGGATACAGAACTTCATTACTTGCCACTGCAGATAGGTAAACTATGAATACTGTAGTGTGTCATAACAGAAGCGGAATTTTAAAAGAGCGCTTTTAGAAAGAGGTAGAAGACATTACATTCAATTGTGCACTAAACCGCCATAACTTGCTGGCAACTTTAAATTAAAAAATCCGCTTCTGTTATGACACTCTTGAGGTATTGACTGATTAGCTTTTGACAGATCACAGTGTGCTGTCTCCTACTCGTTCCGCAAACTCTCCACAAAATCATGTTTTTCCAATTTGCACTAACGAGGCTTTAACATCGCCGTTAAATGCAATCTACCAAAAAAAGATGACATTCACAATATTTCGTCATGTCTTTTGTCTCTTAAAATTGAGCTTAATCGCACCCATAACAGCCGAGAAATAAGCGTTTTAAAAGATGCAGGTCAAGCAAAATTTCCCTTCATGAATTTATTCATGCAGTTGGTATCCCCCGCGACCTTAAGCATTTTAAGGTAAGGTGTACACCTCAAGGCAGAGAATTATTTTAGTTGGCCACTTCTCAAAGGCACGTCTTTTAAAAGGTGAACGCCTTCTCAAGAAGAACATATATCAAGGCAAACGCCCTCATAGGGAAGGTACTCTGTAAGGGAAAAACTCTCTAAAGCGGACCCTCAAAGGAAGACACTGTATCTCAGAAAGAAAACTCTCTAACGAATGAAAGACCAACTCTTAAGCAGACAGTGATGCTAAGTTATGTTCCCTAGTGGGGAAGCAGTTAAGGAGAGAACTTAGAATACAAAACTATCCGCATTGTTGAGCAAAGTAAAGCAAAATTTCTAACGAGATCTGACACGATTCTACGCGAGCGACGCTTCGAAAACAAAACAGAAGCAAGACATGATTTAACAAACAATTTAGTAGTCTAAAAAGAACTTGATGAGATGTGTAATTGTATGTTTTTAAAACTACCAGACACAATTTTCGTCCCTCTTCGCAAAAATTCAAACCTTTCCAATCACGACAACTTACCGTTCCAGTCTCCGTCGTTTCCTCTGTGATAGTTTTTCCAACCCTTTTATCACTTTCTTGTTCCTTTTTGCAATTTTTCTGAGAGGCTTTGCTTTCTTTTCTGTGAGGTACGCTGTCATATTCTTCCAGAACCACTTCTTCGTCTTCGCTGTCGTTGTTTATATCTGTCTCTATTACGAAAAGTAACAATTATAAGTGCAAGAAAGTTAAACGAAGGGATTTGTTGCAGGACCCTGGTGTAGAAACAAAAACACAATGTGAACACACATACCAAAATGTAACAGACGCTGCTGGCTTTTGCAGCCCCATTATGTAGCAATGATAAAAGTGGTGCATGTTTATAATGGAAAAAAAGCCTTCAGAACAGATTCGTAACATTTTTTATATCTGAAGATTTTTTAGCAACATCAAAAACAACAACAACAACATGCAACAAGTGTTATATACTCCTTACGAAAAATCTACTAGAAATGATTATAGTTATAAATGTATAATTATGCAATTATCGTTCGTTTTTCGCATTGTACTACCAAGCCTTCGTTTTTGTGTTATCCGTGCGAAACTTAAGCTTAAGATGTAAGCAAAACAAAGGCTAACACCAACCACAATTTTCTTCCGAGCTGTACGTTTGGAGAAAATCTGCAAAGGCTCCTGAATTTTCCAGAAGTTCCGCGTAGGTGCCTTCCTGAAGAGGAAGAGAAAAGATGTTTTCAAATCACGCAAGAAAAAAGAGACGAAGAAGAAACACCGCTGATGCAACAACTGACAAAGACAACATTACCTCAGAAACGAATCCGTCCTGAAGAACAATGATGTGATCCACATGACGGAGAAAGCTGATGCCATGAGTTACAAGGATACGAGTCTAAATAATGGAAAAAAATTGTGCAAAATTGTTGTAATAAATTCTGAAAATATTGCCTTTGGCTTTTGTTTTAAGAACAAATGAGGACAGGAATGTCTTAAGAGGTAATCCTTGCAAATATTTGTATAAAAGCTTAAAAGCAGTGTTCACCCAAACATATACTTGTTAACTTACAATGGTGTTCGAAGCGCTGACTAAAACGCGGCCAAAGCATTCGGATACTTATTCTCATATAACTTTTACCCTTGTAAGTTTGAAACTTTTTGAAATTTTCAAGTAAGCAAGCTGTTTATTGGCAATAAAGTAAGGTACTACACATTGTGAAAGTTTGTGTATTGTTACTTAAAGTAGTAATTTATAACAGATAGGTTAAAATCATGAAGTATAAGGTATGACTGCGAGGTTATGAGTTAAGGAAAAGGCGAGTAATCGTGCATGGTTAAGGAACTGTAAGCTGAAAGGGGAATCTACCTCGATAAGAAGCTTGTTTGCTAATGTAAGTGCCAATCTACTGTTCTGCCTGCGAACAACCGGCCTGTATCTCAACAAAACTTGTAAACATCTAGAAAAACTGAAACATGATATCATCTTTTGAGGGTAATGTTAAATGTGTGCCCCCATTTAATTACCTTCTCTCTGAGCATTCCATTTGGTCCGATGACGTTTTGAAATAGTTTTCGTCCAACATGAGCGTCCACAGCACTGAGCGGGTCATCCAACAAGTAGATATCAGCATTGAAATAAACAGCACGGGCCAGGCTGACACGTTGTTTCTGACCACCACTCAGGTTAATACCCTGTTGTATTTTAAAACAAGAATGCAAATGAAATTAATTTGTAAATTTGTCCGAGACTGTTAAGAAGCGTTCCTAAAATGGCTCAAACATAAAATGATGTCTGGATTTGTAACCGCATCCGTTATTATTACACTTACACGATAAAACATCATTATTTCTCACCCTTTCTCCGATTTCTGTCGAGTCAGCAGCAGGAAGAATGTCCAGATCTGTTATTAGAGCACACGAGTCAATCACGTGTTCATAACGAGCGGAATCAAACGCTCTGTTGAACAAGATGTTATCTCTCACAGTGTCGTTCTGTATCCAGGCCTGCTGGGCAACATATGCTACAGAACCCTGAAAATTAAAGGATCCAAAGGAATACACTATTTTCATTAAAAACATTGAAAACTACTCTAAAATGCGGAAATGAGACCCCCATTTGTTCTTATTTGCCTTTGCAATGTGTCGGTCAACTAGTCAATCATCATGATAGCGGAAAACACTCCACGCACATCAAGCCCGTACCGAGCACTACCAAGGAGGGACATATGGCGACGAGGCAGCTGCTTACCTGTCAAATACTAGCTGAACAGTAGATCTGTAGCCTAGTACCTAGCTGTCTCAATGTCCAACCTGGCATGCTGAAACTTTGTACTCATATTAATTTTGCATTATTTTTCATCTTTTTGTAACTTGCCTTTTGATTCAGGGCTTTTAGAGTAACTGTGTGACATAACTAACGGTATGAAAAATAATTACATGAAGTTTGTTTGGTTAACTTTGGAAAACCCAGCAATTGGAAGCGTGATATATCAAACATCTTGAAATCTTACCAAAAATAATATGAAAATTGTCATGCACTCTACTCTCATTTCTATTCCTTTTAAAATGTGTCTAATCTAACTACCCCCCCCCCCCCCCCCCCCCCCTTTAAGGGGGGGGGGAAGAAAAATTTTAAATATATTTATCAACTCAAGCTTTTGACGCCCATTGTGTCATCCATATGATACCAACAAAAGGAAACATTATGCAGTAAATAAAATCACTAAATTGTACTACGTACGTCTACATATACAGTGCCATGTAATTTCACAGTGTCGCCAAGAAGAGAGGAAAGCAGCGTAGATTTTCCACATCCCACTTGACCGACCACTGCAACAAGTGAGCCAGTTGGAATGTTCAGATTGATGCTGAAACAAAAAGTATGAAAAAGAAAAACAACCATTAAATATTTTCGTAGGGCATTCAGCCGCAATAGGCTAGTTTCGAATTACGCTCCAATGATCACAAACAAAGAAATTCAGTCGAGATTCAGGGGAATAATTTGAATTTTCTTTTGTTTTATTCCCCTCAACCTCGACTTCACTACTTTGTTTAGGATCATTAGAGCGTAATTCGAAACTAGCCTATTGACTTGCCTGACAGGATAAGGTTAAGCCTAACAAAGGAATAATTAGCTAATACATTTACCGGCACTATTAAGCCCCAGGGGCTCATTTCTTTTCCAAACCTTTCGTGGGAAGGGGGGGGGGGGGGGGGGGGGGTTTGAGCTTATTAGAAAGAGGAGCTTTTTTAAAATTGTGTGAAACAAGAAGAAATTGCGTGTATTTATGTTGATATAATGTTATGATCTACTCTTTATTAAACGGAGAAGGTTGCTTATTACAAAACGAGAACTATCCGGAAAGGAAGGTAAGGAAGGTTTAAAATAGAGGGAGTGGGAAGGGGGGGGGGGGGGGGAACGGACCTTTCACATATATGTATGTATTGTAAACTTTCTTATGATTGACATGGTCGTTTGACCCGTTTTTTTACAATATTTTTTGAAAGATGCTATGTAACCTTCAAAACAAAAACAAAAGTCGTTGGACACGTTTTTTTACAATATTTTTTGAAAGATGCTCTGTAACCTTCAAAACAAAAACAAAAGTGCATTATATAATAATTAAATTGGGTTTAACCGGCAGCATTAACAGAATTGTTTTTAGATTCTCACCCATGCAGTTTTGGTGCGTCATTCTTATTCCAGCCGAACACTCCATTTTTAACACTAACCATGCCAGTGGTAAGCAGGGTAGCTGTAAGAGAGTATAAAAAATGTGATTATTATTTTTTGCGTTATTTTACTGCCTTAAAAAATAGCCTGACCTATGAGAAATCATAAATCGACCCAAACTACAACATAACTCTTAAGGAGGATATTTGGTCACTATTTGGGCTATGGTCTAGATGTCTAAATTTCCAGTGATTTCGCAGGAACATTTTGAATAACTTGTAAGTTCTAAAATGAACGCATACCGTAAAATTCCGGTTATAAGTCCTGGGCTTATACAACTTCGTGAGGGGTTTTAAGTGCGCTTATAATCGGAGGGGCTTATATCCCGGAGGGCTTAAAAGCGGAATAAAAAAAAAAAAAAAACGTTTCGGAACCAGCCAGGCAAGTGTTGATCGAAAAACGTTTCCGTTTTGAAAACGCGAAATAAAGCAACATTTAGCCCTGCTCAGTAGTGTCATCTGGCATAAGGGGGCTTATATCCGGGGGGGGGGGGGGGCTTATAATCGGATGTATTGTTTTGTTTCCAGGTAAAAAGGCCTTTTACCGGGAGGGGGAGGGGTTATAAGCGGGGGTCTTATAATCGGAATTTCACGGTATTGTATTAATTATCTCTATCGTTTTTTGGTTATAGGGGTTAAATGTTACGTGTCAAGCTTTTCTAAACTACCTCTTTTTTCGGGAAACTTTTTCTAAAACTTAACTTATTTATAATTCATCGTGAAACATGCTGGGGGTTTTAGTTTTCCGAAGCAAAACAATTCTAACCACGCTTGAAGTGTTTCTTAACAGCGCCGTTGCAAGCACTTCTGCAGGCTCGATTATCAGCCGCTGTTCGGAAAAATACGAAGCCCGGACGCGAGTGAGCGGAAGAAATCGACCCTGGTACATTTGCCTCAAACCGTTTGTTCCGTAATATAGGACATTAACTTTGTGCTCGCATGAATTACTGATCTAAACGACCACAACGGTGCGAACATTAACTAATTTTAAAGGTACTTTTCCCTTATTATTCTATATTCATAAGCTGTTATTGTTAATTCAGACTTAACATATCTCTTGTTAAAGTTCTTTAAAAATTCTGACGCTGACTTTGTTGAACGTAAAACAACGCTTATAATGCACTTTTTACAAGACGTTTCAACCGAGAACCTTCGGTCTTCTTCTGTTTTTAAGCATCGCAGAAAAAAGCAACGGCTCTTTTAATGGTTACACATTTGCACAATGCTACAAACGTGTAACCATTTAAAAATGGTACAAATGTGTTACCATTAAAAAAACGGTACAAATGTGAAACCGTTAAAAAAGACGTTGCTTTTTTCTGCCATGTTTAAACCGAAGAAGACCGAAGGTTCTCGTTCGAAACGTCTTGTAGAAAGTGCATTATGACCGTTGTTTTACGTTCAACAAAGTCAGCGTCAGAATTTTTAAAGAACTTTATTGTATACTCCTGACTGCAATTCTAGTCCATCTCGTGTTTCTTACGTGATGTCCTTTGAACGGCATCGGGGTCCAGTTCCTCTAAATCCAAAAATTCTTCCAAGCGCTTGATTGAGACTCGAGCCTTTCGACAAAAAACGAAAAAAAATCAAAGATCTCTTCGAGATATCGACTTTTTTTGCATGAAGTTAGTATGAGTAGAAGGTTTATCCTGGGCATTGTTGTTCGAACATATCATGGAAGAATTCAATCGTCTTTCGTCTTTCGCGGAGGAAATGCTGTATTTGTCAGTCGCGACGGCTGGGTGATTTGCGACTCATATACTTTGGCTTGGTTAAAAATGGTAAACTTTGACGTTTGCCTTTAATCCAAATAGTTGTTTCCTTTCGAGTTAGAAAGATTTCTACTTGGCTTAATGCAGGGTTCTCGATAAAGGTTACGCACGATAGAGTTACCTTTTGTCTCGTCACGCAATCTTAACCCCACATTGAGAAGTAAATTTTCGTTTGGATATTACCAAAAGCCGCTTCTCCTCGCGTTATTCTTTACCTTACGGCTACACATGCCATTTCTTACGACTACATTTCCAGTAAAACAGTTGAACTCTATTTTTAACCGCACAATGCATATAATATTATGACAGGCGGGCGCGGAAGATTTTGCCAGATCGATACGACATTAAGTGTGGGGTGAGCACGGATAAACCACAACTATATATTAATGAAGATGAATTGTTCAACAATGACACGAGATGAGGCAAAGAAACAATCTGATATCGAGTGTCATTGTTGAACAATTTATCTTCATAATTTTATCGCCGAGCTTAAAATTTACCATCTGTATTATTTACTAAATATTATATATTATAAGTTAAATGATTTTATTTTTTCGAACTCACTTGTATACACGTTGTAATCACATCTGGAAAGAATCCAAGCGGGAAACGCATAATTCCAAACAGTGACAGGGCCACAAATGCTTTGGAAGCTGTCAAGTTGTTACCTGTGAGAACGTACACTGCAAATGTGCTGACAGCGACCTGATAAAGACAAGTTTACACACGAAAAAAACATAACTAAAGTAGAAACCAGATATTTTGAACTATCAAGGGAAACAGAAATTGGATCGAGAAAACGGGAGCGCGAAAAATCACGGATAAAACTGCAGTCTTCGACTAATGAGGTGTCTGATGCGCGAACCACTAACCTAATAAAGACTCTAAGGATATTTTAACAATCAAATGACCAAAGGAGATTTGGGAGCAAAAAATGCGTTCTTTATGGATTGATCAGGTTTTCCAGGATAAGGGCGCCGTGATTTGCAATAGGCACCTTACGATTGAGGCTCTTCCTCATTTCCCGCAAACTTTTAAAGGTCACGAGACTCCGATCTGGCCTTCATGATTGACGTTGGAGGTTCAGGTTTCAACGTCAAGCACCCGGTCTAGAGGTAAGAGAATAACGGCAGAGTTTTTCGCTAGCTATAAAACCATAAGGCGAATTTAAAAGTCAATAGGTCAATTTTACTTTTCGTCAAGGGTTATCTCTAAAAAAGCAAGTGCACGTGGTTGAGTAGCCCAGTTAATGTTCACTGCTGCGAGCTCCAAACTGCAAATGAGCTCCAAACTCCAGACTTTTGTGGTCTGCGGTTAAAGGGGGAAGCCTCAATCTTAAGGTCTCTAAAATGTTTTGACCAACATCTAACCGCTCATTTCAAATATTACTGTTTAGAATTTCGTCATGATCATTCATGATCGCAGCTTATATTAAGATCTTGAGGATAGGCTTGGTGTTTGTTACTAATCTTATACCCTGATCCCAGTTTGCACGGACCTTGAGGACATCTGGGTATGGGGGGAGTTCGTCTCAGGATTACCAACTCTGCTTTAAAGGCATATTTTCTCCCAACCCCAACCACGACCAACAACCCCGCACATACCCACGACCGAGGGCAAGAAGGGAAAGATGGGAGATCTACAAAAGAGACCCTGGGAAAGAGGTTGGGTTGTAACGACCTACCATGGTAGGCAAACTGTTGTAAATGAAGGTCAATAAACTTCTCCACATTCTGGATTTCAGAAGGTACTTCAGTTCCCTGGCACGCTTGTTGTTGATTATTGACAAGAAAGACTCTTCCCAAGCGTAAAGCTTCAGGACCTAAGAAGATAATATTCGTAAGACTATACTAAAGTATTGAAGAAAGATGATCAAAAAATGACTTTTAAATGCTGAATTACTAAAACGTTAGTGAATTATGGTATAGCATTCAGCATGACGCTAAATTTTACGTTAAATTAATGGAAGAAAACAACACTGAACAAGAGTCCATGTTAGAACATTCTAGCTTAAAGTTATTAGTTACACCTTTTATGTGCACGAGGGAATGATTAATCCAGACATAATCTGAGTTTTGTTTTTCTCAGTTACTGGTATTTATTTATTGCAGTTTAGATATCGATATCTTCCTTCACTCTTGCTCTTTCAGTTATCGAGGATTATTTTGGTTTCGACAAAAAAAAATAATTTTCATAAATATATATACCTCTGTCGAGGACCTTAAAAGTAAACCATTTGCGAAGCGTGGTGTAAGGCCTTTCAAACGAAAATACCTTGATTTTTCTTCAAATGGACAGACTTAAAGAAAAGACTTATGGAGCTCCTACAAAGATTCACTTTTCCAGTTTAACTGAGACAACTTGCTAAAACTCAGTTAATTGTAGTTAAAATAAAAAAAAAATAATAGGACAAATGAATTTCCTTTATTTATATACAGTAGTATTTAAAGATAGAGGCTTGTTGAGGTGTATATTCTCGATTGAACTGTTGGTTTTTGTGGATGGCGAAAAAAAAAAACTAAAAAACCTGGAGCAAAACATTCGGAGCAAGGACAAATTAACCCTTTCCAGACCGGGGGGGGGGGGGGATGCCCGCGCTGACTTTGAACGCTAATAACTTTTTCAAGATTCAACCAAATGCTGCCAAACTTTGCGAGTCTATTTAAAATTTATCTGGGAATAATTCGGTAGGATAGGTTGTTGTGTCAGATACTTGACGTCACCATGGCAACGGCATTTTGACAGGCATAGATAGATAGATAGATTTACGGAAATATTATATATATATATATATATCCTCTAAGTTTCATTGTGATTGCTTAAATATTCTGGAAGTTACGGAGGGGGGGGGGGGGAATCCCCCCTCCTGTCTGAAAAGATTCAAAAAAGCCCGTGTCTGAATAGGGCTTAAGTTACTTGATTACTTATACTAGTTTTACTAGTTTTATGTTACTACAGATCTAGAGCATTGAGTTTAAAAATCATATAAAAGTACCTTGATTCCATTAAGGACTTCATTTATTATCTTTATTCGGTCATCTTTCTCTGACATTTGCTTCACCTATTTAAAAAAGGCAGTAACATCCATGCATCAGAAACATAAAAAAAACTCCTTTCGATTTTATTAGTTTAAATATTATCAGTCCCTAGTGACTGGTTCTAGGAAATCTTTAAGAACCTTTCAAGTGTCCAGAAGATTTCTGAATGACCATGAAAAAAAATAAATCTACTGAAATAAAATACCTCTTTAATTTATTGGCAACGAACATAAATGTTTGTAGTGATAATAAGGATGAGTTGTACCAGGTTTACTCAAGCGAAAGAGATCACGATGCAGCGCCGTTTTACTTTAAAAAAGACACCAAAACAATAACTTGATTTTAATATGATATAGTCATAGCTTTGATTTATTACAATATATTACTTGTTTGGAAACTTGTCAAACTAAACATCTCCTTTAGACGTGCCTCCTCAAACTCATTTATCATTCATCTAGTTAAAACAAACGAAATCAGAACCGTGACGGTGGTTTTAAAATGTGATCTTAATTAGGATAGATTTTTTTTTACGATTTTATCTCTCCACTTTCTACGTCGTCTTAGTTTCGATTGACGAGAAATATCAAACACTCGAGAGTGTTCCATCATATTTTCAAACACTTATCAGTTAGTCAAAAATCACTCAGTCAGTCCGTCCGTACAACTGCCCGTCCGTCCGTAAGTCGGTCGGTTGGTCGGTCAGTCGGTCAATAAGCAGGAACTAAGTAAATAAATACCTGCAAATTGTTGACCATTCTTCCAATCAGAAAATTTAGTGGTGTAAAGACGACCATAACACCAAGGCCGACGTAGATTGACCAGCCCATAGTGCGATGCAAAAAGTAAAGCGAAACACCAACTTGGAAAGGCGCTGACCATATCATGTTTATATAAGTCATCGAATCCATAAGCCTTTGCGCGTCCACTGACATCAGGTTAACAATTTCTCCTGCCGTTGACTTTGCTCGAGATGCGTTGCTTAGTACTAGGGCCTGGGCAATAAGAAATTAGGCATGTATGAGCATTGTATAATTATTATTATTATTCATTCAAAATATCTCTCCGTTTCTGATTGGCTTTCAATCCCCGGTTAATTCAAGCTAACCGGCTAGCGCTGACCAAATTTGGAAGAAGGTTATATTATATCATATATCATGGCCAGCGCTCGAGCCAATGCTGGAGGAAAAATCGCACCACATTGGTGAATAGTTACAATTTGACCTAAAATGACATCTCCCTCCTTATATGGTGCTTGTACCGCAACGTAGAACGTAATAAGTAAAATTACGAGGGATATAGCGCCCTCCTTACGATTCATTTTTTTTACAGGAAAGATCTCTGTTTAGCAGTAGTTATTTAGTGATGGCTTGCTCTGAGCAACAGGGCTATGTGTTGACCTTCCCGTTAGCAGGTGGTAAATTGAATGTATTTTGCTTTCTTGCAGTTTACCAAAGCTTTGTAAAGGATTTGAAGCGTGGTCGAAATATACAGTCGATACCAGAATGCAGTATCTGCGAGAACTACATTTTTTTTCCGAAGTTGGATTTTTGATGGGTTTTCACAATTTAAATAGAATTTCCAACGATGAGCAAACCATTTTACCGTGTTTTTAATTTAAGTATGTCCATTTTCTTAATGCAGTCCTCCATTTCCTATTGATTTTAAATAGTCATTTTGTTGACATAGGGCCACCTATACGCTGACAACTCCGGATAGCTTTTTTACTAAACGTCACGTTTTTCAGATGTAATAAAATAGAAGTTTTAATTTCCTTTTTCTCATCTAAATCAAGACACTTGCATGTGTCATACGACACGAACTGACTTTCAATCCGGCAAAACGTTTTTGAGACAGCCATAGAAAAAGTCATAAGTTTAACAGTACAGCCCAGTACAGTCTCAAACTATCCACTCAGAATGATTCAACCGGATTTTCAGTTTACACTGAAAAAAAAAAAGAAACACCGAAAATGATATTCGTTTTGCCTTGCTAACAGAAAGTTTTCCGGAATGTTTCTTAGTTACCGTTTCGCAGTAAAGGTGTTGAAGCGATGGTCGAACCGTAAAACCCATCAACCACAAAAAACATCTACTCCAAAATAATAATAATAAAAAACGTTTTTTCGATGGTACATTTTCGGTGGATTGTTATTTATTAACATTATATTCCAGCCATCTCGCTTTTTTTGCGATAATTAAACCATTTTACCGTGCTTCTACATTTTTCAAATGTCAATTTGTTATTGCAGTACATTTACTGTGATACGATTACCATTCGTTGTCGGATGAGATGAGCTCTACCTGAAAGTCATTATTTTTATACAAATTTAAAAAAAGCACTTTAAATCGTCTTTAAAAAACGCACCTGCCTTTGTCACACAAGTTACAAAGCTCATGAAGCTGATATCCGGCAAGCCGTCCATTTTTGGCGGCAAATAGCTCTTTTAGCATTCTATCATATGTGACGCAAACAACTCAACAAATAAAGTTAATTGCAACTGTGAGTAAAAAAGTGTAATTATAATGTAGTATAAAGCGGTGAAATGAGGTGCAATATAGTGTTATGTAATGAATAAGAACAGATAAAACACGCACCAAGCTATTACGATGACGGATTGAAGTGAAAATGTGTGCAGATCAGAAGTGCAGTAACCTCTTTTGCCTCAGTCTGTTCTGTGAGCTGCAGACAAGAAAGGATTACCCTGCGAATCTGCGTATATCGCAGGATACCTGTTTTGTACGGATGACAAATGACAAGGGTTTTAGCCCATATACATGTATAGACTTCATGACAATTTGTTGAATGATAAGTAAAAACTATTCTACGAAATCGCAGGAAATATCGCCTGATACTTGGCCGACGGTACCGTAGGCCGAGTGTACTAAATTGCACGATCATGAGTCCGCAGGATTGAGCAGGATAGTTGTTTTCTTAGATCGCGTTCGTTTGGGAATATTCTGGAATAAGAATATATTCCGGAATACATTTCGGCTACTCTGCTCCTGGGAGCAGAATAGCCGGAATGGAAATCCAAGTATTCCGGAATAGGAAGAGCAGCCAAACGAACGCTAACTCGCATTATTCCAATTTTTCGTATTCCGGATTGATCCCAAATGAACGCGCCCTTTATCAATAGTTAGTAAAAATGTGGCTATGCTACAATGGTTTGCAACAGTTCGGAAGGAATCTTGGCAAAATACGTACATCGCAGGATATATGTTATAAAATAAAGAACAGATAACAAAGTCGGACTTCCTGAGCATACACGAGCATTTTGATAAGTTGATGAATTGTAAAAGGCAATACATGTTTTGTGGATCTTTGCTATCGGATTTGGATTGCAAAATCGCGAAAATGTTGTTTCATGTTGCTACAGTTAACTAACCGGTTCATCTTATCAAATGAAAACTAACAAAAGAACCAGTTCAAAAATATTTTACATGCTCTATTTATTTTTTTTTTTTTAGCCTGTCTAATTGATAGAGGCCTGGCACGAGTCTTATTTTCGTCAAATAGACTGTTGTCAAATCGAATGAGTAAAAAGTTCTTGGATATAAAATTAAATGAGATTTCTAACGTTAACCTTAATACGGGCCTTGGGTATCTGACAATCTCTGTTATTATGTTCAGTTACAGTTACTTAGTGACTGACTCACTACTTAGTCCATCGCGCCGACTAAGAGGTATTTTTGGAAAAAAATAACTCAACAACACAAATAAGGAAGTATGCAGGATCAAAGTCGGTCTTTAAAACGCACTGTATCTTCTTGTTAATGGCTTACCTTTTCATAAAGTAGTCCGATGACGGATGAACGTATTCGCATACCAATTATGTACATTATCTGGAAATACTGTTGTAACACTAACGACTGCAATGTAGCTGACACGAACATGGACGCTGCATACACATAACCTTTCCATGTTTCTTCGGAATCGTTTTTGTCTTCTATAAATTCAATTAGCATTCTGAAGGAGAAAGTAAAAATGAATTTATACTGCATTAGTCGATAAGCATGAACCACAAGCAATCATTTCTACCAACCAACCAATAGCGAGGGCGGTGAGAGAGAGACCCTGGGAACGAGGTTGCCAACCAACCACTGAACCAGCCCATATACCAATCAATCAACAAACCAACCAGCCAATTGCAATCAATTAACCAACCAACCAACCAAACAACGAATGAATGAATGAATGAATCAATGAATCAATCAATCAATCAATCAATCAATCAATCAATCAATCAATCAATCCGGTAATCTAGAAAGCAAACAAGCAGTCATTTCTTTCATATTTACGTGGTAGTGCTCTGTTTTCAAAATATGTTCAGTCTTACTCGGTTTTTACCAATGTTACAATAATTTGTGCACTTAATGAATAATACCAAACATTTTATTTATTACACAGTAACGCCCACATTCGCATTAAATTTTACAAAACAGTTACTTATACCTACCTTAATATTTGTGGCTGTACAAATATAAAACAGTCGTGAAAGAGTTTGAAAATAACGGCTAACAGAAAGTTCAAGCCATACATCTTCACTAAAACTTTCAAAAGTGAAGGTTTTCTCTTCTTAAATTCTTGTCTTTCTTCCTTGTGTTTATCGCCAAGTAAAGGGTCGGTTTCACAGGGCTCAATCAGTGTGGGATCTTCAACTAGAAATTCTTTTTTCCTGCAATTATGAGAAACGGTTCATGCGGTTAAGTTCACTTATAAACTTTTTTCAAAGTTTCTTACCGTAATGATTCGATTAAGCGCCCTCCTTCCAATAAGCGCCCCCTTCCGAATAGCGCCCCCTTCGAATGTGTTTTTGTTAATAAGCGCCCCTATTCCAATAAGCGCCCCCATTCTTATAAGCGCTCCCATTCTTATACGCGCCCCTATTCTTAAAAGCGCTCCTATTGTGGCTAACTGACCCTACTGAAGTCGTCGACGTCGAAAAGATAAACTCATGAACATTCACCGTACCGTACATGTATATATTTACTGCTAAAATGAACAATTCTTGTAAAAATAACTGAACTTTTAACAATTTGTTACTGTTACAGCTTTTGTTATTGCTAATTATTTTAAAATATGTTAAAGTTTTGTTTTGAACATTTGGTTGTTTCACAAAAAATTTAATAAGCGCCCTGTCCCGAATAAGCGCCCTCCCTTAAGGTGCCAAAAGTAAATAAGCGCCCCGGGCGCTAAATCGAATCATTACGGTATGTTAATTACCGTTATTTCAGAAAGGAGATTTCTTTACTCGTGAATTTCCTTCGTTATGTTGGATATTGGTTTTGTTGAGAAGGTTGTAATTGTTAAATTGTTGGTTTTCCTACCGGGGGTTCTGTTACTTCATTTTACGTGAATGTTCGTTCGTTCGTTATAACTTTAGATCAGGCGCCCACAGTACCGTACTGGGGCCAGACAATAGAAGTCGGGAAGGTTGTAAAAAAAAAAATAGAGTTTGGAGATAACATGTTTTGAATCGACAAGCTACCCTCTCTTCCATCAATATTGAAGTCTTACCGAGTAGTTTGTTAAACTAAATAATGGTGGAGGGTGGGTTGGGGGTGGGTGGAATGGGTACAAATCCATCACTTTTTTTTCTATGGTTTGCAGGACGTAGACGCACTTACGAAAAATGGTATGTCTTTTTATGGTTTAGGTGAACAATTTTTTGACTCATTGTCGTATCTCATCTACCTGTTGCATTTCATTTGTTCGTGATTCCAGATGGACTTCATTTTGGGAACGATGTATGACGCTCTGCTCTTTTTATTTAGTGCCCAGAGGTCCTTGTCCTCCAGAGGCCTCTTGTAGCCAGTATATATTATCCTAAAAGAATGAAAAGATAAAGATAAATTGCTTTTATGACGCAGTAATTGCCTGACAACGTGAAAAGTGGGAATGCATGGTTACCTTTCTGGGTCTTTTTATTTTATTCAAGTAGGTGTGCAAAGTTCTGAGAGACGACTGAAGAAATGGAAGAGGACGTGGCAGCCCACTGCAATTTTTTGTCGCGATAAACCAACTGCGATTCCAATTCGATTCGGTCGCGGTTGTAAACACGATGTCGCCAAAACTTTTGAAATTACAACCCAAACAACACCATCCTTGTTTATAAAAGGTGTGAACATGCTCCGTCATGCAAAACATCTGTTCAATTTATCACGTTCTATGAAAAGTCTAGCGATATCACCTACATGTGGACTGAAATTGCAGATCCTTGCAGGCGTGAACGACAGAAATGGCAGTGGAAATCGCTTCAAGAATTCCATCGAAAGTCGCCTGAGTAAATGGACCTTTACTTTTAATTCAGTCTTAAAACTTGACTGTAAAGTATGCAAATACTGTATGTGCACGTGAAATAACAAAAAGGAATTCACTTGCATTTTGATACTCTTGCAATAAAACCAGTTTAATCAAAATGATTGTTGCCACCTTTTGGCTGATTGCATTTCTTTCAAAGTAATTTCGATAGTTTCGGTGAGTTTGGTGATACACAAGAGAAGATCTCCCTTAACACTAGTAAACTTCAAGTAGCGGTAGTTACCAGTTAAGCCACCAGAATGTCATTCTTGAAAAGCAGTTTGCTGTGTCTTCTGGGCACGATTTCTAAATAAACAATGAATAGTCACTGAATGTAAACGCCGTATGTATGGTACCTTAAAATTTGAGTGTAGATTAAAAAACTAAAGCGAGCATGCATGCCAGCAAAATTTTAGGTACACATTTAAACCGCGATGGAGTCGTAATGCAGACTATAGGAAAAGTTATCATGTTTTTGTTATATATTTTCAAAAGTTTACAGTATTTCTGAGTTATGCTCTCCTTACTTTAGGTTGACCTTTCCATACGTTTCAGTCCCAAACTAAAAATATCCATGCTTATATACATTTAGTCATTACGTTATTATAAGTGAAGATATGGCGAAAACATCCAGACAGTACATCCGTGTTCAGTGAGGACGATTTCTCTTTATTTGACCTGGAAAAATTTGACCTGGTTTGTTCTTACCCTTTTGCATTCTTCTTTAGCAGGATCGTCTGGAAATGATGCCCAGCCCACACGGAAGTTTTCTTCGTCGGTCGTAAGGGGCTTTCTCCCGGCCATCATGCCTAAATAAAAGTTGAAAGTAGTCTATCAAAATCGACAAGTTGTTGGAAGTGTCAACCACAAAAAGCTAATAATGCAAAGTCGTCGCCTGGGACAGCAAATCAGCAAAAAGCGTACTCAACTCATCACAACTCGAAACAAAAACACCGAATGACCGAAACACGGCAATTTTGTTCTGATTACCTGGTTACCAGAAGATGCACGGAACTGATTTGGTTTACTGGGTGCGAAGCGCGAGCATGAAGCGACCAGGAATATTCAGCCACTCCCTCTGGTAGGAATGTTAGTCAATTGAAGGAATTTTGTCACATTGCTCTAAAGGACATACTTTCAATGCAAGGGTAGAGTGCCTTGCCAAAAGACACAACACGAACTTAAACCCGGGGGGTTCGTTCCGGATAACCATTCGGCCATACTGGCCTAGTTCTTACGTTCGAACTAATAAGACTCACATATACATTTTGGATTAACGTTAACGGTCACACGGTGGATATGCTGATTTCGAACCGAAGCAAGCACAATTCCTCAGGTATTAGCAGCTAAGTAGGGGCAAGTGTTTTAGAGTTTCAGGACAGAGCGGAGAGCATTCTTGTACCCAGGGTCTTCGTTCCCTTTGTCCAGCGGTCAGCGTACGCAATAAGGAACGAAGACTCGAGGTACGAGAATCAGCGTAGCGGCAACTTTAATTTTCTTATATCTGTGTATCAGAAATTAATCGCGTCCACAAAGTCCGAAATACCCGAACGAAATATTTGAACAATCTGATACTAGTACAACTGGGTAAAGAACTTATATAACGACGTTTCGTCGTCTGTAGGAGAAGGAAAAGGAAATGTTCCGATATTTCCATATTTCTGACGGACGGGTGTGTTGCGTGACAGGCTATGTCCGCTGCAAACACCACATTCAAATTCGAATACTCGGCGGCTAATTCAAACAAAATAAACTCGGCGTTTGAGTCTTTGCTAGCTCATCTTACTGCATTTCTTTAACAAAGATTCCTTATAAATTAATCGTCGATCATGCGAAAGTAGCAAATTGACCATAGCGACAGTTAAATTCTTCCAAAAATGCTCTGATCAAAACATTTCCACCCATCATTTGCATAATATTCGACTGTACAAAACAACAAAGTGCTCAAGTTTCTACTTAGGTAGTACTGGAGCACTTTTTACGTTGTTTTAAGCATCCAAGCACCGAGTTACTACTCAAGATCTTTAACAGATACAAAAGTGTGACGGACTTATAAAACTTACCTAAATTTTATGGCTTGTTCCCAAAATCAATGGACTTCCACGCTTCATTCGGCACCCGGAGGCCGGTATTTCAGCTTTTCTTGATAGTGGCTTCACAGAAAAATCCACAAGTTAAGTATTCCAAGGTCATCTTAGCTTGCATGTCTTCATTACTATGAAAGAAGAATTAAGTAACATACAACAGCGTGGAAGTAATTGTATTACAATACAGAAGTAAATTAAGTTACACAATATCAAGAAAGAAATTGGTGGTTCTGTCCTCGTGCACCGGTACATAATGGCCGATACAATCGAAAAAAGAATACACTACAGCTATCTAATGACCCCTAAACAAAGAAAATACAAGGGTTATTCCCGGTACACAAGTGCAGAGCCCGTAAGATTTTAATCGTGGACGTGACCATAGCACTGCACCTCAAAGCTTGCCAATCTTTTTGTCCGTACTCTGATGAAGAGAGTTACCTGGTAGTTCTGGATACACCTCAGCCCAAAATAAAACTGCGTTATCATTGTGACTTATACCTTTCTTGTTCTTTCGGTCTGAGCGCAAGTTCGGTGAATCAACTTCACCGAACCACATCACGTTGATGTTATGTAAATGTCGGCTTCCATGAAATTTGCATAACAAAATATTTGTGTCACGCACTGCGTGACAGAAACAGAAATGGTGGGCGTTCAAGAGTCTTTCAACCGATTTATATTACATATTCTTAAAATACTAGTTTACAAGCAGGATGGATTATAAATTTATTCTTCAAATCAGCTTTTGTACCCTTGATGGTTCACTGCCTCATAAAAGTCAAACACTAACATGGCGGGCGATCGTAATTTAGTTATAAATGACTCCACGAGTTTGGAATCGTGAGCAAGCTTGCTATACTAAGCTACCCACTCTAAAATTTAGAAATGTTATTTATATTGTTCAAGCGGTCGACAGATTGCGCATTATACTGATTCGTGAAAATGATAAGTCAATAAACTATTTTGACTTAAAAAAATCGCGTTTTCGTCAACTCCTTGCCCCCCGCCAACCTTGTCCTCGAAAACCCATGCCCCACCTCAATTTATAGTTGTTACTAAAAGCGGGGGGCATGCAATGAATTGTAAATCATATTTATATAAAGAAAAATAAATAAATAAAATATAGTTTTAAGTTCAAGCTCAAGCAAGCTCAAGCTCAAGCAACGTCTTCACATGCGTCGCTTTTAACACAGAGCAAGCTCAAGCACTATATAATATTATTTCTCCCTATACGCCATCGGCGCTAAGGGCAGCAACAATTAAAGACCTATTAAAACAAAACGATGTGTCCCTCGTTGCCCGTTTTAAACGTAACATTACTGACAACAAAATATATAGAGCATCTAATAATTAAAGTACTTCTTGAAACCTACCTCCAGTGATCAAAAAGTCTACACGAACAGTTCAAGGTCAGTTTATGTGAACAGGGCTTTATATTTGCCCTTTCCCTTACTAAAGTACTAAAGTCGGCGACTGGCGAATGAATATGGTTCTACTTCCTGAAATATGTGCAAAAATGTGTTGATTAGGTGCTAAACATTTCCTGTCAAAATTCACACCTCTAAGTGATATGCAAACGCCTCTTGTTTTCAGTTGGCGTTACAGACAGACAACCTCTTCAACAGCTTTACTTTTTGGTAAAGCGATAAATAATATTGATCTACAATGTGCAATTTCATTAAACCGTAAATGTACTTTGGGGTTAGAGCTCAGATTGAAGAAATGAGGTAGCAAATAAAAACACTAAAAGCAAGGTCGGCCTTTGTTCGATGAAAATTCAATATAACAATCGTCTTTAATGTACAGTTGCGCCAATTCATTGAACTCGCATGTTGGACCAACTCACTCACTCATAAATTTTCAGATGCATGAATGCTTATGATTGCTTTACGAACATACTATTTGGAATACAAATTAGTTCCAGCTCCTTCTTTAAACGTTTGATACGCAAAAATTCCCAGTATTAGAGCTGTGAAAATATCGATCGATGTTACGACATATCATACATTTCTCTTTTATGTGATATAGCTTTGGCTTCCGGTACGAGTTAACGCGTGGGTCATTAACCACAATCTGTCATTCGAAATAAAATATTCTGGGATTATTGCAGAACAACTCGTAGCCATTAGGGACTGACATAAAGTTATAAATGAATGTTTTTTTTTTTTTTGCCATATTTACAAAGTCGTAGACAGAAAGTGCAAGAAATACTTTTGGATCGTTCGCAATGGTTTTAAGCGAACTATGTAGAACGAAGCAGAACAGGAAAAATAGGGACTTTTAAGTTGAACGATCAGTCCATAAACGAGGGTTTGAATGGGGTTAGTGTTTAGTGTTATTTCCTCACAATTGCTAGTATTTGCTGTTACATTGGTCAATTTTTTAATGTTTACTGTTTTCGAAGAAAATACTGTTAAGTGTTCATTAAAAATTTTAGCATTGTAAATTCTTATCTGCTGTTCAAAATCCGATAAAATCACTCATAAACTTAGATAAACTATTTGCATTTCTCCTAGGAAATCTTCGGTAGTCTTCGGACATCTTCGGGAGTCTCCGGACATCTTCGGAAATCTTCCGAACTGATCAGCACAAACTACACAAAACCTTGTTACAAAGAACTCTCCGGAAACATAAAATGTTTTTATTAAGTAATGGATTATTTATTAATTATACCTAACACAGGCACCGTGTTTTTAAACAGTTCTTCAACTGGTAAATAACGTCACTCTATTCCGCGTATACTGACAGTTAAATACATGTGTGTAAGTAGAAAACTAACTGAAAAGTTTTAAATATTTTATTATTTTTTCTCACACTTTTTACAACCTACAACTTGAGTAAATAACTTGGCAAATGCTATACCTACACACCGTAAATTTATAAAATTAAGACCCCCACCCCCCCCCCCCCCACAAAAAAAGAAGCCCCCCCCCAAATATCAGACACAAAAATTCTTTCCTAAAATTAGCCCTTCCCGATTACAAGCCCAGGGCTCATGGGCTTATAATTATTGAATAATAGCCCCTACTGTAGTGTAAGGCTTTCTAAAAGCGACTGTGGGAATTGTTTTG
Organism: Oculina patagonica; assembly: GCF_052425735.1. Classification (NCBI taxonomy): domain Eukaryota; kingdom Metazoa; phylum Cnidaria; class Anthozoa; order Scleractinia; family Oculinidae; genus Oculina; species Oculina patagonica. The sequence continues at coordinate 13,235,745 of NC_135765.1, read as the reverse complement.
GGTTTCACATCGTTATGTTTAGAGAGTTTTACTATGTGGAATTCCTGTTTGCACCGAAAACACTTTAGTCACAGTATCCTGTCCAGACATAAGTCCGTATAGGGAAAAAAAAAAAAAAAAAAAAAAAAAAAAAAAAAAAAAAAAAAAAAAAAAAAAAAAAAAAAAAAAAAAAACAAAACAAATTACTTTAACTTTGACCCACAACGTTTATTGAAATAGCTGTATAACGCCAGTATATAAGCCCTCCATAAAGAAATAAGCCTACTTAAAAGAGACGTGAAGCAAATATAAACCCCTTGAATTCCCTCAAAAGAAATTCAACCAATATTTTTTTAAAAATATACTTATGTAGAAAAGATAATGTGCTCATTTATCCTAGTCTGCGTCGCAGAAATTCTAAACCACCGGTCCAGGACTAGGTAATCCACGATACAATCAGCATAACTGGAATGTGAATTACCGAAGCAGCAGCACTGGCAATTTCTAATAATCGGCGCCGGGGGGGGGTTTTTTGGGTTCGGGGGTTTTGTGGAAAAAAAAAAAAAAAAAAAAAATCCTTTTTTTTTTTTTTTTTTTATTTTTTTTTTCTAAAAAAAAAAAAATTCCCCCCCCCCCCCCCCCCCCCAAAAACCCGAACCCCCATAATGCCCTCACTCTCGGTTAATAAGTAGTATGTAAACTGGGATACCGCAAAGGCTAGTCGCCCAGAATTACACTGCATATATATGAGCGAGCAAGCATACGTGATGGAGCCAAAAATGGAAAAGAATTCAGTCATGCAAATACAATTGCTTTCAACCATCAACAACCTCGCTAGCTTTTTTCTACATCTATTGAGCACTTTGCATTGTTATATCAGGCCGTTCAAGATTTAATGCGTACGACGGTTTCTAAATCGTAGAATCTAAAGCAAGATGCCTCTTCTGCCGTTGAATTCTGGCTTTCCGTTGTTTTACGCAATCCCAGCTTCCTGTGCCATGCTGTAGAAAATTCCTTTCTGAGCCAACAGGTTAATGGGCGTGTCAAACTCGACAACAAATCCTTTGTCAAGAACCATTATCCTGAAAATTTCAATGAAGCCATTAACAAACAAAATAGAAATTGTCACCTATATTGTATCTCAGTTGGATTCCAGTCCAGCAAGGTCTTAGCACTAGCATGATCTTTGCTTAGAGGACCTTAGTAGCAGAAGGCCCAATGACACGTGTATCTTATAACTGCATCGAAAAAAATGCGTAGAGTGAAAAAAAATCCGATACATCTGATAGATTACATTCAAATATATCTAAAGAAATATTCCGCAATGGGAATGTTGTACATAACTATCCTTCTACGTATATACCCTTTTTATTTTTATAAGAATCTAGTTTATAAGAATATCGAGGCTGAAATTTGCGAGTTTTTAAGAATATTCTAAGAATAAACCCGAGGCTGAGATTTTGAAAAGAATATATTTTTTAGTTGAAACAAAATCAGGTTTTTTCATTTCCGTCACTTTATCTCTGTGAAGAATGCTTTGTTTAAAGCCAAAACGGCCAGGCTGCAACGAAAAGCAATGGTACATGTGCACAATGTAACACGATACAGATCTGGACACCAAACACTTGTAATTGATTACCCAATACTTGCTAAAACGGAAATGTCAAACCGTATTTTCTAAGAATGTTCTTTTAAAAGAATATTTCCAGCCTAAAATCGGCAGAAAAATAAGAATATTCAGCCTGGGTCGGAAAAACTGTATTCTTATATAAAAAAAAAGAGTGTACGCAGACATTCGTCGTTACGCAATGGTTCTGGGCTAGTAACAGGCAAACCGAGGTACTTGCCCCGGACACAATGTTGAAATAATTGATTTTTTATGTTCCTGTAAAAAGGTTAATGTGAAAAAAGTGTTCCTCGTTCTGATATTACCTAAACATGGCATTTCTGGGCTTCTACACTTCGAATTTTACCCCTAGCTTCAGCGCTTCGCAATTGTCCTGCTTAAAACTAAACCGAGCTTCTTTTTCACTTTTACCTGGTGTAATCCATAATGGTGTTGAGCCTGTGAGCAATTGTGAATACTGTGCAGTCAGCGAACTCACGTCGAATCGTCTGTTGAATGAGCTCATCAGTTTCCAGGTCCACCGCAGACGTGGCTTCATCAAGAATCAAGATTTTTCCTTTGCGGAGAAGTGCTCGCGCTAAACACACCAACTGCCTCTGACCCACGCTAAAAAGAAAGCAAATATAGAGAATAGGGAACTTTGTTAATCGCCTATTGTATGTACTTAACAGGACTTCGTTAGTAAACTGTAATTGATATCGAGCTATAATTTATTGTTTTAAAGGGTGAAGCCGGAAGAAAATTGAAAGGAGGTAAAAAAAAAATAGAAAAAAAAAAGCAATCCTCGAAATGTTGTCAATGCCTTCAGTTCTGGCCTAATATATACAATTCTACAACTGAAAGATAAAAAAAAGTGTGTAGTGAGTGCGTTTCGAATTCATCATGCTAGGGGTTACAATGGAACATTGAGCTCAACGGTGAGCAAGTCATTCTGTCCCATACCTAACCTCTTTATTAAGCACGTGCATGCCCTCTAATACGAAGTCTGCATGAATACATAGTCAAATTACCTCAGATTGTCTCCACCCTCGACAATCACAAACTGTAATCCGCGTTCTGTTTCCGCTACAAATCTTTTAAGGTGGCTCGCCTCAAGTATCTGCCATAACTCTTCGTCTGTGTGTCTACCGAGCGGATCCAGGTTCAAACGAAGAGTCCCAGAAAACAGCACTGGGTCCTACGGCAAAACAGTGGTATAATGGTATAAAGAGGTAATTGGTTTATGTAATAAGTCAAAAGAAGGGAGCTTTCGTTCGCCTGGTAAACAAGGGTACGAAACGTTAGTGGCCATAGTGAATTTGATCGATTCTGTTGAAAACTTTGATGATGTGATTGTATCATTCTCACCTGTGGAATTATCGTGAGTCGTGAGCGAAGATCGTGCAATCCAATCGTTGCAATGTCAATGTCATCTATAAAAATGTTTCCTCCAGCTCTCTCCAAGATACGAAACAAAGCCTGAGTCAAAGTTGACTTGCCTGCTCCTGTACGCCCCACTATACCAATCTGTCAATCAAAAATAGATATTGTCAAAACATGTTAGAACAAACATGCAAGACCCACGTCCTGAGTTCTGTTCCCTTCCGGCTCCCAAGTGATCCGGACATGCACGCGAATTACGAATAAGCAGGTGCCAATGAGTCCATTTACTGCCGCGTCAACAATTCTCATGCGCAGGTCAGGGTCTGTGCCCGTGTTGATCCATAGCCGCAGCGTCAACGGAGAGTCCGGGTCTGTGTCCGTGCTGGTCTGTAGCTCTAGTCGCGTTTGCGTACGCCTTCACGTCAGCGCCTACCTCGCTACCTGCATCTGCCTATATTTAGAAAACTACTTCAAAACGTATTTACCTTTTCTCCAGGCGTGATGACGCACGTAATATGTTTCAGGACAAGAGGAAGACCTTCTCTATATTTCAAATCGAAGTCTTTAAACATTATGTTTCCATATTGAGGCCACTCGTTTGGTGGTCGACTGTCTGGGATAATCCAATCCTCCTTAAAACGAAAGACGTATATAGATTAGCTCGTTGTTATTTTTATAAAGTTTAAAAAGGGTTTTTTCTGCTCTTTAAAACGGAGTAAGACAAAACAATTTATATTTTTAACAAAGCTCAATTTGGGTTATTATGAAACGTCAAGATGGAAAGAAATATAGAATAGAATAGAAACTTTATTTTGTAATGTAATATTGCACTAACCAACTATCAAGTCCTTTGATAGGCAGAAATTGTTTACCATCCAAAGATTAAGCAATCTTATGGAGTAAAGAGTACCTCTTTAGCCGTCTCTGAATATTCCTTGACTCGCTCCACTGATACTACGCTAGACTCGAGCTCAGTTCCCTTGCGGACCATCCAGCTAAGATTGGTTGTGATCTGACAAGAATTGTATACATATTCAGGTTAGGATGGCCCAGTCTAAGAAAATTAAAGTCATCGCATTCATATCGTCGAAATGCATACATTGCACGTAAGGCCTCTGGGTCAAATAAGCTCAGGTTAATTGTGCAAAATATAAGTTGAAATTTAATTTATTTATTTATAAATATGTCTTACTTAGTCAATCTAATGTTTATACTACTTAACCTCAATTTGAATTGGAAATGAAGCCCCGGGGATAAAATAATTATATGCAAATAGTTGTATAATAAAAGAGAAACACGTGCCATCCTCTGTGCACCCTACTCTAGTCCGCGACATCGAGATGTTGGCTCCCGCCTACCCACCCTGCGAGGAAGCCAGTTTACAATTACCTATACAGATAATTCACTTACCTGTAAGGCGTACACAATGGATAAACCAGCTAGACCACTTTCTAGCTTATCCCGAGTGACTGCGGCGAAAAGAGCAGCAAAGAGAATTGCACAGTTTCCAATGAAATCTAGACGTAATCCGAGCCACCTATAAATAAATTAAAAAACAAATAGTTAAATGGGCCCCCCCTCCCAGCCAAACAACAAAGGGAAAAGCCCTGGGAACGAGGTTGTTAAATGGGATAACCACCGATATGAAAGTCTGACAAAATCTGTAATCATTTTGTTTTTATTCAGAAAATACAGTAATTATCATAGTTTGCGTCACAGCTAACGAAAACTGTGTCATCTTGTACAGCTACTAAATGGGAATTAATTTTGCTGTGCCTTAAACAGAACGAGAATCTTAGGATGGGTTCCATTAGCCCCCGTTGTACCACAGTAGGTGTATGAATTTGCATGTACGTCCGAGGGTCAAGTTACTCCAATGAACATTTGAATTCAACTTAATATAAGTTGTCATTAAGAACTAGCAAATGCAATGGTATATTGCAATTCCTGCGTTTTGATTGTTTGACAGCCAATGGTATATGAGCTCATATACCATTGACCACAAATATGGTAGCGGATACGCGTCATGGAAACAGCTGGGGAGCTCAAATATCGCAATTCTTTGGCTGTTTTTAATAAAACAATTATTCCACTCGCGCTTGTTGGATATGAGATCGTTCTAGCCAACTGGGCGCTACGCGCCTCGTTGCCTATCTACCATCACATATCCAACGTTCGCTCGTGGAATAATTGTTAAATACACTTTATACGCTCACCTGAAGGAGATAACCGTCGGATAAAATGCGAGTTGATTTTCATCCGTTTTAGAAAAGTTCTCCTGTATGAATCGCTGTTGTTGTGAATAAGCCCTGATAGTGCTCACACCGTTCAAAGTTTCAAAGAAGTGGTTGTACAAGGGAGATCTGCTGATTGATTCAATTCTTCTCAGTTGTCGACTGGTTGCTGCATACACCCTCTAAAGTAACAATAAACACGATGCAATACAATTAACATAACCCAGCGGCTGGCTATTGGAAAACTCGCGACATGATTGGCTACACACAAGCCCTCTATTAATCGATGTTCTCTCGGATTGTGCGAGGTTGTTGTGTAATATAATTATCAAACACGAGAGACCGCGTTTCATCGGGATATCCAAACACCGAGCAGTGAGTTAAAAATACAACGTGCAGCAAAGAATTTTTGTCGCAATTCGAGGTGTTTGGATTGCCGATGAAACACTGTACAAATGTTTGATTCATCTTCTCAATCGAAACAAAAACTACAGAGTAAGCGGATATATAATATCGTAAATATGTATGCTAATTAAGACTGGGTATCAAACTTCCTTCACGGTTATGATATTCTTTGTTTTGACTTGATGAATTATTAACGAGTTTAAGAAGCATTAATAATAAGAGGGTATTAAACTTTCTATCAAGACGTTGTCTCGGTATTCCGATTTCAATACATTCTGAAGTGCCTCATTCGTGTTGGCGTCATCTATACTGTCTGTATTCTTACTGATGAAAAAAGATTAGCCAATGAGTATGCGAGACATTAGAAAGTTATTGTAAGATTCAAATTTAGAAGACCGCGATTAGTGGCCATCTACTCAAATATGTCGTAAAAAATGTTGTGGTTATCATCGTGGTGGCACAGTCCCAGTGGTATCACCGTCAGAGAGCGACAGGCAGCGAGATCGGCGCCAATCACAGCTGTGCCAACCATCACGCGCAGCAGCGTGCTTGTCACGCACAACCAGTCGACCTTCGCCTGAGAGACTGCAGGCAGTCGCGTCGCGACTCATCACAGGACACTACGTCGAGACACTAAAGACTCAAATATGATTGGCTAATAAACATAAAAATGAGCACTCTGCTCGCGGTAGAAAAATCGGACCTGCCCAGAGGTGCGTGATGACCAGGTTAAAGGCGGTCCTCTGGGAGACGAGAAACCTCTTACCTGAACAAAAAAGTAAAAAATCCCAAGTGGTAAAATCACCGTCAAGAAGAGCGGCATCGCAAAACTAATGGTACAGATCGCTGCCAACAATTCCAGGCTGCTTCTTAGGAAACCAACAAAGGTCCTTGGTACCAAGTCATCGATTATATCAATGTCTTTAGAAAACCTGTTCACGATTCTTCCCAGAGGAGTTGTCTCGAAAAATGTCATGGGAGAATGCAGAATGTTGATAAGTAGTTCATGATGAAGTTTACGAGATGCCAAAACTGAGCCGAAGGCTTGAACAAAACATGCAATGAGGATGAACACGGCTTGAGAGAAGCCGAGTCCGCCGTATATTCCGAGATCTCGTGTGTGTTCTGTTGTTGAGTTTGCCGATGTTGAAGAGCTGGTCCAATGGGCGAGCCAAATACGAGCTGCAGTTGACCAGCATTCGGCGAACAGTAGAAAGAGGAGAAATGAAATAAAGAGGCAGCCTGTCGTGGACTTGATGTAAGACCAAAATACTGAGAGCTTCACCTGCAGGAAACACGTAAATTAACAAATGATCATGTTTTTGTGATGCTTTGAAATACCAGCCAGTTTGTAATTTATAATCACTTTACGAGGCTGGGTGGAGTGCGTAGTTTATCTATACTCATATAGACATCATTCAGTTATTGATGGGTTGATTTTCATTTCTGCGGCCTCTTCTGGCTCGCTTCTCGCTCCACCTCTCATTGTTGTTCTTCCTTTGTCTCACGCGAGATAGTGAAAGAATTGGCCTTGGTTGGAATAGGATCAACGAAGTGCTACTCGGCCAAACTACTTTCTTCAGGGGGTGGGGGATGCGTGGGAAGGATCCTGGTTATCTCGATGTCGATAACCAGAGAAGGAAAAAAGTACGTAAATGGAAGACTCATTTATCTCGGCGGGTTGATGCCATAGTGAAGTCAGAAGTATAGCGGTTAAAATTAGTTAACCCTCATTCGCATCCTTACTGCCCCTTCCTTAGACACTTCCTTCGAAGTCATCATCTCCACCGCTGTGTCGTAAGGCAGAGAGGAGCTCAGATGATCCTCGTCTCCAGTTATAGTTATGGTTGACAAAATGCTCTCTGCCCTTATCCTCCTAGGTTGTTCGTCGATGTCAATATCTTGCCAACTTGTGGTGGACAGTACCGTTTCCGATCTTCCTCTTGTCACTCTGGATATTCGGGGACGTAATCCTCGCATGTTGCTAATCTTCCTCATTCTCTCACAATGACTGCCTTCCCTGTCTCTGTTTTTCGGTATCCAAAGGTTTAACACCCGCTCAAACTGTTCAATTTGATGGTTTGATTCCAATGTAGTTCGTGATCGCAAACGTCCGAAGGAAACTACAGGAATTAAGGAAAGCAACATACCAAAATGAATTTATGCAATGCCTAGTCGTGATAGAGCAACAGCTGCAACGCAAAGGGATCTTTTATATCTTTTCTCCCATTGTAGCTTAATTGACAATTAATTTTTTGTTTGGTACATCTTAAGGTTGGCTCTCACTGGGTATCACAAGTATAAGCATAGGCACATAAGGTAAACGAACACACTCATTCTTCTTATCCTGTCCTCACTAGGAATCACCGCAACATAAACATGAGGGTCTCAATGGGGTGGTGGCTTTTATGGTAAACGGTTAAAATTTTGGCTGTTTTACGGCAAACGGTTATTTTATTTTTCCATAACGGTTAATAGAAGTTAAAAAATAATTTTCATTGCTTTTAAAAGTTAAAAATTAATTTCCATTATTGAAAAACATATTTTTGGTCTTACGATCATTCTAGGACGATGAGTTGACCTAGTCTGTTTTATTTAAAATTACCGACCGATTTTTTACGGTTAACATATTTTACGGCTAACGGTTAAAACTTTCCAATTTTTACGCCTAACGGCTAAATTTTTTGCCGTTTTACGGCTAAAGGGTTAACCCCATCGAGACCCTCAAACATTGGGATAAGCACAAGAAGAAGAAACAGTTTCATTTTCGTGTGCTTGTACTTCTGCTTGTTCCTAATAAGGAAGGCGTAAGAAGAATGACTGTGTTCGTTATTGTGCGATTGTTTATGCTTGTGCATTCGCTTTTGCTTATATATATACCTGTTTTTACCCAATGTGTACCCAATGAAAACCGGTCTTTTTGCTTATGATTGTGTTTTTTTCTTATTCCTGTGCTTATGCCCAATAAATCTAGCTTTAAAGGCTCTATTCACTGGGTTGCTGAGAGCTGGGATGTTGCATGGATTATTTGCAAGAAAAATGATCAGAACACAAAAAAGGACTCGCCACGCGCCCCAAATTCTAAGCCCATACAGGAAGGTAAAGTGTAATCACCGGAAAAATTAGGAGCTTTAGAATTTACAATTGCTTAAACCTCCAATACCTGGTGCTATGCTCGCAGCTTTCTCCTCATTTCCTGCGCTTGCTTTTGTTGGAAGAGTCCACGATCTCACCCTAGAGTGGCTTGAATCACCAGCGTTCGTAAACTGATCTCCCAACGCGGAATTATTTCGTGTGACATTTGGAACTGACAAAAATTTAGGAGCGATTGGTTGCTTTCGACTTCGTGCGCGTTCGCTGCCGTCCAGGCTTTCAGGATCAACTGCAGAAAATAAGCAAAATTGATGGTATTTTTGTATTGTTAACCTCATTTTCAGAGGGTATACAACGCACTTCTACAGACCTAATGTTTGTTATCAAAAACTGAACGAGGTTATCAAATGGGTACCAGTTCTATTCCTTTTATGTGCCTCTGGTTCTATGTGAATTATTCCAATAAGATTTGTTGACAATAATTGAACAAAGCTATCAAATGGGTAAGCCGACTAAGTAATCGATTTTGACCTTACCTTTGATATCGACTCCATCGTCATCATCTTCATTATCTTCGTTTTCTGATTCCTGAATGCCTTCTAAAATGGTGCGAGTTCTACTCCTTTTACGTGCCTCTGGTTCTAGATAAATAAAAATCCAAACACAATTTGTAAGCTATTTAATTAAAGCGGAGTTTATGCCAAGTGACAATCGTTTGCATTCCAGTCATGATAAACAACATTTTGCTAGAACTAGCTCATAATTTGTCGTTTTCAAAACAATAAGTGACTGAGGATTGATGCAATTGACGTGAACACAGCTAATAACATGACTCTTTGGTTATCCTTTACCATTTTGTTCATATCCAGTTGTTGCCTGGTAGATAGCCCCGCGAATTTTTACCTTACATATCCCGTTACAAATCCAGCTAACACTAAGTCTAGAGAGCTTTTTTTGCATTGCATCGCTGGAATACATGTCAAGCAGACAGTAGAAAATGAAAGACACTCTGCAACAATTATTGAAAGATATTCTGCAACGATTATTTTTTTTATAAGTCGAGTCGCACCTTGATTGGAGTTGCTTGCTGCATCGTTATCACCTGTCATAATTGCTATTTCGCCTGTTTGTATCCCATTTGTTCTTCCGTTATCACCATCCTCTGAAGTGTGAAAAAAAGAAAATGAGAAATTTGATACAAGTCGAATAAAATATTTCCTTGCAGTTGATAAAGTACCCCAACTGAAATCTCTTACCAAATATATTGAATTAGGGTCCATAAGGAAATACAAAGATAATGTTAATACATGACACGTTTAATTAAACCAAAAAGGGCGATAATAATAGCTGCACGGGGTCAGCAGCACGTGCAAAACGCAGGTGTTCATAGGCAGTTTGTACAATTATTGCCCATACACACTCCATTCCGTACAGGTGCATTTTTTAAGTGCGTTATAAAAAAATAAATAGCTATCTACTGGAGTTAATAGTAACAACGTTACGGAAACTTAATTTGCATTATATCTGTTCGCTTCTAATCTCTGCATTTTACCATTCGTTTCCCCATGTTCATCCAATCTCTCCTTCTCCACTTCCTGGATTTCCTGTAAAAATGTATGACCTCTGACACGGCGCTCCTCTGAGAAACAGACAAACAAACAGTAAGTTAACGAGTAAATAAACTACGACACAAAATATCAACAAAAAAAGACCGCACGGAGGATAGTGCGATAAAGTAGTTTCAAGGAAAAACACACGCTATTATGACGTCTTCTGCTCTTTGGCTCTGTTTATGAGTTTCCGCCTGTCGCACACGCTAATCACTTTCATCAAAACATGCGTGCAGGTAAAAATGTTGTTCGCAGTGGATACATTTGACGGTAAGGTGAAGTGTTGAGTCCGAGCCAAGTGACCCATATAGCCGGAGCTTATCCCGGTTTCTGTAGCATTAAGCGACTAGGAGTATTGCTACTCACCCCTGGATGGGATTCGAGTAGGCCTTTCTCGTTTGCTGCTTTTTTTGCTTTTTTGGGCGGCTTTTTTTCGTTTTTCTTCGCTGCTCTCCTCCTTTCCTCCCCTCTCCTGCCATCTTTGTCTTCTTTCCTGTTGCGTGTCGGTCGGTGGCTGTGTGTGTGTTTCATCACCTTTAGCTTTGAGGTCTCCTTGCGTGCTTGTCGGCTCGCATTTTTTGGCTTTTCGTTTCTGTGCCCAGTTTACTGCTATCGAGAAAGGCCTAGATTCGAGTCCATCGCAGGGTTATCCCCCCCCCCCCCCCCCAAGCAGTAAATGCGCCTACCCATGTAAACACCTGGGTGGAAAGAGGCACTGTGAGAGTAAAGTGTCTTGCCCAAGAACACAACGCAGCGCCCCGACCAGGGCTCGAACCCAAGCCGTTCGACTCGGAGTCGAGCACGCTAACCATTCAGCCACCGCGTCCCCCACAGATACATTTGAAGACGGGGCCTTGCACGCAGCACTCATATGAAAACAGGCTTTAACAAAACTTACTCATCAGGAAGAAAAACCACCCATAAATTATCCCAATAGAAACCTTGTTCTTCCTGTTGCTGCATGGCAGTGTAAGTAATAACAAATTCTGCAAATTCTCCTTCGTTGGCCATGAGCTCAGCATATGTGCCTTCCTAAAATAAAGGAGACAAAAAAAGAGATATATCATAAGCGTTTTACTATTAAAAACTCAAACAGCACTGTTAAAATTCGTGTTATATTCCTTATTTTCTTGACAGATTCCAATACTCCGGGTTCCAAATATTTTGTGACTGATTCTCATCGACGATCATATTTTTATCACGTGAATGCACTTATTCGTAAAAGCAATAATTTAACTGGAATATAAGTTTTCTGCATCTCACTCATTCAAAAACGTCGATCAGATCTAAACTTTAGGTGAATACTCTTACCTCAGAAATTGATCCGTCTTTGAGAACAATGATTTTGTCAACTTGTGGAAGAAAGCTGACGTTATGAGTAACGACTACACGCGTCTACAGAAAACAGAAAAAAAAAATAAAATGTATGTGTCTTGAACTGTAGGGCTTTTGAGTATTTTTATGGGGATCATGGCGACTTCCTTTTTGCTACAAATTCGTTGCTTTCACAAACGTATAAGGGCCTGGAAAGGTTTAAATAAAAAGTTTTATTATATTCTTCAATTGACAAATGGCTCAAACTCTTAGCATTGTCTTGATCTCGACGTCCTTTTACTGATATCTGATAAATGGTTAAAATGATCACTGCCGTTTAACAGTTAAATTTTACTGAAAATTGGCCTTTTTATTCGTTGTCTTAACTCAAAACTAAGCTAAGTTTAGGTTCTTTAGAGATCAAAGGACAAAAACCTTTTTGCGGAGTATTCCCTTTGGGCCGATGACTTTTTCAAAAATGTGTTTTCCCACATGTGCGTCCACAGCGCTGAGAGCATCATCCAAGAAGTAAACATCAGCACTGAAATACACAGCACGTGCCAAGCTGATACGCTGTTTCTGACCTCCGCTCAGGTTAATACCCTACAAATGACACAGAGAAGAAAAAACTGTCCGTTATTGTAAAAATGACGTCGTCTTTTTTAACACGATAATCTTAAGTTGATAGTTTTGAATTTCAGAAAATTAGAAAAAAAAATAAAACTTAATGCCAAAGTATAATTATGCTTTTAAAAACCTCAACCGAAAAGTTACAAATACGGGACCCCGTTCGGACCCACGGGTCGGCCTGTCCGTTCGGGGCCGGGTCCGTCACGGCTCGCCGCCGCGCGGCCCGTGCGCGCCCTCTCTCACTGGCCCTGTCCACCGCTCTCGTGGTCGCCCTCTCCGCCCCGCGTCGCGCGACGCACTCGTCCGTGCGGGGCGGTCCGGGCCGCCCCGCCGGGCCCCCCCGGCCGGCCGGCGGGCCTGAGTTGCAATGAAAACGTAAAGTCGCGTAAGCCGATAAATGTCCTAACACTAAACCAAAAGCCGCTTTAATAGGGGTAAATAACTGCGTATGTTTTGATTTCTTGCCATACTAACTATTTATTCGCCCAATTATCCTGCGGGTGCCCTTTTAATTGCGGCCATCCCCTCTTGGCAATATCGCAAATGACAACAATTTCACCACAACCAAATGACAAAAGCTGTTTAACTGCTGCTCACCCTTTCTCCAATCTCCGTCATGTCGCCTCCAGGTAGGATTTCCAAATCTGTTTTCAGAGCACAAGCATCAATCACTTTCTGATACACTCGTGAATTGAAAGGCTTCCCAAACGTTATGTTGTCTCGTAACGTAGCATTCTGCATCCACGCTTGTTGAGGTACATACGCCACGGAACCCTAAAAAATATACTTCCTAATGACAGGGCCGTAACTAGCAAGAGGAAAGACGAGGCACTTGCCTCGTGCAGATTTTTACCCAAAATTAAACAAAATATGTTTTGTTGGGAAAACAATTCCCGGGTGAACAAGATTGATGTCTCTGAAAGAGTTTCAGAGCTTCTAGACGGCATGTATCCCCCGAGCAAGATCTTGCCTCGTCAATGGCAAAGATCTGGTTACAGCCTTGAATGATTGGACACTAAACGTTTTCTTTGACGGAGGTAAAAATAAACTTATGGGGCGCAGATGATTGATGCTGGAAACGGTCGTTTGTATTGAAGTCCTTAGTCTAGTTTACGGGGAACAAGTGGGAAAGACGTTAACTGTTCTTGAAGACAAATGTATCTTTTTGGTAGACACACGGTACATATTTTATCTCCTTCTCAGTATAAAGGATTTTTTTTAGGGACTTTATCCATTTACGCGAAATTTAGTCTTCCTTTCCAGATATGAAGATATTTTTCGGAAAGAGCAAATATGACTCTATTGCTCTACCTCAACGGCAACAGATCCCTCAAGTTTTTCTGTTTCTCCCAGCAATGCAGACAGCAAAGATGATTTTCCACTTCCAACAGGACCAACAACTGCTACAAGAGAACCACTGGGAATGTTCATATTGATGCTGAAACGATTAAAGATAAACCATCATATTTCTCTCATAGAAATTATGATTTAAGTAAGCAATTGGGTGTTACTAGGTGTTGGTACTAGGTGCTCGATTTTTTTAGTAGTGGAAGTCTTTATAAATAAATCAGTCACAACATACGTGTGGCTTTACAATCAGTAACAAACTCAGCTAAACTAGAAAAAAAAAGCCTATCATATTTATTACAAGAAAGATTTTAAGGAATAAATTTAAAAAGACATCAATTTACATTTGCCCGTTTGAATCGTTTCGTTTTTACTTTAGGGAGTATGAAGCTAAGCATCCGAAAAGTTATCAATTTTCATAGCGACTGAATAGTTAAATAGCAATACTTTAATAGCATCCCTTAGTACTTAATCTCAAAAAAGTGGAAAAAAATCAGCGAGAACAACAACAATCAAACAAACAAAAACAGGAAGGAAATTTGTTGACACAGAAAAGGTAATCTCAGGTGTTTCCAAATAACTAGTGTTTAATGACAGTATGATTCTTGGCTCTGGGTATTTAACGGAGCTTAAGCACGCGCAGTGCACAAAGCCTATTTCTAAATAAAATTGGTAAAGTCATACGTCCGCACTTTTGCTGTTGTTTCTGCACGGTCAGACATCACGTAAATTAAGCCTTAAATAAAGGGTTTTAAGGCTTGGCAAAACCTAAATAAACCAAATTGAAGAAACGTTGACCCATGAAAAACATAAACCATAAACGTTGCGACCCAAATGTTTATTTACTGGGAAATCGGAAAAAAGTAATTGTCGTCTGTGACAGAATGAACATTATAATAAAACAAGTTGCACGAATCATGCTCTTAAAGTTCTCAAAGAAAGAAAATATATTGAATATAAATAAAATGGATTTTTACTAAGCTTACCAATGATGTCTACCAAGTTCGATTCAGTCTTATCGTTCATGGCTTCAGCTTTTCGCTGGATCAATGTTTCTTCAATTTGGTGTACAATGTTTAACGTCTATAATCGATATAGAGCGCTTTTACGAGCAAGAGGGATATTGCCTCAAACCGTATTGTTATTAGAAACATAGTTATGTACTAATAATTAGCAATTATTGGATGAGGCTGCGTATAATATGAAGAATTATGCAGATCGAGGAGGGTGTTATCTGCCGAAGCGGAAGGCTGAGGCGGATAACACCCTCCGAGAAACGCACAAAATGAATTTAATAGGGTTTTGACAGTAGGCAAAGTACACAAATACACAACAACGTTCGCTTTTAAATTTGATTTAAACTTCAAAAACTCGGTTACCTTCATTAAATTTCTTGTCCTTTATAATGTCGATATTTAGCACTTGCTTGAAGTGTCTATAGAAGCTAAATCTGATGACACAAAGCAATGTATTCAGTACAGGTTTCCATCGTTCTTGCTTACTTCGACGTATAATTTTCATAAAACCGCTCCAAGTCCTCCGCTGTGGCTGGATCCGATCATTTCCTCTTGAAGATACTCTTTCAAAATCGATCGACGCCCCTTCGTCGCTTTTTCCGTGTTTTGACTTTCCTTGGCTTCTAATAACTTTAAATTTTACCTCTTCGTAATGCTCAAATCTAGCGGCCATTTCGCGCTTTCAACCTGCTCGGCAGCAAAGCCGTTCAGTTGCGTGACGTCAGCGGTTCTTGGGAACGAGGTTGCGATCGGATAATCATCTTGGAAACGAGTTTGCGATCCAATAATTTTTTATATTGGACGGTTGCGATCCAATAATTGGAATTTCTTCCAAATTTGGTCGGCGTTAGCCGAATAGCTGGAATAAGCCGGGGATCAAAAGCCAATCAGAAACACAGAAATATTTTGAATGAATAATAATTATAATTATGGTGCAATATTACTTACCTCTCTAAGACAGGAGGTTCGTCTTTACCCCAACTGAAAAATCCATCCTTGACATAAACGTTTAAACCGCTGACTAGTAATGAACAAGGAACATTTTTACCATTAGATACTGGTCGAAAATTCAATAGTTACAAGTAACGTTAGGTGATTTTCACCACTAAGATATTTTTTTTTCTTGTAATTTAACAAAAAAATTTAGTTTTTTAAGGCAGATTTAATGCGTCAAAGAAGAGATAAAGATTAATTATTATAAAGACAGTAATGTTACTTACTCCCTTTCGGTATAGTCCTCTGTATGCTTTCAGGATTTATTTCTCCAAGATTCAGAAACTCTGTCATACGTTTTATTGATACCAGCGACTAGAATCGGAGAAAAAAACATGGTTGTGGTCACTGGAGGTATAGATAATTGTAAAAAAACATAGAAAATAAAGGTAATTTTATTTATCCACGTGTCACGAAAGAGCTCTCAGATGCTTGTTAGAAAGAGTGGAGGGAGGAAAACAGAAGAACCCTGAGAAAAACTCTCGGAGCAAGCTATGGACCAGAACCATCAACAAACCCAATCCTCATATGGTGCCCAGGATTCCAACCCGGGCCACATAAGTGGGAGGCGAGCTACATACATACATATCTACGTAAACTTTATTTGAATTCGGATTGTAAATAGCGCTATGGTGCTAGTATCTCCGAATAGCTCTATTGAATGCGTCAACTTTGCTATTCGGAGATACTAGCACCATAGTGCTATTTACAATCCGAATTCAAATAAAGTTTACGTAGATATGTATTTATGTAGTCTCCAAGCGAATCCATTAAGATTATTTTTAAGGAGGCTCACAACGGTCTCCAGCACTTTCCAGCTCTTACACGTTGATGGGTCAGTACTACAAATCTTTATCTGTTGCTGCTACAATAATGATATCAAACACATGTGCAATCATTGCTGTACAAGACAACGCCACTTCTCACCATAGCAACAGAAAAACCTATTAAAACACCTTTTATTTTCGTTTTTAGTGCTTATATCTCAAAACAAGTCCGGTGACCCCATTTTTCATTATCAAATAATTAATGATCGGCGAGTCAATTTTCAATTTTTCTGCAAAATTAAAAAAAAAAATTCTCCGGGGCGGTTTCAGAGCCACCTTAAATTTAGGAAAATTTAAGGTGGCTCTGAAACCGCTCTAGAGAATTTCTTAAACTTGCAAAAAGTTGTCTCTTATTCAATATAAAATAATAGGGTCATCGGACTCGTTTTTGAGTTATAAGCGCTTAAAGAAAAACAAAGGGATCGGAGTTTTTAACAGGTTATACCGCTGCCACGGAAACCACTGACGTCATAAAACGGGTGAAAACTTGTTTAGCAATAATTGGACATTTGGTTGATATCATTATTATAGCAGCAACTGGTTAAAATTTGTATTACTGGCCAATCAAAGTGCAGGGAACCGTTGTGAGCCTCCTTAAAAATACTGACCAATGGAATAAGCCGCTTGCATTACCCTGCACATTTCACAAAAATCCACCTTACTAGGTGGCAAGAGAATGTCTCTAAAACAAAGATACTCTTGACTTTACTTTGTTTAGGATTCTTTTTATTTGACCAAGCCATATGATAGCTGGTAATTACTGTCAAGGTCTATGTTGAGACGACGCAAAAAATACCCACTGAATTATACTGATTTCTGGTTTTGGTTACACTGAGGAAACAACACGACTTTCAAATGTGTCAGCAACGCTTAATATCATAAGAAAATATTTAATTATAAGTTACCTGCACAAAACTGACGATTGCATTGGGTAAAGCGGTAAAAGGAAATCTTATGATGTTAATTAACGATAAGGCTACTAGGGCCTTGGAAGCTGTCAATTCGTTTCCAGTTAAAATGTACACTCCAAACATTGCGAAGGACACCTGCAAAGCGTAGAGAAAAGCATTTATAATAATTAAAGTAATTCACATATATCTTGTTGAGAAACAGCATGCGCCTATGACTCCTTTATTTTTTTTTTTTGCAAAAACACCCCAGCGTGGCTGCATCTTGAGTTAAACTTCGACGTGAAGGTCGGCACACACGAGGGGTCAAGTCCCTGTGACTGATCCCTGCAATAAGTTCTTTGACAAAAATTGGTAATTCACCCAAAGGGAATTGTTCCCCGGACTAGGCGCAGGGACTAGTCGCAGGTACTAGTTCCCTCGTGTGCGCCGATCATAGACTCTTTAAATGCTGTGGCCTGATATAACCAGCCTGCTTGGCCTTGCAACTCAGGTTACAGTGAACTTACCGGTATAGCAGTGATATAGAAAGCCAACCATACAGGCAAGAATTGTGCATGGTGCATATTCTGTGGGCGAATTGTTGTGTCCCTATTTTCGAGAATACTATGTATGAATTTTCAGTTAAGAATCTTTCAAATTAAAAAAGGAGGAATTGAGAATTCGAAATGGCATAAATTTGGAGGAAAACTTATCAGTTGTTTACTGCACCAAAAGGTAAAATATTCATGAAAAAGGTAAATTAATAGAGAAATAGATATTTATCCTGCAGTAAACAACAGTAGCTCGATACTTACCAAGAATGGAGCACAAGTAAATGTGAATTCAGTGATGGCGGTGAGACAAAACGCATTTCTGAGATATTTTAGTTCAGCATTTCTTGTTTGCATGATTTTACCCAAGAATGATTCTTCCCAAGCGTACAACTTCAGCGCCTGAAGAAAAAAAAAACATCGCAAGAATCAGAAATATTCACCTCTGATAATGGTCCTTTAGTCTTCGTCTTAGGGCGCTTTCCATTAGGAAAATGGTCAAAACTATTGTGCTCAGACAGGACCCACCACTCTGCAAAAAGACAGGTGGTCACTTCATGTACCCCGTTCCCCATCTTAAAAGATGGTGTCTTGTTTGTATAGCCCCCACTCTATCAGGAGTAGAAACTAGAAGATTCAAACCTCCTTGTGCCACTTTTCCAGCAAAACAAGCTTTATGCACACCTAATACGAAAGCCTCAACTCAAATTTTCAGGCCAATAAATTTTGTCCATTTTTCTAAACAGACAGGTGGTATCTTCCAAAGCCCCCTTACCCCAACACAAGGTGGGTCCTCGTCGAGTACACTTGTTATGACCACTTCCCTTAGTCAGAACTGGCTGGCCAGACCGGTATTATTTGAGAACAGAATTCCGTTGTTAGCCAGATTTGTCCCGTCAAATCAGTCAATGCATAAATATTGTACAATGTTGTGGTGGATTTGAGGTAAAATCTCACGGAAAGGCCCCTTCTTAAGGTGGATTTCCACTGACGCGTAAATATTTACGTACGTAAAACGTGCGTAAAAAATACGTGGCATTTCCACTGTCGCGTGTAATGCGCCCTTCGCGCGCGCGTATGCCCGCCATACTGAATTATCAAGTGGTGATAGAGTGCGTGTTGTCGGCCATATTGGAGAAGTGAAATAAGTGTTTTTCCTTTGGGAGTCATACCTTTATAAATCTTGTTGTTGATTTTCCACCATGGCTGCCATGAAAACACTTTGTACCAAACGCTAGAAAAAGAAATGCGTGAATAAGACAAGAGGCATTTTATAAATACTTCCGTAAGACACCATCAAGTGAAGATTTGAGGCGACCTTCCCGGATTCCCGTTCAGCCTACGTGACCTGACGCCAGGCGCCACACTGCGTTCGTGTATGGTTCTGTGCAGTTCTATAGATATTTCTTGAATGTTAGACTTCTCGTGAGAGTGTTTCTACATCTGAATGTTTTCCCAAGTAGGGGCGATTAAACAAATGGTTTTCCACATGGTAAGTGGTGTCGTGACGAAATCCAAAAGTATGATTGGGTAAATCGTTGCGTAACCGCAGACAGCCGCGAAAAAAGTTGAACTCGGTTCAACTTTTTTCAAAACCCCAAAATCGCTACGTGCGTAAACGTGCCCGTCACGTGCGTAAATACCTGGAAAAAAACGTGGCATTGGAAATTGGACAACGTAAATTCGACGCACGTATCGCGCGCGTAAAATTTCATTTTACGTACGTTTATATTTTTTACGCGCGTTAACGTGCGTAAACAAAAACGCAACAGTGGAAATCCACCTTTATTCGAAACCACCGGACTGGACGGCCAGTTCTGACTAACGGAAAGCGCCCTTTATATAATGAACGTGCCTGTTCACTGCCTAAGGGTGCCATGTTAATTTTAAAAAGTTCCGTGAGAAATGCCTTGTTTTAAAATCTTTTACTCGTGATACAGCAACTCCATAGCGTGTAAGGATGGGGAAATTTTCAGATTTAATCTGCTTGTTCTTGTGTCCAGAAGTGCTGACACACGAGGGATACATATTGCAGGGACATGTGGCATGTACACACACACAGACATTGCGTGTGTGATGACGCCCCCACTAAATGTTTTCATGTGATTTTGTCCCTAGCTGCTAATATAAATGTCGCGGCCACATGTCCCTGCGATATTCTCCTCCGAAATGTTGCTGTGTGTGTCAGCACCTTGAGCCTCTCACTGTAAATTCGTGAACTTTTCTAATGTTTCCAGATTATATCAAAAAGTGTTGTTAGTACCCATTCACGAATGCTAAAGAAGGACTTACCTTTATTCCACTAAGAACCTCGTCCATGAGAACAATGCGAGAATCTTTTTTCAACATCTGTTTGATCTAACAAAGAAAAGATCTTATCTATTAACATTAAATATTTTTTGATTGCATTTTCAAAACACGCTTCTATACAATTGAACTACCACATGAAATGGCGAATGTCTTCAATGTTTTTGGTATAAGATGGGAAAAGCAAGCATATTTATCATATAAATCTATCACTGCTTTTTTCATGTTTGTTTTTAACTTCTAAGAGTATTTTGTTTTCCTCTAAATTGTAATTACTTCGCATTTTATCATCATGATTTTAAATTAGTCATCAGGATAGTAGATTATTTAGATCATAGTAGTTTATTCATATCATACATAAAAGCGGATGAAATGGCCGTTAAAACTATTTTTAGATGGTATTTCATCCAAAACATGTTGTTTGAAACTCAAGACTATGTTTACTTTCTTCAAGATTATTTTGGTAGCACCTTAGGTATGAACTGAGCTGAGCTGAATACTTAATTTAATCTTTGGATTTGTAGAGTAGCTTAAACAGCTAAAGTCTCCGAGCATTCCCAAACCTTGACAGTACTACGGGCAAACACCAGACAACAACACCGGGACATTCATGCCCTAGCCTTTGGGATAAGTGCTTGGGTTCTTTAACATAACACTAAAGATGCAGGAGACGGGACCTACGGTTTATCGTCCTTTATATACTAGATTATTAAATGTTGTGCACGTTTAGAGCATGTCGTTTTTACTTCACCTGTTGCCTTCTCGCTAGTTTTGTCACTAATAGATTAACAGGAATCAACAGAAGCAAAATTCCAATGCCGGCAAGAATAGAGATCCCCATGGTAACCGACAAAAAATAAATGGCGATCAAGATCTGGAAAGGTCCCGACCACAGCAAGTCCACGTAAGTGACAAGGTCGGATACTCGTGCAGCGTCTATAGACATCAAGTTCACCATTTCACCTGCTGTGGATTGCCTTCGAGAAGCACTGTTTAGAACAAGGGCCTGTATAAAGAAGAATAGAAAAGTAAAACAAAAAATCTCGATGATTTGGTAAGTGCAGAATGCAATATGGAACAATTGAAAGTATGATGTTTTATATATGTTCGTGTTTATTTGCTTTATTTTACTTTCAGAAAAACTGTTCACAGGCTCTCCCAGGTGTTCCTTACGCTATCTTTGCAACCGTAACACGACACTTTTGTTCTTTGTAACAAATACTTTTGTCTTCCTTGAAAATGCGATAACATGAAACTTTTGTTTTTTGTTTGTTTTACGGCGGCATCGATGACATTTGTTTAATTTAAATAAGTTACGGTTAGCTGCACGAAGCGATTCTCACTACAAATCTATCAAAAACATATTTTTCGACAGGTTTTTAAAACGCAGTACAGCTAGGAATTTGTTTCCTGGTTATCAGGGTTCACGCCGATCCCGGTGCAGTTTTTGCATACCTATTACGGCGCTGTGAAAGTCTCAAAATCTTTGCGGTTTTTTTGGCGCCGAAGTCTGCGCCTACCGCAAACACGCAGTCAGCGTGTTCTGTGTGCACGTGACTATCTGCGCATGCGTTTGGTGTAATTACGTTGGTGTACCGCGGGGCAGTTCTGAAACAAATTTCCTTGGGATCCTCATATAAAGTGGTAGATGTGCTCCACGTTTTACTTGGGGGGGTATGGTCAGGTGCTCCCACCCCAACCCCCTCCACAGGAATAATTAATTAATTGATATTAATTAATTAATTGACTATTAAAGTTTACACGTTGCGCACTAGCGGGTTAGCGGACGACAGCCCCAACAAACCATCACAATAGTGCATTCTGCACTAAAAATGAAATGAAAAGAAAAGTCTAGGCGTAAAGTCAGAGTGGTTAGAGATTTTGTCTGAAGGATAGTCATGTCATCAGACCGTTTGCAGCCTATTTGTTATTCATTTGTGAACATGCCAAATATTGCCCTCCAAGCCTCGCTGCAGAGTCAAATTCTTTTTGTTCTTTGCACAAGCTAGCAAGGCTTGGAGGGCAATTTGCCTGAACACAAGAATAACAAATAGCAAATACAGTCAAATCTCATTAACATGTTATTTAGCATACGTTTTGGCGGTCTTCAACCGTTAGGCTACTTTTTTGTTTTTATTTTTGATATTCATTAAGTTGATCCAGGAAACATTAGCTGTTAGTTATGTTATTCGATAACGTCTTGGACAAAGCTAACTATTAAATTAAATTAAAAGAAATTAGAAGAAACCAATTAATCAATTGAATCAATCACTCAATCAATCAATAATAATCAATCAATCAATCAGTAAGACAACAAGTTAGTCCGTCGGCTTGTCAGTCAGTTATGCATTCATTTAGTCGGCCAGTCAGGCAGTCAGCCAGTCATGATCAGTCAGTCAGTCAGACAAACTGGCAGACAGACAGACAGACAGACAGACAGACAGACAGACAGAAAAACAGACACGTGACGTTTTGAAGTACCGTAACATTCGTTGAAACATGGACTGACGTACAAACAGAAAACCATTCTACAAGAAGATAAAAAAAGGAAAACCAGTCATACGCTTTGTCATAAGTACGACTGCAGTGAGTAACATGTTTTTTTTTTTAAATACCTTCTCGTAAATAAGGCCTACAAGGGCAGATTTTATCTTCATTTCAAGTGACCGCGAGGTATGAAAGTAGTATTGCAGAAGAAACGACTGAACAATTCCTGTAAAAAACATTGCTACAGCAAAGATGTATCCTTTCCAGACTCCAACTTGGTTGTTCTTGTCCTCCACGTACTCAATCAGCATACTGGCAATAAAAAGAGGAAACTTTTTACACATGCAATAACGTGTCGTAGCTAAAGTCCTTCAGGATGACTAAGAAGAGACATGTCGGCTAACTTTGGCTGTTAAATTGCAGATGCCTTTCTTCTCGTTTTACCTGTGCTAGTATAGCCCCCTCCCCCCCCCCAAAACTAAGTCCTCACTACCCTTCTCTTACCCACTCCCACCCCCACCCCTCCCCCCAGGTGAGGGAAAGGGCTTTGGTAGCTTTTGTAATTAAATGAACGGCTTGGGTAGTTATTGAATATCAGCAACATGCCAGAATACAGGGGAACTGTTCTAAACTACGATGGAAGTGATTTTAATTAAAGCTCTCTAATATCTGACAACAAAACAGCCACGTTCAGGTAAACTTACTCAAGCAGTTGCGGCTGTATGAACTGGACGATATCAAAACCTGCTTTCAGTGAAGCCACTAGTAGAGAGTTCCGCCAAAACACTTTGAAAAGTGCTCTTACGAGGCTTGGTTTCTTCGTTTTCTTGGTTTGCGAGCTGTATTTTACAGTGTATAAATCCAAGTCTGACTTCATAGTTTCGTCGGCTTCTGGAGGCCGAGAGGAAGGATCTTTCTGGTTCGCAACGCTATAAAAAAAAAAGAAAAGTATATTTTGTCATTTTAGGGCGCTGCTTTTTGGAATGTTTTACGCCTAAATACTTTCAATTGGCCGTTGGATGTTCGTTCGTTCGTTCGTTCGTTCGTTTGCTCGTTCGTTCGTTCTTTCTTTCGTTCCTTCGTTCGTTCGTTCGTTCGTTCGTTTGTTTGTTAGTTTGTTTGTTCACTTAGTCATTTTTCTTGCTTCCATAATGGATTATTTTCTTTCTTCTTTTCTTCTAGGCCCCCCGTCCCTCCGTCCGTCTTTTTCGTATATTAGTATGAGTTAAAATGTAAAACAAGGGACTTAGTTTATCTTATACCGCATTCCCTGTCCATTGAATCCCGATTTCACCCCCCCCCCCCCCCCCCCAACCAAGATGAGGTCAGAAACCGTAGAAGGGTCTACTGTTTCACAATCTTGTCACACTTACCTATAGCATCTCCTTTGTTCCTCCTCCCATGATTCTTTAAGTAGAGGTACTATTTTAGAGGCCCTGTATGGTTCTCTTTGGGCCCATATATCACTGTCGTCAATAGGTCTCTTGTAACCAGTAATAACAAACCTAGCAAAAGATATAAATTTGAATAGCTTTTTCTAGCTAAATTTAGTACTGTACTGGAAAATACGACATAAAATTATCTAAAGTGACAATTTTTTTTAAATGTAACACTGGTCGGTAATTTTTCAAACGTTATGCAATTACCCAGTAAACCACCAAAACGTGAGTCTGGAGAGAAAATTGGCCTGATCTTCAGGACATGGTACCTAAAAAAAATTAAAAAAAAAATAGATTTAGTTA
Source organism: Oculina patagonica (assembly GCF_052425735.1). Classification (NCBI taxonomy): domain Eukaryota; kingdom Metazoa; phylum Cnidaria; class Anthozoa; order Scleractinia; family Oculinidae; genus Oculina; species Oculina patagonica. The sequence goes on along the minus strand of NC_135765.1, from coordinate 13,211,331 downwards.
CATGTATAAAATATTCAAAACGTGCCAGGATTTCTTGCCTTCAACGGCGCCAAACAAAAAAAAAAAACAAAGTGTAGGATGGAAAAAAAATAGCTGAAAGCAAGATTTCCCAAGTTATTATCAAATAGTTATTTAAAATTTATCAAAAAAACCGGCGCTGAATTACTGTTTTTTTTAAATTTCGTTTGATGGAATAAAAATTACGATGAATGTTTAAATTATTAGCAAAGCCCAGTTTTACTAAGCTCCATTAGGCTGGTCCGGGAATAGCATGAAGATTTGAGTTTTCAGTGTTAAAATTCCCTGATGTTTTTTGGGGGGGGGGGGGGGGGGGGGGGGGGGGCCCCCCCCCCCCCCCCTAAGATTTTTTCCAAATTTTGAAGAAAAGATGGATCCTACAATGCTGAAAGTTCGGAGCAATGAGCTTGCAAAAATTTTAAGTACCGTGTCCATGGAAAACCTACTCATAGTACGGTAACACTAATTTTCCAAATCCATTTTTATCTTCTTGTGGGGTCAGCTTAAGAGCAAAAGTTTTGGCAGGCTTTTGTTAGCTGCATCAAACTGTTACCATGCTACGAGATCTCTGTGGTAACTTTATTTTTTGCCTGTTTTGCTTGAATGTTCGGCGAAAACCATCTTAATCATTTGACGGCAAACCCTAGCCAGTGGTATAAATGACAGTAACCAAGGCACCCCCCCCCCCCCCCAAGGGATCCCAGAAAAATCTTACTCTCTTATATTTCTTGTCACCGTTTTTCTCTCCTTTAGTATTACACCCAGTTTTTAACTCTTTGGAGATTCTATCAACACTGAAAAAGAAAAAGCAATTAATCAATCAATAATAAGGCGGTATACATAGCGTTCAGATAAGTAATTGATTATTAAAACGTAAATACAAACACAACCCGTCAATGAGAGATAAATGAACAAATACGTAAAATGAATTAATGAGTACATAAAGAATATAAAAAGACCCCACCTAAAAACCCTTCTAACGAAGTTGAGTCCAGGACTTTGAACCGTCTACATTGTTTTTTTTTTTTTTTTTGCTGAAGATGAGTACATGGTTTGTACCAAAGAAGAACCAAGACCTCGTTTAGGCAAGAGAACACAGATACAAAATGTACGCTCTCACCTTGGTGTGTTACTATTATGGTCGGGCTCCTTAGCCTCGTCACTTTTCACCAGCGAATGAACATAATTCCACCATTCATCTGTATTGACTTGTTCACTGTCCACCAAATCTCCATTAGTTGTAGCGTTGTTCAAGTCTGGAGACTCCTCAATTCTGGGAGTGTTTTCTAAGTTTTGACTGTCTATGGCAGCTAGTGCGTCATTCACCATTCCTGACCCATCTTCCTTCTTTTCTTCATCTGCTACAGACAGTGCGAGATTTTGAGATTCTGTCATTGCTTATATCTTTAAATGCAACGTCCTAGAATGGAATACTAGATTTTGACATCTGTTTAAAAAAATATAGTAAAAAGATGAACAAAATAGATTTAATTTTTATAAAAAAAAAAAACGATCAATAACTGAGGGAGTGATAGTGCGAGTGGGAGAATTAATGTGAATAGTTTGTAAACAAATAAATAGCTACTTAACAAACGGCTGATCAATAGATGACTTTAGTTTTCTTAATTTTAAAAGGAGTGTGTAAAGGCCATTTACTTGATTTCAAGAGAATAAAATCAAACAGTCCTACACCGTATCCATATAAATATACAATAGGACAGTATTCTATAATGTTGTTATAGCGTTCTGTTCTGTTCTTTTAATGCGGAACTATGTGAGTTAAATTACGCAAAGATTTAGCATTTAACTTCCATATAGACCTTTACAAAAGCAGAACATAATTCGTAATGGTATAACTGGCCAGAGTGCAAAGTTAAAACTGAATTATCATTAGCTAGTTCAAAGTAATCAAAACAATAGACCATCATACAATAAAGGCCATTAAGGGATTATAAGAAAAAAGATGGAACAAGATTAACTATTCTTTTAGAGTTTGTCGTTACAGGATTTGCATATAAGACATGTGTACTTATGGCTTCTGTTAACATTACTCTTACTACCTTCAAAATAGACGCATAAAAGTTTACTCTTCAACTTTAAGATCATTCTCGAAATAGTCCCAATTATTATTATTTGTTTCAGAAATGCAATAAATTTTGTTATTATAAAACTGAAATTTTTTAGATTGGAAAAAGATCATAGTACGTGACGAAGGAGCGTTATCCAGAATTGTCCATGCCAGCCTTTGGCATTGTTAATGGACACAACTCTGCCAGTCAATTTGGTGCTACTGAATGTCTGTTCCTTAACGTTATCAATCACCCTTAAATGTGTTATGAAAAAAATGACAGATAGTTTTGTGTTTTCTGACCAGAAACATAGAGGTTTGGTTGCTGCTGTAATTTTTCTAACTGCTACAAATACTTTAGTTATTACTGACATGGAATCCGCACTTAAGAGGCAAAACATTTATCAAAACATCTCGGTTTATCTTTCGTAAAACGATTCCCTTAGAAATACAAAAATTCCTCATGAACAAGTTACCTTAAGAAACAGTGCTTGTAAACTATTCCTTTCATCGAGGCGTGATTCTATCCATGACACAACTTTGATCGCCACTTTTGTACACAAGGTGCAAATTTAATATCCGCATGGTACAATATACTTGAACAAATCTATTATAAATCCTTAACAAATATAGTTGTCGAAGTCAAAATAGGTGACTCACTGCACAAATGCAAGAGAACAACAAAGAAAAGTTTGTTGTTGATTTTTCTACTAACAAATGTATTCTCTTTTATTTTCTCCACACTTGAGTGACTGGAGTAAATTGATTAGAAAGAACAAAAAGACTTGGTTGAACAGGTCCCTTGAAGATTTTGCCACTTAGCCAAATTTGCATGGAACCACGAGTTGGTCCAAAATAATTTATGTTCGGTCTAAACATCTATGTAAACAAAATGATTAATTTCGACCTCTCAGTTTATGTTCAAACTTAAGTAACAGTGATTTGACCCGCTTTAAAAACTTGCTTCGTCTTTTCAGTGTCTTTTGGCAAGAGAGAACCAATGCACACACAATGTGCACAGTGCAAATGGTGTCCACTATTTGCACTGTTATGAAAGGTAGTTCACACGTCAAAAAGGTGGAGTGCCCGTCGGAAGATAAACACTTTTTTATGTTATCACTGAGCTCGCTGCCAAACTTCATATTCTATTGCTGTCCTTAAAAGGACTGTGTTACGGATTCTAGCCCAATTTTGGCATGGGAAATGCCACCAAATTCGGTGAAATTTAAAAATAACCTCTTTATAACAGTGAAGGAACATTTCAATACACAGCAAATACAAAAGAAAGTACGGATGGCCAAAAGTGACGAAGATTGAAACGGATTGAGATATGGGTTTTTGAAAAAATGATGAGCTGAACAGTTTTCAAAGTTAGTCTCCTTACCTTGAAACTTGAAGCTATGGTTTTGAAATTTAGATCGATAGAATTAATTTCTTTCCAAACATTAAGTTCTACAGCAAGTATTTGGCAAATTTAATAAAGTAAACTTAACTCAGGCATAAGCATAAGTTAAAGCATAAGCATTAGCATAGAGGATAAGGACGGAACAAGACGGTAAACCGTAGGCCCAGTCTCCTTGCATCTTCAGTGTCACGATCAGCAGGGGACGTAAAAGAACCCACACACTTATGGCAAAGAGTAGGGCATGGAGTTCCCAGTTTTGTGATCTGGTCTTTGTCCGTTGTATTGTGCGCACTGTTGAAATGCTCGGATAATTAGCTAACAAAAGCTACTCTTGAAATCCGAGGGTAAATAAAAGTGATGATGATGATGACAAGAATAAGCCCATAAGAATAACGAACAAACTCATTATTCTCATGCTGTCCTCAGTAGGATACTCAAAAGACAACAAAATTTTTCCTTCTCCTGTGCTAATGTGTATTTGAGGGTCTGTTACTTCGATATCACAAAACACTTAATTTTTTTGGCTCTGTAACATGAAGCAGTTAAATTTTAGGCATTTTTTAAAAAAAAAAATCACTGTAACAGTAAATTTTGCCCAGAAAGAATAAAAAACGGTTTTAAAAAAGACAAAATTATTTTGTTTGGAATATCAAAAAGTTCTCGCCCATTTTCCGACGATACCCGATCATTTTGGAAAATTTCCGAAGACTACCGAAGACTACCGAGGATTTCGGAAGCCTACCGAAGATTTCCGAGGAGAACAAACAGCACAGGCTCAAATTTCATGAGTGATTTTGTTACCGATTTTCGAAGAGCAGATAGGATTTACCATGCTTAAAGACTAAATATTTTCTCCGGAAACAATAAATATTAAAAAATCGGCCAATTTAACAGCAAATATTAAAATATATTGGCAAATAACACTAAACAATAAACTCCATTCACACCCTCTTATTTCTAGTGAGAACAGCACATGAAAAATGCGTGTGTTCGTTCTCCTCATGCCCTTATGCTTATTCTTGTACTAGTGCTTGTGCTTATGCGCAGTGAAAAACTAGTTTTAACTTTTGTAGGGGGTGGCTATGGAGAAGTGACTTTATGGTCCTACTGTGAAAAGCGAGGATGAGCATGATGAAGCTTCACGTGAACTGTGATGTCGTTCAAAGGCACTAGTAGCCTATAGACTTTCCTTGTTGGGAGATCAGTTTGTCTTACTGTTTTAATCTCAAGATTATGTTGAGAGAAGTATACGCACAGTGGTTTACTCCGCAAATGTTCTCATTATGCGTTTTCCCTGACTCTAGACCTTAATTATTTTAATCAATCCAGACGAAATATATTTAATGAATACCACAGGCAGCGGTCAGTTTTATATTTTATCACCATACCAAAGCACATTCAAAGAGAGGAAGGAACCGCTCATCAAAGGCTCGGAACAAATTCCAATTCTCGCATTTTGTGCACAGCATTTATCGAAATCAATAAGGATAAATATTTACACCACTTGTAGGGCTCCTGTGGCCTAATGGTTAGTGTGCCAGACTCCGACTCTGGCCGGGGTCACTGTGTTGTGTTCTTGAGCAAAACACTTTACTCTCATAGTGTCTCTCTCCACCCAGTTGTATAAATGGGTTCCGGAAACATAATGCTGGGGGGGAGGGTACCCTGAGATGGACTAGCATCCCATTCAGGGGGAAGTAGAAATATTCCTAGCCGCTTAATGCTACAGAAACCTGGATAAGCGGTAGAGGCCAACAGTAGGGGCCGCATGGCTCGAGGCTTCCCCTTTTTCACGGCTCCTGTAGAAGTTAAGTCTTTAGAAAACAGTCCGGCAGGAGCATGACCAAGCACAGAAAATATCATCCACCCCGTAGGCGGAGGGAGGTGTTCACTCGAAAACGCTTCGAGCGCTTATTGTATAATTATTTTGTAAATCAGTAACAATAATAAATCGTGCATACTCACTGCCAACGTTAGGTAATCAATTTTGCTCACGATTCAACCTTTTTTTTCATTTTAAAAATATCTCAATTATCAAGTCACACAGGAACAGAGTGCTTCAAGTCACATGACCACTTTAAGTCAAACCGTTACACACTCGTTAAATGTATGGAAAACACCCGAAAGGTCTTTCCTTTAAGCCATGTCACTCGCTCATTATTGCATCCAACTAAGATTTTAAGCAATTCCAGCCTCCTGTGCCATACTGTAAAAAATTCCTTTCTGAGCCAACAGGTTAAGGGGTGTGTCAAACTCCACCACCACTCCTTTGTCAAGAACCATGATTCTGAAAATATCAAAGACAGCAAAATTAAACAAGGAAATAATTTTATTTATTTGTCCCTAGCTTCTAAAAATAAATTATATAATATACTGAACGAAATATTCTTTATGTCGTTTTCTACTCAGCTTGTACAAGATACTTTTATCATGATGAACTTTATTTCTGAATTGCTTTGTTCACAAGAACAAATTATTTTAGCATGGCAACAAACCTGCCGTATCACTGAATGTATTTTCTTTTCATTATGCAGATGCATTTAACCAAACACGTAATTCGGCCAAGAGAGAGGTGACTAAAGAGCCTATATCTGTATTAAAATGAAATTTGAACAATGTATGACTTCATTGGTCGAGATGGTGAATCAGAATGTGTATTTCTTTCATGTTTAGCGTAGATTAAAACTACTAAACTTTAGGTTTTTAAAACAAAACAATCGTGTTGCAATACGTAGATGGCTTGTTTACGTTTTTAGCCACAAATAACTCGAAAAGTAAAAACTTTAACTGTTAAACACAAAACAAGTACTACGCTACTACTCAACTATTTCACATAGCAGTTTGTTTAACACACGAGGACCCACAGGCGTTTAAAGAGGGTCTTTAAACCAACTCCAGGTCTGATTTAAATTCACAAGATTTTAAACGCCACTGATCGGTATTTTAGGGCTATGCACGTTGCATGTCACCAACCCACATTGACATGTACATCAGTGTTGCAGTGATGTTATCATGTGCGCTTGCATCTTTCACTTAAGTCTTGTGGTAAAATACAAGCCTGGTTGATTGTTAGGCGGCAGATTACCATCAGGGAGACGAAAATTATTAAAGTTGAGAATATCAACCTTGTTACCATCATGGAAGAAGATCGGGTACTTTTTCAGCTACAGTAAAAACCCGCTGGTAAGAACTTAAACCTCGGACGTACAAGGTTTTTTCCAAATTTTGAAAAAAGGATTTACTCTACGTACAATGCTGAAACTTTCAGTAGCTGTTCACTCATCCTTTACAGAAATTTTGATAAATCAACCATGTGTCCATGATATTTGACGTTACCATGGCAACGTCACAAATACAAGCAGGTCTTGCCAAAAAGCGTCATTTTTAACATTTTTCTTTATTTTTTTCAGTTTTTTGAAACAGAAGTGCAAGATTCGTTTATTTTTACATTCCATAAGCATTCCGGCTTGATTTTGCATCAATTTCCGTTATTTTGTGACTTTCTAAGAAAATGTTGAAATCCAAGATGGCGGATCCAAGATGACAGCTCTAATGACGTCAGGTGACGTCATATGACGTCATAGCCAATTAAAGGTATGTAATCTTGTAGAGTAAGCTAAGGGCTTTCTCCTCAATGCAAAATAATTTCACTACGCCTTAATATGACGAAAACTCCGGGGAGGGGTTCCATCCACCGCCCCTCCCGCCTCCTTTGTACGATGGTGGGGGTATAAGTTTGTTTGTACGTCCGAGGGTTAACATTTAAGAACCTGTTAGGCTAAAATTTTCAAATAAGACTCCATTTTTATAAGAACCTATTTAGCCTAAAATTTGAAAACAGGTTCTTATTTTCCACTTTAAATTTGAAAAATATGTTTTGACAAGGCTTTACTGAACACGTATACAATGCAATGTTTTGAATGATTAGTGCTTCATTTTTACATAAACACTTATGTGTGGTAAGCAAATTTTACACAAATAATAGGCTGAATATCACTAAAAGTTCTATTAGCAATAATCTAAATTTTTCCTCAGAAAATATGAACCAATTAAGAACCTAAATAGCTTAAATTGGTGTCAACAACCATTTATGTAAGAACTTGTTAAGGCTAACCTGGAAAACTAAGGTTCTTACTCGCGGGTTTTTACTGTATTGCAGAAATAACTCTTACAGTGTTTTAGGGACAGATTTAACATCATATGAAAGTCAAAATTGGCAAAAATAGTAAACTGAAAAAAGTTCAAGTTATACCTTGAATAGTCCATAATGGTGTTGAGCCTGTGAGCAATTGTAAAGACTGTACAGTCAGCGAACTCACGTCGAATCGTTTGTTGAATGAGCTCATCAGTTTCCAGGTCCAGCGCGGACGTGGCTTCATCAAGAATCAGGATTTTCCCTTTGCGGAGAAGTGCTCGCGCCAAACACACCAGCTGTCTTTCACCCAAACTTAAACAAAGAAAAATTTGTTAAAGAAATACAGTTGAACATCAGTTTATATAGCGGCCATCTTGGGGACAAACTTATGGGAGGCGTGGACTGGTGGCCTAATGGTTAGTGCGCCGGACTCCGGATTGAGCGGTCCGGGATCGAGCACTGGCCGGGGTCACTGTGTTGTGTTCTTGGGCTAGACACTTTACTCTCATAGTGCCTCTCTCCACCCAGTTGCATAAATGGATACCGGCGACATAATGTTGGGAAGGGTATCCTGCGATGGACTAGCATCCCATTTAGGGGGAGTAGAAATATTTCTAGCCGCTTAATGGTACGGAAACCGGGATTAACTCCGGAAGTATAGGCCCCATGGCTGGAGGCTTACCCCCTTTTTTTAGAGGGGGGGGGGGGGGGAATTGGTTGATGTAGAACAGTGTGTGTTGTGTTATGACACTGAACATTAATTTAAGTTATGACGTAATAAAGCAATGAACATGTCGTAAGAACGAAAAGACAAATGGTACATTTTAATGAGGCTTATACATGCACACTTAGAAGTTACATTTAAACTTAAAAGCTAGGTGAAATGTGTTCAAAATATATTTAACTAAGTCAAACCACCTTAGGTTGTCTCCACCTTCGGTAATGATGAACTGCAACCCGCGTTCTGTTTCAGCTGCAAATCGCTTAAGGTGGCTAGCCTCAAGTATCTGCAATAACTCTTCGTCCGTGTGCCTGCCTAATGGATCGAGGTTCAGTCGAAGAGTTCCAGAAAACAACACTGGATCCTATAATAAAACAGTGCGAAAAGGTGGAATTTAATTTGCAGCTTGGAAAGAATTAAAGCATGCAGACCTCAGAAACCTCAATTACTTTGAGGTTTCTGTACAATTACTACCTGCGGGATGATTGTCAGCCGTGAACGAAGATCTTGTAATCCAATCGTTGCAATGTCGATATCATCAATGACAATTTGTCCACCAGCTCTTTCCAGAATACGAAACAAAGCCTGAGTCAAAGTTGATTTGCCTGCTCCTGTACGCCCCACTATGCCAATCTGTTTGTTAAAGGTAATAATAATAAGACAGTCTAGATAGGGGTCCTGCAATCTCACTCGGTTATCAGACTTAGTTAATTTTTTTGCAATTTTTCAACCATCAGTTAATAATTAAACGTTACAGCCTATTTCGCAGCTGTCGATAAATTTTGCAGAAATCAGATCCCAACTTTTTGTTAAAAATGCGTCGGTCATTTCTCAGGGATAGTCCAAATTTGAAAATATTCTCAGCTATCGGTTAAGCACCTTGAATACCCTCTAAGAATTTTACTTTTTATGCTAGACAAAAAATGCAGGACGCACGTCTAGAGGATTATGTCCAAATATATAGATTCCTATCAGAATACGAGTCGCTGACTCCTGAAGAATGTAAAATTCAGTAGCTCTATCCGTTACGGACTATTAGTCAAAATATTCTTACGGTTGGATATATATTTACAAGAACATCATGGATTCGTTTGTCATGTAATATATTTACCTTCTCCCCAGGTTCAATGAGGCAGTTGATACTTTTCAGCACAAGAGGAAGCCCTTCTCTATATCTCAGATCAAAATCTTTAAATGTTATGTTGCCATTTTGAGGCCATGTCTCTGGTGGTCGAATTTCCGGGATTATCCACTCCGCCTTAAAAACACGCATAAAAAACAAGTTTGGTTATCAGAGAATTTAAAGACGTTAAAGGGTTCACAATAAGTACGACAAAGATAAGGCTTATGTATCATTCGATCTCCTCGGTCTAAATGCTCAATGCTGGAGATCAAGTTTAAACATTAGACACAAAAAGGAATGTTTTTGCAGTCTCGTTTACAAAATGTGATTATTTTTCCAAAGATTTTATTCTTCAAGCTTGAAGAGTTTATGAGAGTTTATATAAGAGTTTATGTGGACTGAAACTATAACAAAGGAGAACAAAGGAGACCAACTGTATAGCTGTATTTTCCTGAAGCATAACAAACACACTTAGCAAATTGCTGCATTTCAAATTCCGTATGACCGGATACGAAAAAACGGTATCAATGCAGATACACATTGAGTGGTGTAAACCGACTAGCATCAAAGGGCGAAAAATATAACTGACAACCGACAAAAGTAATTTAATTTTACCTGACTACCGACATGTGGACCCCCCCCCCCCCCCTCCCCTTCCACCGCAATTCTGACCCTCTTTTATTATATAGGCATCAAAAAGTTTAAAAGTTTACCAAAACCTACATAAATCTGCCAAATATATTTGAAGTACTATTTAAACAATAGTTCCGTTCAGTCAGCATGGACATAAACATGTGTTCCAATAGCCTAAAAAGTCGAAAATCCAATCCCCTCAAAAAATCCGAGAAAGGAGGACGGCTGCACACAGACTAGTGATCCAATGGACTGTTACCCAAAACGGGTACCCAAAAGAGTTTTGTAAGGGGAGGCTCCGCCCCGAGCTCTTATCCCTTACCCTTTTATAACCATTTTGCCAAAAATTGTATCCCTCTCGTATATCTTTTAATGAAAAAAGGTACCCCTTTCATATAGCTGGAAGTCATGGTATAGACTTAAAACATGACGTTTCTTGTCATTTTCAAGTAGCGCTTAATAAATTGAAAAAATACAGCCATAAATTGCATAAATCCCTACCCTTTATATACCTGAAGCCTGAATAAGGTACAGGTACCCCTTCCGGGTGGAGCCTCCCGTATAGGCCATTATAGGGAGTAACCCCCCCCCCCCCCCCCAGCATACCTCTCTAGCGGTCTCTGAATATTCTTTAACTCGTTCCACAGACACTATACTGGATTCAAGCTCTGTTCCTTTACGTACCATCCAGCTAAGGTTGCGAGTTATCTGACAGTAATATAACAACAAGACTGGATGAAAATCAGTTCAGGATATTTATGAAATTGCGCAACGTATTTGTTCCAATATAAAGGATTCGCTTTGTTGGGAACAAAACCCGAGGGATACTATATACGTTACACGAGTTTTTGCCACTCAATTGTTGCCCAATTTATTTTCCATTATCTAATCTTTAATCTTCTGTAGGAAGACAATTGTTATAGTACAACCCTCGCAGCCGACTAATGGCAAATTCGTTAAGTGAATGGCCAAACATACCTTGATGATATTGACAGAAGGTTTAGGAGCGCGCGCCGGTTTTCATGCAGTATGGTCAAAAATACCACCATCTAAGCAGTTTTATCGATGAACCACCGTTTATTGATCAGCCATTTTGTCATGCAAAAACAATTAGACTGATCGTTACTTTAGACTTTGCAATTGATGGTGTCTCAAGGAAACCCTCCTCGCCAACTATCAGCAAATAGAAAGCTCAAACTCGGAATATTACCTTCAATCAGTGCTTTCCTCTTACCTGAATAAAAGTGTAAAGAAGTCCAAGCGGTAAGATGACGGACAAGAAGAGCGGCATCGCAAAGCTAATGATAACGATCGCTGCCAATAGCTCCAGACTACTTCTCAGAAATGTGAGTAAGGACCTGGGCACTAGGTCGTCGATCATGTCAATATCTTTTGAAAATCTATTAACGATTCTCCCCAAAGGAGTGGCCTCGAAAAATGCCATTGGAGAATGCAGAACATTGGTGAGTAATCCGTGATGAAGCCTGTCTGATGCTTTAACTGAGCTAAACGCTTGAACAAAACAAGCCAAGAGGACAAAAACGGCCTGAGAAAAACCGAGTCCACCGTATAAACCGAGGTCACGTGTGTGTTGTGTTGCGGTGGTTTCCGTTGTTGAAGAACTGCTCCAGTGGGCGAGCCAAATGCGAGCTGCCGCTGACCAGCATTCGGCAAACAGTAGAAACAGAAGAAATGACACAAAGAGCCAGCATGTCGAAGATTTGATGTAAGACAGAAACACCGACAGTTTGACCTGCAAAGAAAGAAGAGGCAGGCGTTCATTCAGCCTGACAATCTTTCAATATCGAAATGTGGGTAAACTAGCCTTACCTTTCAAAATACAGTTGGCAAAAATCTTGCTAAAAGGTAAATTTAAGTTAAAGTGATTTTCTCAGACATTTGTCTTTAACACTTATCAAAGTTAACGGTAATACTTTTAGAGTTATCGACACTGAGAATTTCCCCAATCCTGTCATGATACGGTTAAGAAGACTTGATATTGGTAAAATCGAAAATGTGCTAAAGGACGATGATGCAATTACCACAAGAAATATGACATTCTCGTGGCTTTTGTTCAAATTGGCCAAATAAAGGTCTTACATAAATGGCTCGCTGCCCTTCGAGAAAACAATAGAACAAACAACAGGAACAATGCCTCTAGCCCCAAAAAACAGTAGTAACTTTTACACTAGATGACCAGCAGAATTACACGCTAACGAGAGCTGCTACACTCCTAAATTAAAGTGCAACACTGTTTAAATAAAGGCACTCTTCTCTTCTTCTTCCTCCCTTACTACTCATTGCTTTCATTGTCTTGTTAAAACTCAACCCATTTGAAACTTGTCAAAAATTTGTTAAAAATGTGCGATATGTCATATGGGATTTGGTTCGAGGCACTGTAAATATATTAACTGTGTGTCTTACCGTTCCCTCCTGAGAAACTTCTTTGGACGTCATCGCCTCCGCTAGCGAATCGAACGGCATGACAGAGCTCAGGTAATCCACATCTTCACTGACAATGCTAACCGTGGACAAACGACTGCTTGCTCTTTTCCTCCTGCTTCTTTCGTCAATCTCAAAATCTTGCCAACTTTTGATGGACGTCACTGTATCTGACCTGAATCTCGACATTTGGCGAGGCCTTCCCCGCATGTAGCTGATTTTTCTCATTCTCTCACAGTGACCATTGTCCCTGTTGCTGTTCTTCGGGATCCAAAGGCTGATGAGTTGTTCGGACTTCTCAAGATTCGTATTTGATTCCAACGTGGTTCGTGAGCGATGACGTTTAAAGACATCTATAGGAGTTAGGCGTTACAGCAATATAAACATATTGAAGGAATTTTGGGCTTCCACTGATTAAACATTTGGTTGTCGACAACTATTTGTTATCGACAAAAAAGTTACCGACAGCTAAAAACGTAGTGTGTGAGGCGAGTTGTCGACAACTAAATGCTAAATTGTTAGCTCTCAACAGCTGGGCAGTTTCCCTAACTTATTGTCGAGAACTAAGTTTTTGACTTCTTTTCCCGTGTGTGGAAATTTTCGGCCTTCGTTTTCGACAACTATGTGAACTGCGTTGTTAGTGGTCAATTGTCTGAGCATGCCTAGTGAATGTTAGTTCCCAAACCCTCGCTGGCCTGACTTAGTTATCGACAACTAACACTCCAATGTGTGGAATGCTTGCATAGGACAGAATCAGTTGTCGATAACATTTAGTTTTCGATGACAAATAGTTGTCTACACCAAAATAACTAGTGTTTGGAGGCCCTCAGTAAATATAAGGTAGTCAGTTGCCGCTAGGATTAATATTTTGAGCCTTTGAATGTAAAAGGCTGACCGATGATAACCATCAACCGTTCAAGTTTTGCAAAAGTGTAAAGTTAAACTTATTGTAACACCTGGTGCCGGGCTCCAAGTTAAATCACCACTCTGTGCTTCTGGACTTGCAGGAAGGGTCCACGATCGCTCCCTAATGTGGTCCCCTGTGCCATTTGGAATCGATAGGAATTTTGGAGTGATGACTTGTTTTCGTCTTCGTGTTTCTAAATTACTTCCGGAAGATGCGGTCTTATCTGCAGAAACAAACATTTTCATTCAAATCCTTGATAGTCAAAAAATTTCACAATTCTGTCAACACCCAGTACATGTACTGAGATTAAATTATTTTGCAATTATGAAAGTAAGCTTTCTTCAAATCAAGCGCCAATATAAAACACGAATAATTGAAAACCTACTTCCTAGATATCCACTACAAATGCACCATTTTGCCTCTTACGTCTAGGTAGCTAAATTTGAACACTCTCCAAAATGTCTCGCGCAAACGAAAAACTCAGCAAGATGAATGGGAACTCATATCATTTGCTCTCAATAACGCAGAAAACAAACAAACCATCAAACAAAAAATCGAGACTTACCGGTGAAAGGATTAATGCTATGACCATCGTCTTCGATGTCCTCATTTTCGTTTTCCTGGATGCTTTCTAAAACGGTGTGAGATCTACTCCTTTCACCCTCTTCTAAATCTACGAAGAAATGCGATTTCATTAGCGGTAGCGGTAACGTGATAGCAACAAGAAAAACAGCCATGTACATAATCTAGGCGACAAATAATTATCCAGCAGTGATCTATTTGAGTTGTACTTTAGGACGGTACCTTAAAAGGAGACAACACTGCAATAAACGAAAACCATGTCAATGCCACTACCAGTTATCGTTGAGTCAAATTTTGTAAGAGGTGGTAAAACATCAACGGTAAAAGTGGTTATCACTGAGATAGCAACACATTTGGTGATGTTATCAGGCCCTTCATCAGAAGCTCTTGGGACTCTCTTCAGTGGATTTACATTGAGCTTCTTAGAGTTTACAAAGGTAGGGAAGATTTGTTTGATGAGACAGTTAAATATGATTTGAGTTGTGGTACACACCACAGTCCTTATGAGGTTATGTCTCGTGGGCTATATTTGGCTCTCAGATCTGGCATTTAATTAACGAAATGGTGGATAATAATTAACAAGGATTTATACATTTTTAGCTAGGAGTGGAAATGTCTGAGATTAATCTTGCCTTGAATGGAGGTACTTGGTGGAACACCGTCTTTTTTCTCTGCAAGCTCAATTTCGGATTGCTGGTCATTGCCTTCGATTCCAGTCTTCTCTTCTTCTTTATAACCATTACCTAAAGAATGCGAAAAAAAAAACAAAGAATATCCTAAAAGCAAACAAGATCACTTTTCCAACTGAACTTTGTTTTAAAAAACATAAAGTTATGCTTTGTTCTTCATCAGTAGTTGGCAAAGCTATATAATAAGTACTTATGGGTAACTTGGATCCATCGGCCCCAAATTGACACATCCCACAGTATTCCATCTACATTCCATGATCGATATCCTTGTAGCAACACAGTTATCTAACCAAGCTCGAGAATACAGAAGCATTATATTTTTTAAGTTTAATAATTGTACCAGTGTGACTGGAGATGTTTGCCTCTGTTTCATCAATGACTTCCGATCCTTCTTTATCCATTTGGTGAATCTCCTCTAAATATGTATACCCTCTAGCACGCTGTTCCTCTACAAACAAAAATAACAAAAAAATATAGTAATAGGAAATTCAAGATTAATAAGGTTTATTGAATTTAGGCTGCAAAAAGGGATATACCTTATTTGTATCTGTTATCAACTAAACGCAACAGCCGTGATGGGCGAAAATAAGTTCTCCTGAACCCTTTACAGAACGGATCGAGCGCAAAGAGGTCTGTACAGAAAAGACTAAGGACTGATTTTCTTTCAGTCCGGTGCACAGTCGGCTCGGTAAGTAAAGGATTTATAACACTTTATGACTAAAAATATGCGGTAGAAACTTCACCATAATTCAGTTTTTAAAATTTAAAAAGAAACCAAACGTTTTCGACTTGTTGTCATCATCACCCTGATGATGACAACAAGTCGAAAATGTTTGGATTCTTTTAAATTTTATAACTTTTTAGCCTTGTAAATAATATTGTTACCTTTTTTTAGCGAACATTATAACAACAATTCAGTTCAGTTTTATTTTAGACTTTCTTTTGCACGTCAAATGTAATAGTTAGACTGGTCTAGATGCCGGTCAAGATGGGAAATTGTCGGCTGTAATTAATACCTAGTTTAGCCAAAAAAATTGTGAATGCGGTAGTTCTCGGTCCTTTTGAGACACCGTCCAGAGCTCAAAAAATGCATATATTGATTCGCAGGCTTAGCTGTTTGGAAAAGACAAATGCACTACATGAAAAGATATCATTTCAAAGTCACTTTATAGACACCTTGTTCTAGGCGTTGTTGTTTGGCAGTGTACGTGGTAACAAATTCGGAAAAATCTCCTCCACTAGCCATGAGCTCGGCATATGTGCCTTCCTTGATAAGAAAAAACACAAATAAAGAAATGAATACTTGTAGCAAACACTTAGTAATAACGAACGCATTACACTGTCATATACTCAGTGCGAAGCAGTTTAAGGGATGGTAAAGTTAGCTAGGGTAGGGTATAAATTTGTCGTTGACTCAGACCTATTGACAGCTTTAAGCTCATTAAGCGACTTTTCACAAATTGGGTTCCACAAAATACGAATACTACATTTTGTAAAGAAAACTCTTTACAACGCCCGAATTTACACAATAACAGAAGCTACAAGGAGCGGATGCTAAAGTAAACTTACCTCAGAAATTGTTCCATCTTTGAGAACGATAATCTTGTCAACTTGAGGAAGGAAGCTGACGTTGTGAGTTACAAGAACACGCGTCTACATTAAAAGAAAAAAATGTCTGTGATTAAGGTAACTATACTCTATGCTACTCTATACTCGTTATCAGTTCTCTTCCTAGGAAGCATCGATTGATACAGTTGGATCCCAAAAATTCGAACTCGGTTATTTCGAATTCCCCGTTATTTTGAACTTAAACGCATTTCCCTTAAATTTGCACTTCAGTCATTTATTACCGCCTATTCCGAACTCCCGCTATTTGGAACTTTTTTCGGGTTCCCCTGACGGTTCGAAAAAACGAGTTTGAACACCACTGCAAGAATAGGACTTTTCTGGGGTAACATAAATGATGAGTATTTGCGACATGGCAATAGCAATGGTAATGGTCCTTGTATAGCGCATTTTCAAAGCTCGATGCGCTTCACAGTTAGAGTTACGGAATGAGATCAGGCGCCTTTGGTAGCTGCTATCCGTCCATGTATATCATTTTGTCCCACCACCTAACCCATGAATACATGTGCGGAATAGGCCAGACCACAACACCAGGAACACCGTGCCCTTCTCTTTGCGATAAGTATGTGGATTCTTTAACGTTCCCTGCCGACCATAACAGTCGTTATTACCTTAAAAGAGAAGAATATCCACCAAACACGTTGAACGTAAAACTAAAAATTACAATTTGAGAATGACTGCTGGGTTCGTTAAACACAAACCCAAACTCCAAATGTAGAAATTAGATCATTTTCATAAATTTGACAGGCATGCGTGGCGTGCCCACCTTTGTACGTAGTATTCCCTTTGGGCCGATAACTTCTTCAAAAATGTGTTTTCCCACATGTGCGTCCACAGCGCTGAGAGCGTCATCCAAGAAATAAACATCAGCATTGAAATACGCAGCACAAGCCAGGCTGATACGCTGTTTCTGACCTCCACTTAGATTAATACCCTGCGTAGCCCACAATAAAGAACAGTTATGAAAAATATCATGTTGAGGTTTCCTTCAATTTATAAGACACTTGTGCGTCAGAAAAATGTATCAAGACTTAGTCACCTTAATTTCACAAAGAAAATTATATTTAACAGGATATTGTATAGGAAATGGGGAAATGCATCCGTAATTGAAAATAACCACTGACCTCAGGGGTACAGCGCACGTTTCGGTTTGGTTGTAAAAAGTGATTTATTTATTTATTTATTTATTTATTTTATTTATAAAAGATTGATTGGGCTGCGTTTTTTTCAAAAAATCAAGCATGCCAAAATCTTTTTCTGCATGATTGGCAAAGCCTGTTTCAGCTTCCTGCAAATAAACAGGGACATTGCATGTTCTTACCCTTTCGCCTATCTCGGTCATGTCACCTCCAGGAAGGATTTCCAAATCTGTTTTGAGAGCACAGGCATCGAGAACTTTTTGGTACAATTTCTGGTTAAACGGCTTTCCAAACGTTATGTTGTCTCGTAAGGTGGCGTTCTGCATCCACGCTTGTTGCGGTACATAAGCCACTGACCCCTGCATAATAAATGTAACTTGAACAATTCAACTCTTATGTTTACTATTATTTTTTTTTTCAACTACAGGGGTGTATGTAGTGGCACATAAACCACAGAAATAAACGGTAAAGGTGACACCGATCTTAATACCTCCACAGCAACTAGTCCCTTAAGTTTTTCAGTTTCTCCCAACAATGCAGACAGCAAAGATGATTTTCCACTTCCAACAGGACCAACAACTGCTACAAGAGATCCACTGGGAATGTCCATATTGATGCTGAAACCAAAGAACAAAAGTGTTGCGCAACTTGTTTCTTTGTAATAAAGCTTTGATTAATTTAAAACAATAAAAAATCCGTGATCTATTGGAAGTCCATACATTTTATTGTCTGTACCATCTTTGAATACAATGGCAGTTTTGTTATAAAGATAAGCGATAAAATGACATTATCTCAAATTAGTTCATCACCTGTCGTATGCATACATACCTCTTGTAACTATGCATTGCTATAAGTTAAAATTTGGTTGTTATTGCAGTAGTTCTTTTCAGTACAGTATTGTTGCTGTTGCATCTGTTGTTGTTTTTTTGTTGCTCTATTGACAAGCCTTTATTTAATTGAACTAGAAGGTGATGTAAATTACAAGCAGAGGTCAATAACAACACGAACAAAAGCAGTAACGACAACAACGACGACGGGGACAGTAAAATAATCATTCAGTTAATACAATTGGAACGTTTTGTTTTCCACTGTAATTGGCTCAAAACTTGGCTCAAAACGATTGGCTCTAATTGGCTCTAATTGATTTTCTCATTTTTCTAGTATTAGCTACTTACTCCTCTAAAACAGGAAGCTCATCTTTGTCCCAACTAAACAATCCATTTTGGACATAAACGGCTGATCCACTGTCTTTTAAGGATAAGACATTCATTAGATGTAACTTAAGTTACTTCACGACTAGTTTTACTTGTCTTAAATCTGTTTCCTACGAAACTGATTTTGGTTTCTCGCGTGCATTAAACTGTTATAGCTGTGAGATTTGCTACTAAAAATCACTCAGTGTCCTCAAAGCGCTTGGCAGTAGGGTCGCCATGGGGTTAACTCACCACTACAAAAGAGCCAACTTCAAACAACAGCTTATAAATGACTAAAATTCCCTCAACTTGCACTGATTGTATTTTTTATACATTGGCACCCATCAATGATTTGAGACCTTGCTGGCTCCTGCCCTCGTGTTGCGACACTTTGCTTTACAAACAGTTAAGCTACATGCGAACGTAATCAAAGTACTTACTCCCTTCTGGCATACTCCTCTGTATGTTATTAGGATTCACTTCGTCAAGGTTCAGAAACTCAGTGATACGCTTTACTGATACCAGTGCCTAAAATAGAAGTGAATACAACTTACTTTATGTACTATCCATACGGACGTTAGTAAAGCCCGGGCCAAACGAGGACGAGAATTGATGAGAGTTGACTCTCATGAGAGTTTTCGTCAACTCTCATCGACTATCATGAACTCAGGCCAAACGAAAACGAGAGTCCGTCAAACTCTCATCGACTCTCATGAAAAATTTGAGCACGTTCAAAGTTGATGAGAGCGCATGAGAGTCGATGAGAGTGCATAAGAGTTTCATGCCAAACGAGAGTGAGAGTTTGGACTCTCATCAACTATCATCCTCGTTTGGCCCGGGCTTAAGTAATGGTGGTACTATAAGCCAACAAAGAGAGCCCTTATCCACACATGGGGATCTACGTCAGTTTGAAAGGGCTCTGCTAGATGATGATACCGTAATGCAATATGGCGGATGTTCCGAGCTTTAACATTCTTAAAAAGGTCTTGGAGAAGAAGGGTTAAAACAAATTATTTTCAATATTTACTGATGCATTTTAAAACAGAATATCTAACTCACCTGTACAAGAGTTACAATAGCAGTCGGTAAACCGGTGAAAGGAATCCTTATGATATTAATTAACGATAAGGCTACAATGGCCTTGGAGGCTGTCATCTCGTTTCCAGTTAGCACGTACACTCCAAACATCGCAAAGGAGAACTGCAAAGCGTGCAACGATTAATGTCATTAGTTCAAAAGTGACACCATTGTTTATCCTTCTCTCTTAAAGAAAACAACCTATCTTTAAAGGTGAATTTCAGTCCGAACTCGTAGTCTCAACGAAGGCCTTATGTGCCGCCTGGAGTTGAAAGGATAGATGACGATGACGACTTTGCAGTCACTGGGGTTGTTTTATTTTTGTTTTGAATTGATTATTCATTGACATGCAACACTTCGATAATAGCGTATATGAAGTTTTCGATTTCGTTATTACGAGTCGTTTCTTGGAATGCTCGAAGAGCTGAAACGTGGAGTTGGAATAACGCCGAGGTTCTTCTACTCGTTATTATTGTTTTGCAAGGAAATATAACGTTAATAATAACGAAATAATATGGCTATTAAATATTCTTTCTTGTGAGGCTTGCATAAACCGCATTGCATGCATGGTGATTGCGCAGTACGGACTCAAATCAAATCGTCAAGAAAAAACAAGATTTAAAGAAGAATGTATTAAACCTTACCAAAAACGGAGCACAAGTGAATGTGAATTCAGTCACGGCGTTTAAACATGATGCTTTTCTGAGATATTTCAGCTCGTGATTCCTTATTTGCATAACTTTATTTAGGAAATATTCCTCCCAGGCATACAACTTCAGTGCCTTAATTCCACTTAAAACCTCATCCATGATGACAATGCGTGAATCTTTTTTCAGCATTTGTTTGATCTAACAAAGCAAAATGCATTCATATTTTAGAATAACACACCTTAAAACAAAATGTTTTAAACTAAAAAAAACTTCATTTATCTCATGGCGCAAGTCATTACGATATGAATATAAGTGGATTAAGTCAAGGAACAAACACTATATTCCTACTA
The DNA here is from genome assembly GCF_052425735.1 of Oculina patagonica. Taxonomy (NCBI): domain Eukaryota; kingdom Metazoa; phylum Cnidaria; class Anthozoa; order Scleractinia; family Oculinidae; genus Oculina; species Oculina patagonica. The sequence goes on along the minus strand of NC_135765.1, from coordinate 13,190,573 downwards.
GAGTTCTATTTCGTTCCGTCATACGTTGTCGAAAAATACCCCGAAAGTTACGAAAATGATTCATGTATAAACTCAATAGAAATCCCCGAGGAACCTTGTAATAATTAAGAAATAACTTCTGACTTTGAAATAGACCTTATCCCTTATTGGATTAAATGTTTCTTAAATGTTAAATCATTTTATTTAATTATATTTTGGGGATAACAACACGTCTTAAAGAATAAATATTTTTATATTATTCGTTTTTACCTATTTCTATTCTTCTAGGAAATAGTAAACTAAATTTCGACACTCCCTCTTTCGATTATTTTTAGAACCTCTAGTTTAATTATGTTCAAACAAAATCTGGCTGGGGCCTGACAAGAAATTAATTTTAATGTAGAATTTTTGTAATGAGAAGACAGAAAATGAATTGAACACGAACAAGGATTTCCAAAAGCACTTAAACTACTTATTCTGTTTTAATAAGATAAAAAAAACTATTTATTCTCAAGCCCCGTCCACACTGACCCGGGTAAATTTGAAAACGAGAAAATTCAAAAAAGCCGTGTAAAATGTTATCCGTCCACATTAAACCGGGTAAATTTGAAAAATAATACGCTTCATCACACGCATAGAAACAACGCATGCAAAGATTTATTGTTAAGCTAATTAAACCTTTTGTTTTGAAAGAAAACACGTGACTATTTGACCAGCGACTATTTGGGGAGCGTTTTTGAAAAGTACCGTTCTCGGTGAACGAAAACGCTGGTTCAGTGTGGACGGGTTGGCCTAACCGGGGGAAAAAGATGCGTTTTCAAATTTACCCCGGTCAGTGTGGACGGGGCCTCAGTAAAAAAAAAAAAACACTTATTCTCACTCAGATCGCTACCTGTTGCTTTCTCGTCAGTCTGCTAATTAGAAGATTCAACGGTATTAACAAAATCAAGATTCCAATGCCAGCAAGAACTGAAATCCCCATTGAAACCGACAGAAAGTAGATGGCGACTGCAATTTCCAAAGGCCCTGACCATAGCATGGTCACGTAGTTAACGAGAAGAGAAAGACGAGCAGCGTCAACCGACATCAAGGTTACCATTTCACCAGCTGTGGATTGTCGTCGAGAAGCGCTGTTCAGAACAAGGGCCTAAACATCAGGGAAAAAGCAGGAAATCCTCCATAAATAAGTGTACGCAAGAACATAAAATGGCATCTCCCCAATTTCACACCTTTGGGCGCAAAATGCAAATTTAGACTCTCGCGTCCATGCCATATTGCAGTTAAGCGTTCTGCAAACTGAACACCTGTCAAAATCTCATGAAACTAGAAGAAACCATAGCCTAAAATAATACATAACTTTACATTCTCAGCAAAAATAACATATACTTTATCATCAACTGTTGTTAATTGACAACTGAACGTGAGAATGGCTAAGCCAGGTTCCTTTTACACCGAACATTCTGGTTTTTAAAAACCCATACCTTTAAAAATGCCGAAATAAACTTATAGTAGTTTTGATCACCACGGTATGTTAAACCCAATTTTATGCATGGGGTGGCTTTTTCGGGAAAAGCGGAGGTGACGACGCTCTTCACCCAACCGGAGCAACCGGCATGACGGTTCGGGACACTTCACATCAAGTCGAGGAATATTCATTGTGATACAAAAACAACAATGTCGGCTTCTGTCGATGCTTGCAGCAATTTGTTTCAATTTGTGAATTTTGAATTTGGAGCTTTTATGGCAAACGCCGACATTGCTTTCTGTGTGTTTTTCGTTGTTGTTGTTGTTATTGCTGCTCCTTCCGCAGTTGACGTGTCCTACGACCCTACGAGCCTCCAAAAAACGTACTTTATCAGCCTTACCTTTTCATAAATAAGTCCTATAATGGCTGATTTTATCTTGATTTCCAACAAGCGAATGATATGAAAATGGTATTCCAGAAGAGCGGACTGTATTACACCAGTAAGGAACATAGCTATGGAGAAAACGTATCCTTTCCAAATCCCAGTTTTGTTGTTTTTGTCCTCCACGTACTTGATCAGCAAACTAAAATGACAAATTAAGTGATGTCACACACCGCCAAGCGAGATGGGATAACATCAGCTGGCTTATGGGCTTTATGTTATGGTCAATATCGAATTAAAACTAAATTAATATAAATTTCGTTTGTTTTTCTTTTTTAATTGGAGCGGTTTTCACTTGAGTGTCGAAAGTAGATTGCGTTTGCTTTGGTTTTGCATTATTACGCTTAGTGATTGGCCTAATCTCGCGCAACTTTCTCAGGAGTAAAACCAAAACCAATCGTGACTCGCTCGCGCACGTTTTCCCGCGCTTCGTGCCAGCTTCATGAATTTGCTTCGAGTTTTGATTGGTTCACTGGATTGTCTGTGTCCTTTGTGATTGGCCAGAGTAATAACATTGATTTCGGGTTTACGACACTCAATTGAAAACTGCTCCATTAGCTGTTTATTTTAATTACAACATGGAATTTCAAAGTTAAAGAAAGTTTTATTTCAATCTTATTGTGAGACAATAGTGTGTGACTTACTTTAGCAGTTGTGGCTGGATAAACAAGACGATATCGAAGAGGACCTTAAAAATCGCAGCCAACAGAAAGTTCTGCCAGAGCATCTTGAATATTGCTTTTAGGAGGTTTGGCTTCCTTGCTTTCGTGGTGTTATGTGGTGGGGCGTAATGTTCGTGGTGTGCATTTTGTTTCGACGTAGTAGAGTCGTCATGAGCTGTGTCTTGAGGAGAACAAAGTTTTCCTTTGATACCACCACTGTCGGAGAAATACGGGCATATATAAATAAAAAATGCCGCTATGTTTTAGCAAAAATGATTAGCATAGCTTCCATATGGCCCTTATTAGAAACGAGGGCAAGGAATGACAAGGGTGCAACTCTGCCTTTTCCTCAGGGGTTTCTATTGTAGATTCTTTCTTTTATCTGCAAATTAAGGACCCAACACAGTTCAGCAAGAAAATTTATCTTATTTGTCACGTCTTCTCAGATCGAGCCGCCACACTCGGATCTCTCTTGAGACAAACAAATCCACCAAAAACTGTTTATCAGAGTATACTACTGTTTTACCTTATTGTTATGTTAGTTCTCTCTCTTCCTATCCCATAAATGGCTCACTTACTGATAACATTTTCTCTGTTCCTCAACCCAGGAGCTTTTAAGGCGGGGTGCCAAGTATGAGGCTCTTAAAGGTTCTCTCAAGGCCCATAAATCAGCGTCACCAATAGGTCTTTTGTAAGCCGTTATTACAAGCCTGAAAGAAACATGTTTGTCATTAAAATTGTTGGTATACTTTGAAGTCAATCGCAAAGCCAATACCAGCTTGGATATGTATAATTACCCGTTAAACCACCAAAAGGTGAGTCTAGAGAGAAAATTGGTGTTTTCTTCCGGGAATTTCTCCTAAAAAAGAGAGATGACATAATTGTGTTACAATGCCAAGAGAAGTAAAATGTATGTGTAAAGGCACTCACGACTTACTCTCCTAGCTTTATCTTCGGGGTCTGGTTCTTCTTTGACAGTTGAGCAGGGTTTTACATCTTGAGATAGTCCTTCTTCATCTCCACTGCAACAAAATAATAGTACGTATAGCACAGAACCTGTTTATGTGGAGAAAGGTTGTCCCTGGTAGAAGGGTTACCCTCCATACTATGCCACTCCGGGCGAGAGAACTTTTGATATATTTAATGTCTTTATAAATAGCTTCGAAACGTTAATATGAGCAATCGCAAAGTCGGCTCTGTTGGCAGGGTGACCCTGGGTAGAGGGTCACTCGCTTTGAAGGTAGGCGTACCCCGTATGTGTGTTTGCTTGTGTTTGGGAGGGGGGAACTTTTTTCCATATTAAAGTTTGCACATATAGAGCATGCGTGAAACCAGAAGGGCTAATTTATGGTTCAGTTGGAAGAAACACTTTTTCTCGTCGAAACGCTCGGTGAAAGATGGTTCGGGGGGAGGGTAACCCTCTAACCAGGGTTACGGTTCTCCATATAAACAGCCCCTAGGCAAGAACTTTAAAAAGTCATTTATGCCTTAAAAGAAAGTACTATCTCACCATTCTTTACTGATACAATTATTATTTTCTGATGTAACAGCTTCGTCACTTTTCACCAGTGAATTAACATGATTCCACCACTCGTCGGTCTTGTTTTCTTTAGAATCTGCAATAATTTCTTGGTCCAGTACTGTGTTGATTGACTTTGGAGAATTCGTCTTTAGCTTTTGAAGGTTTTTCTCTGTTGTTGATCCCGATTCTGGGCTCTCTGTAAACTCGTGTGAATAATTCACGTGACCTGAAACTGCTGGTTCGTTTTCGTCTTCGATTGACAACGTAAAATTTTGGATGTCTGTCATTGTAAATCAGCTCAGTTGACAACTTGGAATGGTGTAGTAGGCGCTGACATCTTTTGGGGGATAACTGCTGTTCTCCTTTTTTGAAGACAAAAATAACATCGAGCTAACACACGATCTAAATGGAGCTGATTTGAAAGTTTACCAAAAATTAGTCATAAAGGATAAAGTGCGTAGAAAACTGCATTTCTTTTCACACTTGTTTGTATAAGAAAGTGTACTTTACAGAATAAAACAGAGTCTACTTAATTAGGTAAGGCAAAACGTTCCTAACTTTTTGATAATTTGAGTGACAGTGTTTGAAAACAATGTGAAATTGCAGAATTTTGTTAGGTCGGTCTGGGATGCACTCAAGTTGTATGTACATGAATGTGGCAAATAGTTGTAATTTAGCTGTACCTTGCAAATGAGTGAACACTAGTCAATAGGTAACGATCCAACAGTCACAATGCAAATAAGAGTGCATACTGTACATGTAAACTGAGTTTAAAAACAATAAGTGGGCATTAAAAGATTAGTATTAACACAAGCAGCCAATATGTATGTTCACACACGCGCGCACACACACAAAACACCTGGGTCGCTTGTCTGAATGACTCAGATTGTTACATAACCGTGGTAACAATGCCTGTATTTATTTTTTTTTTTGGCCCCGTTAAATGTGGCAAGTAAAGTACGTCTAATTTTGAAGCAGTGCACTCGGGACGTGCAATGAAGTGTGAAGTAGTCACATATCTAACTAGTAAGCAGCCAATAGTCGTTGTCATTACAGGCATATATACTTTTTGGCCTGAGTTCGATGATAATTAGCTGGTAACATTTTCCTTTGCGCTTGGTAAACTTGTTCTCAAAAGGTGCGTTTACCAAAGCTGCGTTTATCAAACTTGTTCTCAAAAGCTGCGTTTACCAATTACCATCAACGAAACACGTGAGAGAGATTCACGTGGCCATTCGCCGTTTACACTTTGACCCTTGAAATGTACTAGAATGTATATTAGAACTTACAAGAACAGTACAAAAACACTTTGAATGGCTTAATGCTAAAATAGATCAATTCATTCTAAAATTAATTTATTGGGTAGCATGTAACTTTGATTTCCCTAACCTATGCTACACGCCTTGTTTGCTTGTAAACACGTGCCCTTTATCGTCCAGTAATGACCAGTAATCTAGTCGGCCCTAGTTGGCTCTAAACATGATTGCAATAATGGTGATTTATCAGTTGATATCTCGTGAGCCCCAAAAGAAAAAAAAAAGAAGAAACGTAGATCACGATACAACTAATCTGGAATAATGGAAGGGCAGGAAGTAGTTGGTACTTTTTTAAGGACTGTCAGACGCGTACGATGGTGCATACTTGCCACCGTTAGATAGTTCATTTGTTTTTCTTGCTTGCTAATAATAACTTACTAAATCAAAACATTGTTATGATTTAGTGAGTTGTTATTAGCAAAGAAACGACAGTTAATATTTATACCAAATCTCAAACGCCAAACGCACTATAATGAGACATAAAATTACAAATGTATTCAAACAAAATGAAGTCATCAACCTACCTTTTAAACTGCTCAAATCATTACATTCGTTGGAATGTGCTTGTTTCCTTAGATTTAGTTGCATGGAAATCAACTCGTGTTTAGCAAACTCAAGCTTCCACCAGACAAAATTTATATACACAACTATGAACAATCCTTTTTGTTTTTACAAATGGATTTACAAACTTCTTTATCAACTCTCCACACTTGAGTAACTGGAATAATTCGCTATAAGCAAAAGGTCCAACACAATAGAACTTTAACATCTTTTAAATTCGTCCTTCGAGAACGTCAAATAAGTTTTCGTAAGCATCATTTTAAAATTCAATAACACGAAAGCGATATCGAGTTTACAAATTGACGATCATTTTTTTGAGTTTTTTAATTAAGGATGTTTGCACCAATATTCATTTACACCAATATCCTTTCATTTTATTGTACACCTTTTTCCTTTCAATAAATTATAACACGATAAATTTTCATAGTCTTTTCATCAGCGCCATGTTTGAGTTAAAAAACAAGAACATGGTAAAAAGTTGACTAAAAGACAATCATTTTAATTAAAAAGTGCTTGTAAGTACGAACATTAATTAACACAAATATGCTATCATTATCATGTAAATATCATACTAAGAAGGTACAGCTAAACCGAAATGAATAAAACAACGTTAATTAAGTTTGTTCGGCAATTGTATAGCAAGCTCCCTTTTTTATCGGTTTAAGCAACTCTGGGTTCAGGTTTGCTCCAGCTATGCGGCTAAATCTAATCCAATGCGCGCTCTTTGGACTGATTTACCGTTTCTATTTCATCGGCTTGCTTTTAAAATAATTGCCTCGTACTAGTCTCCAAGATTAATGCCTTGACGTCTTCGTTTGAACTCCTCTTGAATGGCGTGTTGAGAGATATCGTCTTCATGTAATTTGCGAGCACTGATCGCATATTCAGCGAAGGAAATATAAGGTGGAAGTATTATTAGCTGTGTATAAACTTCTGGCTTGTTAGCATTGTGATGTGCTGAAGCTCCATCGACAATACACCTTTTGCACTTCAACAAATTAGATGGCAAGATAAATGCTAACAATCCAGTAGCAAATACAGAACTTAAGATGTGATGTGATCGTGAAGATATAGCAATCTTGATAAATTAACCAGTAAAGCCCACCAAAGAAGAGGGTCTCAATGGGGTTTACCGTTAGCCGTAAAACGGCCAAAAAATTTAGCTGTTAGGCGTTAAAATTGGAACATTTTAACCGTTAGCCGTAAAATATGTTACCCGTAAAAAATCGGTCAGACTAGTTCACTTTGTCGCCCCAGAATGGTCCTAAGACCTAAAATATGTTTTCGATAATGGAAATTAATTTTTAACTTTAAAAACAATGAAATTAATTTTAAACTTCTGTTAACGGCAATAGAAATAAATTAACCGTTAGCCGTAAAAAGGCCAAAATTTTAACCGTTAACCGTAAAAGCCACCACCCCATTTATTTGACACCCTCAAAAAAAGCAAGGAACTTGCATGGGTAAAAAATAATTTACCTTTATTTATCTAAAGTAAAACTACAAATGACAGCAAAGTTGACTGGGCGACTTCTACATTCAAAATAATTCTTATGTAATGTAATTATTATTCTTATGTATGTAATTCTTATATAATTCTTAAGTATCATTCGACGTATTTTTTTCCCTTTTCATTGACCGAAAGCCCACGTTGAATGATTTTCAAATAACTGCCAACATATCGCCTGCTCAAGTGCGTTGACGTCCGACAGAGTCGCGTCCAGTTCTGAGAAAAATGGCAGCTGATTTCCAGAGTTGTCGGAAGAGCGATTTGAAATTTCTGCTGTTGAGACCATAATAAATAAACAAGCGCAAAGATCAAATAATTGAAATTGGGTTTCGCACCATAACATGATTTTTCAGTGTCGCGCAGATCAAATATTAGAAATTGATCTGCTTGTCGCTGACAAATCACGATATTTTGCTCAGCCTCGTCTAACAATTGTTAATTATCCCGGAAGTCACTTTGCAGTCATGGAAATCTAACAGATTTCGAAAGTTCGCAGAATTGGTCTTTAATGTAACTCTTTCCAGTCATTTTTCTAACAGCAACACGGATTCGTTCTTGCCTCCAGAAACTGTTTTACGCAATGCCTGCCTCCTGTGCCATGCTGTAGAAAATTCCTTTCTGAGCCAGCAGGTTAATGGGCGTGTCAAACTCCACCACAAATCCTTTGTCAAGAACCATGATTCTGAGAATGCAAACCAATAATTATCCATCAAAATGATGACAAAAGAGCAACTTTTAGTCAGATGTTGAAACATTTCACTTATTTAAAGGAAGGATTTCAAGCAGGAACTTAAGGTGGCTCGATACAGTTTTTTATGGGCTATACCTACAATTTGCAATTGGCCTTTAAACGATCTTCCCTGACTCGGATCGATTTTATAAACCGTGAATTGTAACGCAAGTTTTTCGTCCATTCGAAGGCCTCCTTTATCGTTTAATTTGAAAACGTTCCAGTGAATCAATGATAATAAAACTTTGCGGCTAAATAGTTTACATAATCAAGTACGCGTGCTGAAAGTCTAAAGAAAATCTATCGAGCCGTTTTATAGATTTTTCAAAAAACGCTTAAAACCGAAAATTACTTAAAAATTACAATACGAGTGGTCGCAAGAAAAAAACAAATTCTAGGCATTGCGCGGTGGAAACTCAACAAAACTTTCACGACGTCGGAAGATAAGTTTAATACACATTTTGCCGTTTTTTGAGATTACTTCTTCTAGGTAGTGTTTGTGTCTCGGCTCATTTATTATCGCTGTGCAAAAACTACGATTTGAAACATTTTTGCGATTTATTCGAAATCAAACATACAGAATCTTTTAATTCTTGAATATTTTATTTGCAGTACATCATAGTTTAAGATGCTGATATTAGTTTTTTAGCGGTAAATCTGATTCACGCAAAAATCAGGATTTACTCATTTGGCGATTTTCTGTTTACCGTTGTCATGGAAATATCGATTACCTTAAAAAGTATATTAAATCAAATTTCAATCAAAAACCAATATATGGTGTAATTTTCATATCGATCAGAGTCAGGGAAGATCGTTTAAAGGCCAATTACAAATTGTAGGTATGGCCCAGAAAAAACTATATCGAGCCACCTTAAGTCATTTCATGGCCACCGATGATTTTCAGAAAGCTTAGGAATTGTAAGGTGCTTATATTTCTTGCACTTTTCTCGTATTTTTGAAAGTCTGTACACTTCAATGATTTCGACTGTAGTGAACTCCATAACTAAAGTTTATCTGACAGCATCAAGCATTCAAAAGCTACCTTTAGTCAAGTAATCAAAGGGAAATAATACTCTATTATTGTGGGCCGGGTAGCAGCTCTCAAAAGGTCTCACATAAACCACTCGCTATCCTTTGAGAGAACTGATAGATACAAACAACAGAAACAATGTCCATAACCTTAAAACAATAGCAACTGCTACACTAAAAAAAAACTGTTTAAGAGGGCTGCAGCATCCGCACTGACAGTCAATCAGAAATAATTGTTTGATGGTACTCTAGAGTATTCCAGTCTCAGTAAGGGTATGTGTCGGGTGTCTGTCAACACTTACTGTTAATTGCACAACAGAATGAACGCATGCAAAGTTGAGTGCCTTTGTCAGTAGTTGCAAGTTGCAATCGAAGTCTCAAGTTTTGGAATGGCAGATCTTACAGCGCCTTTCAGTGAAACGCAACCTCTGCTCATTCAATGGTTTTTCGCTGCTGTCAATCATCCTATCAAACGTCTACGAATCAAAAGTGCACTGCAACGGGTTAAAATTTGTAGATTTCGATCCATTTCGTTCGTTATTTTTTTTTTCGAGGTTCTTTGATTGTCATCGTTATTACGATAGGCAGTGAAAAACGTAATCGCTAGTTGGGTTTTGAACTTCGGTGTCATAAAAAAGGCCCAGTAAAATTTTAAGGTAATTTTACCTGGTGTAATCCATAATTGTGTTGAGCCTGTGAGCAATTGTAAAGACTGTGCGATCAGCGAACTCTCGTCGAATAGTCTGTTGAATGAGTTCATCGGTTTCCAGGTCCACCGCAGACGTGGCTTCATCGAGAACTAAGATTTTTCCTTTGCGGAGGAGCGCTCGTGCCAGACACACTAACTGTCGTTGGCCGACGCTATAAAAAGGAAACACAAAGACAAATTAAAGGTACGGAAAATGCAGAAGTCATAGAGTAACCTCCAGTCAGGACTAACTGATCTCTTCTTGTCAAAGTAACTTCACATGTACACGTAATGTACGGTAACATTGTAGTTTGTAAACGTTTTTGTTATCCAAATGCTGTAGAGAACCATCTGGTGAATACTATGTCTAATAAAACCATTAATCTAACAAAACCCAGAATTAATCTGATTGATCAGCCTTGTTTTAGACTAAATGGGACAGTTTGCGCGTCATCATTGACTAAGTAATTGGACAGAATGCGTGTTTTTTGGTTTCTTGTGCATCTCAGTTAAAAACAACCTCAACTGTTTTGTTTTCATTGAGTTATGATAAAAGAATGTTGTTGTAGTTTTGATAAATTGTCCAATTATGCATATGTTTATAATCATACTTGTGGTTAAACAAATCGGACTCCTCAGACCGAATTGGACTTCACTCAGTCCTATAACCGTTATAAACTGTCGTTTGCTTAAGCGAAACAGCTGTTTCTAGCTAAACAGAACAGGAGTGACATGGAGCCACCAGTTAAATCGCAGTCACATCACCTCAGATTGTCTCCACCCTCGACAATTATAAACTGCAGTCCACTTTCTGTTTCCGCTGCAAATCTTTTAAGGTGGCTCGCCTCAAGTATCTGCCATAACTCTTCGTCTGTGTGTCTGCCGAATGGATCTAGATTCAATCGAAGGGTCCCAGAAAACAACACTGGATCCTGCAGAAAACAAATGAAGTTACATTTATTAAGGATTATGGAAGAGGGCGCAACCGTCAAAACCGGCAGGTAAAGGACTTAACGACCTCGTTCGGGCAAGACCTCATCTGCTTCGAGAATGCTATTAATGCATTCCCTCGTAATGAATCAACTGATAACTTTTCTTAAAGTTTTTGGTTTGGGTCTGTTGTCGTTTTTGCTGTTTGTTTTTTTTTCTCTGTCCTTTGCAGTTCCAGTGACAGTTGTTGCCTTTGTTTGCTGCTGCTGTCTTTTATATTTCTGTTGCGTTTTGTTGTTGTTGTCACTGTTTCTTGTTTTCGTTGTTCGCATTCTATTGCTTTGAATACTGCTTCTGTTGTCGCGGCTGTTGTTGGTGTTGCTGCTGCTGCTGTTCAGCGTTGTTGTGTATTGCTGTTAATGATCGATGGCGGTGGTGCTGACACTCCAAGCAATGGCACTGTGCCTTACATACTACAAGCTAAATGATCGGCTGAAAGGAGATCAACTCACCTGTGGAATAATAGTGAGTCTTTGTCGAAGATCTTGGAGTCCAATTGTTGCGATGTCGATATCATCAATACAAATCTTTCCACCTCCTCTTTCCAGAATACGGAACAAGGCCTGGGTCAAGGTGGATTTTCCTGCTCCTGTTCGACCTACAATACCAATCTGGTAAAAAAAAAAACCGAAATGAAAGCAGGGTGCGAAGCAGTGAAAATGTAAATTCTTTTATGTTACGGGAATTGAACTGGAAAATCAGAGGGAGTTCATGGATTTCTAAATTGATACAAAAACCTTTCATTTACTATTTAAAAATTAAAGAGCAAAAGCTACCTTATTACATGAAATTTTCGCGACACGTTAATTTTGCGAATTTCGCGATTCCAAAAAAAATCGCGAAATTAAAGTGACGCGAACAATTAAGTGTCACGAACATTACATGACGCGAGAATGACTCACATTATGTCAATAATCAAGAAAGAATAAGTTAAGTACCACTGAAGGGAGGAATTTTCAATGTAAACGGATGTTGTCTTCAATTGACTTAAGAACTCAAGTACAAGCATGGCCTACTTGTAGACTTTGTGAGAACTGCTCTGTTGTTGCTATTGCCGAAATTTAGTCCCGCCCTTGCGTTTTCGCTAATTTTGACGTTATTATTCCTTTGATGAAGTCGTTTTAATATTGCCGAGGAAATGACAATTGTCTCTTACGCCAAAACGCGAAATTAAAGTGATTCAAAATACAATATTTTCGCAAAATCGCGAATCTTAAGTGTCGCGAAATATGTGCACCTCAAAATCTCGAAGTTGACGTGTCGCGAAAATTTCATATAATAAGGTACTCTTTCTATCAGAAAATGGAAAAAAAGTGTACAGGAAATATCTCTGTCAAAAATACAAGAAGGATTTAGAAAGCTTTAATGAAAGTTACCTTTTCTCCGGGGGTTATGACGCAGTTGATGTTTTTCAACACAAGAGGAAGCCCTTCTCTATATCTCAGATCAAAATCTTGAAATGTAATGTTTCCATTTTGAGGCCAACCATCTGGTGGTTGACTGTCAGGGATTATCCATTCAGCCTGGAAGCAAGAACGAAACAATGTCCTTAACACTACCACCATACAATGATTTTTTTCATTTAATCAAGGGAACGAAAACCCAAGACAGAAAAGACACCACAGCATGTCTCAGCCGATAGAAAACTATCATTGAAAATGGCTGATATTATCTTTTTTCAATCTCGCATTTTACTTGCAAGGACGAACTCTCACACTGTCTTAGGTTTCATTTTTCAAATCTTTCTTATGATACATAATCTGTCAGCCGTCCCTTTTGGCGTATGCGAGATGATGCAAGGACCCCGTCTAAATTTCTGTAGAGGCCCCTTAATAAAAGGTTGAAAATTTTAACCCCTTGAACGCCCGTCTCTGTTGTGATATGTGGGTAGGCAAGTGAAACACTTAGTTGATTATCAACTGGAAGCTGATAAAGATAAACAACCCACCGAGCACTAGCGCTTCGTAGGAGCCTAGTCAATTTACAATCCGAATTAGTAATAATATATAATTAGACTGAGACAGAGAGGGACCGTTACAGTAAACAGAACCTTGCTTTCATACCTCTGTAGTAGTCTCGGAATATTCTCTAATGCGTTCCACGGATACAATGTTGGACTCTAGCTCACTTCCTTTACGCACTATCCAATCAAGATTGTGAGTGATCTGAAAGATAAAGCAAAATTCCTCAATAACTTTGGCTTGAAAATGGTGGAAACAAAGTAATCTGAGATATTTAAACAAAAAATGATACGTATGCGTCATCAGGATAGTAATTGTTAAGACTGAAAACATAATGGAACCGAAACGACCATGATGTTTCTTCAATAATAAACAAAGGGATTTAACATACAAAATCTGACCTGAATGCGTTAAGGCCTTCTTAGGCTGTGTTCACACTTGGTGCCTGGGCACGGTGCCCGAGTGCGATTCTTGCTGGGCACTAATGTGAACATGCTTTTTTTTTTCAAGAACCCATGCCGTTATTCGGGCATGGTGCTGGGTCCTGAATACACGGTCGAAACTTTGTACTCGGGCATCTAAGGGTTCTTGGGTACTTTTGTGTCTGAACACGGCACTTTGTTTTGCCGGTGCTCAGGTAGCAGTGCTGGGGCACTAAGTGTGAACGCAGCCTCAGATTTGCCCAAATAAAAATAATATATATAGTTTTCTCGAACCTGTAAAGCGTACACTATTGACAATCCAGCCAGACCACTCTCTATCTTATCTCGACTGATCACGGCAAACAACGCAGCGAAAAGGATAACGCAGTTACCGATAAACTCTAACCTCAGTGAAATCCACCTGTGTACAAGAACAAAACCAAAAAAAAAATTAAAGAAAGAAAATTAAAGCTAACTTTGCGTGGTTTCCTGCTGTTGGATTTTCCTAATAGTTTTAAGCACTTTTTGAAAAATTGTCTCTGCAGTAATATTGCTCAGCATTGTCAGGAGTAAATACTTGTCTAGTGGCACAGGAAAACAAAAAGAACACATATACTCGCAATAAAGCTGATGGGTTGTTGTTGTTATTAATTTGACTTTTTTCGGTTGTTTCGGCCGACTGCTATCGAAGTATAGAAAACGGCTCACTGAAGTCAATGTTTTATAAGATATTTGTCGGGTTTATTTGTTTATTTTTAATTTATTTATTTATTTTTGGAATTTTTCAAACCAGTCTGATTATATTTTCCTTTGCCTCATAGTCATTATGATAAAATCATAACCACATAAAATTGGTTTTAAATGTTTTCAAGGAAGAAAACTTTAAACCAAAGCATAATGTAGTTCTCTTAGGAATAAGCATTATTTACGAGAAGATTAAAAAAATATACTCTCACCTAAAAGAAATTATAGTTGGATAATAGGCCACTTGATTTTCATCCACTTTAGAGAAGTTTTCTTGTATGAATCGCTGTTGTTGTGAGTAAGCCCTGATAGTGCTCACGCCGTTCATAGTTTCAAAGAAGTGATTGTAGATTGGTGATCTGCTGATTGATTCAATTCTTCTCAGTTGTCGGGTAGTAGCTGCATATACTCTCTGGTAAAAGCAAATAATAAACAGAACGAAAAATAAATAAATTATACAAATTTTCATCTTATAGATGACAAATAACTAGGGCATATATTCAGATAGTACATCCAATAATTTAATAAACGTTTTGTCATCTGGAAAGTGGGATAGAATTGGTTGTGACGTGATAGGAAAAGATGAGATGGGACGGGTGCAATTACACAAATAACCTTGTAAAGGCTTTATCAAAATCCATTTTTCTGCAAACAATATTTCACGGTCGCGACCGCAACGTATTCAGCTTTGCATCCTTGATAAGTAAGATTCATTGTTTATGTTGTCAAATTTCGAGACCGTTACAGACGTAAATACGTCAGTTTAATGCAATAATTATTTTCGGTTAAATGTGACCAAAATAAACCGCTCATACGAAAAAACAATCAACGTTAAACGCAGCAGCGCAGATCCAGTCGTTCAGAGGTGCAACTTTAAAGGTTGGCTTTCACTAGCGTAAAATCACAGCAACAGTCATAAGCTAGTGGAGATAAAGGATAAGCGTAAGTGCGTAAGTGCAAGCAAAAGAAAAAGGAACATAATCATTCTTCTTATTGTGTTCTCAACAAAACCCGCTGCTCTATTATCATAAGCATACGGGCAATTTGTATCCTGCTTATGCATATCGCAATAAAAATAATTATTCCTACTAAAAAAAGCATAAGAGGAACGAGCTAACTTGTTATTCTTATGCCTGGCCTTGCACTTTTATTTGTTTCACTGCTGTTTACTCCTGTACTTTACCTGTATAAATATGTACAGAACCGCAAGTGGTAAGATAACTGATAGGAACATGGGAGTCGCAAAACTGATGATGAAAATCACAGCAAACATTTCCAGGGTGCTTCTGAGAAAATTGATAAATGATCTGGGAGCAAGAGTGTCTACCGTGTCCATGTCCTTGGAAAACCTGTTAACGATCCTTCCCAAAGGTGTTGTCTCGAAGAATGCCATGGGAGAGTGAAGAATGTTCAAAAGCAATCCCCGATGAAGTCTACGGGAAGCCATCACGGACCCAAATGCTTGAATAAAACAAGCCAGGAGGACAAAAACGGCTTGAGAGAACCCAAGTCCGCCGTATATTGCAAGGTCTCTTGTCTGCTGCGCTGTTGAGTTTGCCTTAGTTGAGGAACTGCTCCAGTCGGCGAGCCAGATGCGAGCTGAAACGGACCAGCATTCAGCGAGTAGAAGACACAGGAAGAACGACACAAAAAGGCAGACGGTCATGGACTTTATGTAACGCCAGAATATAGACAATTTTACCTGCAAATAGAGATGTTAGAAATTGAATGTAAGATAGTTGTGAGCCTATACAACTATTTTGATTCTGCGATCACTTCACATAATGTAGCCACTGCAGCAAATGGTGCGTTTTTATTAATGGCTATTCCCGGTACATTTGCAATAACTTACTCTTGCATTTCTATCCTATATCGTTATTTAATTTTTTCTCAAGCATCTCAGCGGTCCGGAATCCTCAATCCTCAAATCTGGTTGGCTAATTGCACGCGCTCCAGCGGTCCGGATTTTCCCATCCGGACCCCGCGTACGGACCGTTCACGGCGCGAAATCATTTTGCAGCTTCGGACTAACAAACACATGAAAGTTTTTCTCTCCAACCTTGAGATATGTGTTTACCAACCGTTGTAAATTTGAAAGGACAAAAAAGCAGAGGAATTAAAGGCCTTGAAGTTCTTCAAAAGGCGAGTATTCATTTCTTTTTCAACAAAATCGAGTTTTAGTTTACCGTTCGTAGTTTGCCGTTGTTTGTGCATTTCACAATGATTTTCACGTCATTGCGGTAAACTTCACCGGTTTTTAGACTCCATCTATGAGTTAAACTGCCTTGGTTAGCCGTCACGTTTTGCTAAAACAAAACACTATTTACCATCATTCAAGGAAATTAGATTCTTTGATTAAAAACGGACAAATAAATTATCACAAAATTGTGCCGTACGTAGTAGACACTACCGCATTTCATTCAGTTTGGCACTGTTTGTCAGAATAAAATTCTGCTGGGAATTTAATAATGCAGAGATTATTAATTTGTTAAGTTACATAGAAGTGTGAATAGCTTGTAAAACTGCTTTTCCGTCAGAGTATTTTGGAGTCAGAAAAATAGGCTTAACACCCTGCGAGCAAAGTTTCTTTCAAGACTTTTCAAAACATTTATCGGGAATTGTCCGGCAAGCCGAAATCGATTTAAATATGTTAAGTTTTGTGGCATATTTGTGCTATATTTTAGCCTGCGTAGCTGGCGGGAGTAGCCGCGATTTGCTTGCTTCGAGCCCGCGTGCGTGAGCGGCGAAGTTGTTACGTATTTGTTGATATAAAAAAACGACGCTAAAATCTTTCGCTGTGCCGTTGGCTACTATCTATCACAATTCAAAGGTCTTCCCGTTCATTTTACGTGTAATCCGTTTGATTTATTTTTTACGGTTGCACGTACAAATAACGGGAAGAGTTTTTAACATGATAAATAATGTAATCAACGCCACAGCTGGTAGATAATCTGTTGTTTACAGAAACGACACGAAGAGAAAAGTCCTTAAGAAACTTTGTGTTCGCCATATAGTCTCTCACCGTTCCAGACTGTGACACTTCTTTAGATGTCATCATTTCCGCTAAAGCATCATGAGGCAGAGAAGAGCAAAGAAAATCCACGTCTCCGCCGTCTGAAGTAATCGTCGACATAAGACTTTCCGCTCTTTTTCTCCTGCTAAGCTCATTGTTCTCAACTTCGTGCCAACTTGAAGTGGACAAAACTGTGTTCGATCTCGCTCTTGAGAACCGTGGCGACATTCCTCGTATGTTGCTGATTTTTCTTATTCTCTCACAATGGTCAACAGATCCGACTGTCTGCGGCATCCAGATGCTTGGTTCGTAAGCAAAGTCCTCGATTTGAGGCGCAAATTCCAATGTCGTCTGTGATCGATAACGTCCAGAGAAAACTGGAAAAATGGAAAGGTACATTTTAAAAGTCAAAAATTCACGCTTTGTGGCCTAGTGATTAGGGCGCAGGACTTAAAATCAGAAGGCCCCAGAAATATGCAAGTTCAAAGCCTCCTCCCTGCCACTAGATAGATTTCTGTTTGAACGCTCCGAATTCAACTCCTCCACGCTTTGCAAATGGCCAACTGGTTCTGTCATTCAGAATGTTTCAAAAGTTTATGTTCGATTTATAATATTTAACAATTTTTCGCCGAGGGCGAAGTGATTATTGTTGAATAATCCCCGAGACGAAGGGGATTATTCAACATTAATATACAATCTTCGTTCACTGTCCAAAATCCACGCGCGCAATTGGTTAAAATAGATCACGTGATTTTGCTTTACCTGTCGTCAGCAAACTCAGACAGTGCAGTATTGACAATAATGCACAAAAATCGTGCATTATTGAAGGTGTCTTCAGCTTCAAGGCTTGTAGAAGTGGAAGAAAAATATATTCCTCAAATTATCAACGATCCAATACCAAACAAAATCGAAGAGGATAACAACTTGAAGCGCTTTCATGTTCAAAGGTAAACTGCAGCTCAATAAATACATTTTTGTGTGCGATTGACTTGCTTGTAGTTGCTTGATTGTGAAAGCCATCGACTTGCATTGAACAAGCTTCTCGCTGACTGTATTTATGAACGACCACAGCTGATGAACGATTTTATGAACTATTTTAAGCTATATTTTTGTACGGCTAATTTGTGATTTTTATATTATTGATGTAATCCCGTGTAATTATGTACTACTACACTTCTTATTTTTAAACATAAAGTTTGTTGTTTGAAGTTCCTTAAGTCGATGATCGCTTGCAGTTCGATGCAGTGTACTCAGATTGTATATTAAAAGGGTTAGAGTCTGTTCGTTCGTGTTTTGTTGACAAATACACGCACTTGCTGGCCTCACAATGAACTCGAAACGAGGCGTAGCCGAGTGCAGTATTGAAAATTTCGAATTCATTGTGAGGCCAGCAAGTGCGTGTATTTGTCAACAAAACACGAACGAACAGACTCTAACCCATAAATAATCACTGAGCCTGAGGCGAATAATTGTTTTAGTATAATTTTCAGAGGTGAATATCAAAAACTGCAAAATAACAATAGAAAACACGAAAACAACAAACAGAAGTGCTCGCTTGCATACGATACGTGTACCAGTTTAATTCATCAATTGAAATCATACTTTACACTCAAGTTTTAGCAATAAAACGGAACGAAACACACACTACGAAAAAGATAGATATCCGGTACCTTTGTTTAATCGTTGGTGACTCCTAAGCAATTGTGTGAATCCTCTCGAAATTACTAGCTCCAGTGAGAAGAGAACTAAATCATATTTTGACAGTCGATCTGACTGAGTACACGGCCGTGTGCGATGTCCAAAACCACCATGTTAACGATCAATTCTAATGCCTTGAAAACCATCTCTTGAAAATATTTTTGGTCCAAAAGCCTTGATAGTAAATTTTCAAATTTCCCAATGTTTTAAATAACCAGGAATTTGAGTGATTTCTTCTAAATGAGAGAAATTTTCATTCAGGAAATGCCGCCATGTTCACTGGCCTGGACGGCAAACGTGGCATGGCTTAGTAGCCAAACCTTCAGATGCAATATTCACCGCCTAGCGCGGTGAATATGGCGCCATAGTCCGAGCTTCTCGACCAATCAGAATTGAATTCACCTCTGGAAATTATACTAATTCTTTATATATTTACACAGGAGCCCATGACCTGATTTACAGTGTTTTTGATAGCACAGGACTGCTTTATACATCGACACTTAACTCAAGTGAATCATTATTATTATTATTTTTGATTAGTTAACTTGGAAGGAAACATCACAAGGTTATTATGATGACAAATCAGTCAATACCTGGTGTTGTATTCTCGGTAATTTGTTGTTTGTTCGCTTCCGAGCTTGATGGTAGAGTCCATGACCTCATCCTGACTAAGCGTGGGTGAACTGTGTTCTGAGGCTGGTTAACCTGTACAGAGCTTTTTCGATTTACATTTGGAGATGAAGGAAACTTCGTAGATATTGCCTGCTTACGATTTCGTCGTTCTGTATTCCCTTCTGATATCACTTCACTATCTGTAACGATAGTTAACATTTAAAAAAAAAGGTTTACATGAAAAGCATGATCAACAGATTCAAAAGGTTAGCTGTGTGGCAATCATTATTTAAGGTATTAACGTATTGAATACACTCGAAAATGTTATTGCCTTCATATATTCTTCAGGGTTGCATGATGTTAAGTCCCAAATAGTTTGTACGTCCGATGTCAGTGACATTTCAGCCTCGTCGTTTGCACCTGTAATTGACGTCCCAAAAATACTTGGTTATATCACTTTAAATCAGCAACATGCCGACACTAATAGCAAATCAATAGACGTTTTACTTCGTCAAATCAAGTAATGTCATAGGCTACTTGAATGAATCATATCATTCAGGCCAAAGTTGCAAAGTGTTAGTACTGCAATTTAAGTCTCGATGCTTCTCCTTAACTTATCAGTTATTCACAAAATGCTCTTTTTATGCAAGATCAATGAATAATTTTTCCCACTGAGTGCTTAGGCAAAATTAAACCTTACCTGTTTCCGAGCTGTTTTCAGTAACTAATTCATCATCGCCTTCAATCTCGTTTTCTTCTTCTGGTTCCTGGGCCTCTTCAGGAGGAGTGGGCTGGCTTGTGCCACGGTCACCTGAAATAAAATAGAAGTATTTTAAAACTTTGACAATAAAGTAGACAATAGTGACTGAAAATAACACTGAAATACATGAAACCTGCACGAGGTGGGGGGAACGTGTATGAGCGAGACACGATTGGTTTTAGTTTGCTGATTGGCTAAAAAAGTGGCGCGGGACTTATAAACCAATTACAAAGCGCAGAAATGCAAAACCAAAGCAAAGGGGAATTACGTTCGACGCCTTAGTAAAAACTACTTTATTAGCTGTGTTTCATAAGTGAAGTGCACAATGAGAAACGCTTCTCTCATCTCAATTTGCTTTCTAGTTGCACAAATGATACTATTTCTGTTACCTTGGTCCATCGTTATAGACGTTTCGTCGTTATTTTCTTCATTATCTGTTTCCTGGATTTCCTCTAAATACGTATACCCCCTGCCTCGACGTTCCCCTGAAAAAGCAACAAACATAGCGCAAAATAAGTTGCATCTCTTTTGATATCGTTGTTGTAGACGTCTTCGCTGTTGTTAGGTTGTTTTTGTTGTTGTTGTTGTTGTTGTTGTTGTTGTTGGCGTTGTTCTCGTTGTTGTTTTGTCGTCGTCATCGTTGTTGTTACATACAACATTAGCGTTAATTATCGAGAAATACCATGTTCCTGCTGCTGTTGTTTGGCAGTGTAAGTAATGACAAAATCTGCAAATTCTCCCTCTCTAGCCATGAGCTCGGCATATGTTCCTTCCTGGAAAAACGAGAAAAAAACAACAAAAACAAATGAATTGCATGGGAATTGAAGGGTGTAACAAGCACGCATGGGTGTTAACAGATCCTTTACGTAGATATACTTAGATACCAAATTATCAAATGAAAAGTAATAATCAATGATTCTTACCTCAGATATTGTTCCATCTTTAAGGACGATAATTTTGTCAACTTGCGGAAGGAAGCTAATGTTATGAGTTACCAGGACACGAGTCTTAAAGAAGAATAAAAGAATTGTTGATTTCAACACTGGCCCTGAAGAAGACTAGTTGTGCTAGTTGAAATATTGGCCCATTAAAAGTGCCCTTTGCCGTAGTGCCAGCCGTGCATTTAAATCAGTTTTTTTCTACACGCTACAGAGACGTCTGAAGCAAGCATTTCTACTTAAAGAGATCCGGCAACAAGAAGTCCAGGGTTTTACTCTTCGCTGTGTGGTTCCCTGCATTCATAAGTTTCAATGGTTTATTGTTCCCTAATGAGCATTCCTGCGCAAAGAGTATACACACCCTGCACTAATGCAGTTAGGTTTCAGTTGTACGCTTTCGTAGCACGTACATGTGCAAGAATCCATTTCGACTTCGAGGCCTTTCATCCCATGCACTCGCCTTGTTACAACTATAGGGTGACTTGGTAGCAAAATTATTTGTCGCTCTTGAAAGAGCATGTTCTCGTTTCTTCAAGTCTACGAAATAAACTTTCCTCGTGGTCAAAGTCGAGGAATATTGTCATTGGGTTGTTTTCAGGGGAAAGGGGGTTGGGGAGGTTACCCTTAGCGTGAGAGCTCTCTTGTGCTTGTAATTCTACTGGTCTTCAGGTTTAGTTGTTGTTAGCTATTGTTTCGGGGAATAGGAACTTTGTTCCTGTTCCTTGTTCTATTGGTCCACGAAGGATAGCAAGCCATTTGTGTGAGACTTTGCAAGAACTTCTACCCGCACACATATTGCATTACATACATTCTAAGATAAAAACACGTTTTTTTCACGTTGGTTTTAAAAAGCCAATTCCAACATAGCCACGTCTAGCCAATGAAAACAAAGGCAAATAATGCAGCGAACAAAACAAAATTTAAAACAAAAACCTAAAACATACTTTCATTTCACAAGTTAAGTTTCGAACAAAAACAGGCAGCGTAAATGATTATTCGAGCGATGAAAAAATCGGTTTATTTTGACCAAAAGTTCGGTATACACGCCTGATATTCCGGTGTGATTATCCAGGGTATAGTCAACTTAGTTGACGAAGGCATGTAGTCCTTACAAACCTTTTTACGCAGTGTTCCTTTTGGTCCGATAACTTTTTCAAACATATGCTTCCCCACATGTGCATCCACAGCACTAAGTGGATCATCCAACAAGTAGATATCAGCATTGAAATACACAGCTCGTGCCAGGTTGATACGCTGCTTTTGACCACCACTTAGGTTGATACCCTAAAGCACACGAAAGGACAACTAAGAATTGTAATCTTCTAAATACATTCCTTTTTGCGCCCCTACTTAATTGGGGCGCAAATGTCGCTTATTTTACATAGAGGTTAGAAAGGAATGCCTAGAGCATAGAGCTAGGAAGATCCAAAGGGCCTTGTAATTAATATGTAAAAATTTAAATCGATTTATCTATTTACAGTGGCCGCTTCTCTTAGTAATCTTGTCAAATTTTAACTCCCAGTAATGTGGATGGTTTATGAAAAGTTTGTGCACAGTTATCAGTGTCTATGTACATGTACGTTAGCAACCTTACTGCCTTAACCTAAGCCCAGACTATTTTAATTTAAAAAAAAAAAAACACACTAAATCTTACCCTTTCTCCAATCTCCGTCATGTCGCCTCCAGGTAAGATTTCCAAATCCGTTTTCAGAGCACAAGCATCAATCACTTTCTGATACACTCTTGAGTTGAACGGTTTTCCAAACGTTATATTATCCCGTAACGTAGCATTCTGCATCCACGCTTGTTGGGGCACATAAGCCACAGTACCCTGAGAAGAAAAGGTTTTTTTTTTCTTAATGAAAAGGAGCGTTTAACTTGGACTTATGCAGTAACTAAATGATAAAACAAGATCTTTTTTAAACTAAAACAGACATACTCCACAAAACATGCGGGATTTATTCAATACATGCAGGATTTATTCAGAATAGGCAGTGATTAACCCTGTGTAATAAGTCTTTTGCTACTGCACCTTTACAGCAACTAGTCCTTCAAGTTTCTCTGTTTCACCAAGAAAAGCAGATAACAAAGAAGACTTTCCACTTCCAACAGAACCAACAACTGCTACAAGAGATCCATCAGGGATGTCCAAGTTTATACTAAATTAAACAGACAATGTTTACAGTTTTACAAAAGTGCAAAAGTATTTTAATAAAAGGTCACTGAAGTTTATTGGGTGTTTCCTTTGGCTTAATTAAGTTAATTGTATTCCCTGTTTTACTTATTCTGTACTTTGTGGCAAATAAATCGTTGGTTGCTTGTTGTTGAAAATTTAGTACGCTTAATTAAAAACCCAGTTGAATTTCCTCTCCGTGACTTTGCTGCTAAGCAGCAATACTGTTGCTAAGCAATATAACATAACTAGGTGTCGTCATGCTGATGTTACAACTCAGAGAACTCCTTGTTTTTTATTAATGGACAATAATAGTAGAAAACTCATTCGGATTTACCAAAAACGAAATTTGTCAAAAACTTCGAAATTTTTTTCAAAATTTCGAACTTTTTTGAAAGTGTCAAGTTACGAAGTAAAGTTTAGATACTTACTCTTCTAGAACAGGCAGCTCGTCCTTATCCCAGCTAAACAGTCCATCTTTTACATGGATTACTGATCCGTTTTCTGTAGAAGAAAAACATATATGACGCTTATAACAGATACTTTTAAAAATATAAAAGGAGAAACAAAACGAACGTTATTACAATAGCATAATTGCGGTATGAGAGCTTGTCACGAGAAAGCAGTTATACTATAGCTTTCTGTTCTCACCACACAGTGAGATGGCGTTAAGTTTTCAAACTGACAAAGAAAAGAGGCAGGTTCTTTCATCGCCCACTTCATGCCTTATCTGCCACGCAGGCATGTCAAGGTTGAGTAAGAAATCGAAGTTACCAAGATGAAGTTGAGTTGACATGCATCAGTATGATGATCCGTATTTGTGAATAATTAAAGACACAGAAACAAACGTACTTCCTGTGGGCATACTCTTTTGTATGTTTTCTGGATTCACTTCTTCAAGGTTCAGGAACTCCTTGATGCGTTTTACTGACACCAGGGACTACAAAGAAACAAATTGAATCAATACCTTTTTTCGCATTTAATTCCTTTGTTGTAGAGTGATTCCTTTGGTTTGGTGTTAAAATACTCAATTGCAAACCACTCTAAATAAGTATATATAAGCAATATGTACAAGTAATCGTAAACATTGATTTACTTTTATATGCCGAAAACGGTTTTCAACTAATCAGTATAACTACAATGTAACCATTTTGTTTAATTCATTAAAATTACAACGTAAGCATACGATTTTCCACTACGCCAGTCAGTTTTCTGCATTAGCAAACTCTTATTTTGAGGTAGCCATCGATTGCGAGACACATTTGTCAAGAAAAAGACACAAAATAGTGTTGTTACGAAATTTAGAGCAGAATCGTATTTTGAAACCCCCAGATAATTTTTTTTAAGACACAGTTCGCAGGGCTAGAGATGCATTTCAAACTAACCTGCACAAAGCTGATAACACATTGAGGTAAAAAGGTGAAAGGCAATCTAATGATGTTAAACAAAGACATGGCCACAAAAGCTTTAGAAGCAGTTAGCTCGTTTCCAGTGAGAACGTAAACTCCAAACGTAGCAAAGGAGACCTATTTATGCGGATGGTAACAAATACAATAATCAGATGTAGAGGTCATGAGCATGGACTGTAAAACAACGATATTTATTGTAAATAATAAAGATGGTCGATTTTAAGCTCGGTGATAAATAGGGAAGAAATTATTCTACATGACACGAGCGTGGGACAAAGAAAAAATCTGAGTCCCCGACGGGAATCGAACCCATGGCCTCCCAGATACCGTTTGGGCGCTCTAACCAACTGAGCTACGTGAGACTCGCTGTGAGCTAGGCCATTTACTAGGTTGACGCGTCCTGCATACTGCTAGGATCAGCAATGTCGAAATCATCAAATTTTTAGTAAATAATAAAGATGGTAGATTTTAAGCTCGGTGATAAAATTAATAGTGAAGAAATTATTCTACATGACACGAGCGTGGGACAAAGAAAAAATCAGATTTTTTCTTTGTCCCACGCTGTGGTTATTCGTACTGCATTAATTATCGACATCGCATATACGTCCCACAAATCGTGAAGAAATTGACATTGTTTAAGTGCAACGGCGAAAGGAATATACCAAGTGCGATTAGTTATCAGCTCGTTGTTTGTAGAATAGTCCGCTTGAAGTATTATGACCTTTTATAACCTTACCTACCCACCTGATAATGTGCTTAGTTTGCGTTGCGACTCGTGTCGCGTCGCCGAGATTTTTTTCCAATCTTAATGCGATGTGATAATAGTTGCAGTGCGGAATAGAATACTTTGCTGTTAATGTTAACCTTGTGGCCAAAACTTTTTAGGTCTTTAACGATATTAGTTCAGTTGCTGTTCATATCAGCACAAATACTCTTTGAATTTAGTAAGAATCGGTAACTGAAGCTGAAAATGAGACAAATGCTGTCTTTTATGTTACAGTCAACTTCCTCTTAACGGACACCCCCATAAGACGGACACCTGGTGTTGGTCCCGTCCCTGCCTTTTTCATTCATTTAACTGTTACTAAACTCCCTATAGGACGAAAACCTCTCTAAGGCAAACAGTTGGAGTCGTTCATGACGGTGTCCATCTTAGAAAGAGTTGACTGTATAGCTAAACTACATTGTCACACTTGCCACCATTTTTAATGGTGTTATCGAACCCCAGTGTCACCCTTTATTTTATGTTAGAAACCCCAAACGAACCATGTTACCTGCAATGGAACAAAACAGGCTTAATCTTTTCATTTTTTAACATCGTAAAGAAAAACTCATGAGGCAGGTGTGCTTATCAACACCAGACTTACCAAGAAAGGAGCACAAGTGAATGTGAATTCAATGACGGCGTTAAAACACGATGCATTTCTAAGATATTTCAGTTCGTCATTCCTTATTGACATTATCTTACTAAGGAAAGGCTCTTCCCACGCGTACAACTTCAGCACCTGGGAAATATAAAACGGCATATCAGTTGCTTTAGATGTTATGACCTTGGCTATATAACTAGCATTATTATTGGATGCATTTTTCTCGTCCTTTTTTATTGACCAAAAGCCCACCACGTTATCTGCAATTATAACCCACCCATTAACTTTTGCGCGCGCTCATTGGGTAAAACGCATCACGTGATACAAAATCGGACGACTGGTATCAGCGAATATACCCCGTCCGATTTGATATCCGTCGCCCGATTTTGTAGGCAAGCACAAAACAAACGAATAAAGTCACCTTATTCAATAACCGATTCCCTCTATAGCGCGCGCCTGCAGGGAATCACGGTAGTTGTATTCATCAAACCATGCGCGTGACTCAGCAGCGATGCGAAGCAGCGATACACGCTGCTGAGTCTCGCGCATGGATTGATGAATACAACTACCGTGATTCCCTGCAGGTGCGCGCTATAGAGGGAATCGGGTATTCTAACTTTTAATATAATCACAGAGTTAAAAAATCACGTATACCAATTAACTTACATTTGTTTCAACCACAATTACGCCGGTTTTATTACGTAGGTTTTTCCTATAAGTTTACTGGCTATAAAGCGCGTTGTAGAACTTAATCGGAGGGTTATAAAACAAATAAACCCCTTTCTGGCTTGCTGGTATATTGGAGGATAATGCCCTTGGTTGAAAGATTGTCCTCAAAATTTCACAGTTGCCCTCGAAGCTTCGCTTCTCGGCCAACTGTTCATTTTTCGACAATCTTTCAGCCTCGGGCATTATCCTCCAATATACCAGCCGCCTGAAGGGGTTTATTTACTAAATAACTGCCTGCAAATAATGGTCTGCTTACGCCTATTAGCATCTGACAGTGATTTTGCTGCAAGTAATATTCTGCTCATACGTAGTTGTACTCACAGCCCGCTTACCAGAGTGTCTAGAAAACGATTTGAAATTTTAACTAAAGGTAGACCTTAAACAAGCTTGGTTATCGAATGATAAAACAATTTGAAGTAGAAAATCGCAAAATGTCGTGATTTGCCAGTTTCTCGCAGTGTCAATAGGCACTGACAAACCACGATCTTTGATCAACCTCTTCCGATAATTGTTAACAGGTAGTCCAGGAATATTAATACTCTCTTGTCAGACATTTCTAGTTGCCTACTGAGTTACACGCATTTTCAAACAACTTGAACAAGAAGAACTGCCATCTCATTGACTTAAACCGATTTAAACATGTAACAATGTAAGATATTTTAAATAGAAAGCAGTGCAAGAAATTTAGAAGTAAATCATTCAGACATGAATATCAGGAAATCATGCATGTAACACTCATATTTAGCCAAGTTGGGTGCCCAGGACGTATTTCATTATGTTTTTTGTGTTACAATAAAGATTATAAATAATGCAAAAATACCTTAATTCCACTCAGGACTTCGTCCATTATGACAATACGAGAGTCTTTTTCCAACATTTGTTTGACCTGAGAAAATAATGCCATACATATAAAAATCCGTTCTTCACTTGCACCAAATTAAAAAAAAAAAAACACTTTTAAATTATCGTTCAAAGCTGCTTTTCACGCATTGTTTGTCTTTCACTGTTTTGAAACATTGTCCCAATGGCGTGGATGATAGGAACACAACATACATGAAATGCAGACAAATTACAACCAGAAAAAAGTTAAGCAGTTCAATCAAAGACGTCACATTGACAACCATAGTCTGCGTAGCTGGCGGTTTCGCGTTAACCCCAACAAAACCGCCAGCTACGAAGGCTATAGAAACCATTAATATATAGATATAGATATTGAGGGGAAATGTTGACAGTTCTAAGTATCTTAAAACGCAACTTTTCACCAATTTCTCAAGGTAGAAGGACAGACGTGTGCAGTGATATCGCCGAGGTCAATATATACCTGTTGTCTCCTCGCCTGCCTGGTGACAAGAAGATTCACGGGTATTAAGAGCACCAGCACTCCAACTCCCGCAAGAATGGATATCCCCATGGTAACGGAGAGGAAGTAAATGGCGATCAAAATCTGGAGCGGCGAGGACCAGAGCATGTTAATGTAAGTGACGAGATCCACGAGACGCTGAGTATCAATAGACATCAAGTTTACCATTTTACCCGCTGTGGACTGCCTCCGAGAAGCGTTGTTTAGAACAAGGGCCTGTTCATAAGCAAAATAAGATATTTAAAAAAAGAAAATAAGAATCGTAATTATGAATATTTGTACTTACAAAAACAAATCCCACACACATTAAGAGTGGAATTGATATATTTTCTCCTAAAATGCCAATTCCTCGCTTCCAAACCCCTGTGCCTTATAAGAGGCCGCGTCGTATTACCAGATATAATGATAAGTACTTTACCAGTCGTTCCTCGGTCGGTCGGTCGGTCGGTCGGTCGGTCGGTCGGTCGGTCGGTCGGTCGGTCGATGGGTCGGTCGTTCGTTCCTTCGTTCATTTACCTTCTCGTAGATGAGTCCTAACATGGCAGTTTTTAACTTCATTCCCAACAAATAACAGTGATGAAAGTAATACTGAAGTAAGAACGACTGGACAATAGCCGTCAAAAACATAGCTACTGCGAAGATATATCCTTTCCATACAGCCAGCTTGTTTTCTCTGTCCTCCACGTACTCAATAAGTAAACTATATCAAAAAAGGAAAGGTTAACATTTAATTTCACATAAAGTGTTCAGGAAATTATCGCGTGCAACCATAACAATGTTCAGCAGTTTGGGAAGAGAAAATCCTTCAGTAGAATCTCGAAAAAATGAATAGTCAGGCCGATCAAGAGAATTGTGGTTTTCAAGCCAGATCGACCAGACCGGTTTTACGGATACAGCAGCCTCTTGACATACTTTGAATGTTTTGACGATATGATAAAACGATGTGCTGTACATAAAAGACGCGTTTTTAGCTAACAAATTGACCACAACTTTTTCTACGGACTGCTTACGATCTACTTAACAATCTAACT
This sequence comes from Oculina patagonica, assembly GCF_052425735.1. Classification (NCBI taxonomy): domain Eukaryota; kingdom Metazoa; phylum Cnidaria; class Anthozoa; order Scleractinia; family Oculinidae; genus Oculina; species Oculina patagonica. Next base: position 13,161,462 of record NC_135765.1, on the reverse strand, counting down.
ACAAGTCCGCGTATTGTATGAGCCTTAATTCGCCGATTGATCAACAATCTACATCTTAAACGTCCACAAGTTTTGTCAAATATTTGTCAAAAAGATTTTTTCTGTGACTTTTGTGAAGCAAAGATGACAACTAGAACCTCTGGCACCCAAGGTAGCCAAATCTTGCGATTTTACCAGATTTACAAGCTTAAACGAATAATTATTGTGCTGTGGTGTTTTCAACGTATGGAGTGCGAGTCTTCAAAGCGAGTCGCAGTAACTAGACGTCAATATCAGGGCGAGCCTTTTTGTACAAAGTTAACTACAAACTAAACAAAGTTCTTTTAAAGCAAACTTACTTCAGCAGTTGTGGCTGAACAAACTGAACCGAATCGTTCGCGATTTTGAAGAAAGCAGCAGCAAGAAAATTCTGCCAGAATACTTTGCCTATTGCCCGCACCAAACTTGGTTTTCTCCTGTGGATATTTGCCCTGGGCGGTGAATACTCTACTTTGTCCGGTTCTTCAGAATGCGTAGCTCCGTTGGTAGTCGAGTGATCAACTTGGCTTTCGACACTACAGGAAATGAAGGAAAAATTCAACTTTATGAAGTTAAGTTTACACTTTTCTGTCCATTTAATTTCTGTTTTTAGATAAATCTATCCAAAAATTGTCTGAGTTCACTGCAGGGCTGTAACTAGCAAGAGACAAGACGAGGCACTTGCCTCGTCTAGATTTTAACCAAGAATTAACAACAAAATTTGAACGAGATTTTTTTTTAAACGAAATACGTTATGAAAATGCTGTAAATAGCGTTTCAGAACTTTAAGCTTTTAAAATTTTCTGGAGTGCTGCCGATACCCCCCTATTTTCTCGTTCTTTCGACGATCGCAGATTTTGCCTCATCTATGCCGAAGCCTGGCTACGGTCCTGAGTTTATTTAATCTTTTGAAGCTACTTGGCCACGAACCAAAATGACCAGCCAATGAAAAACAGTTATTAAATTATTTAAGGGTAAGAGTGTCTGTGAAGTAGCGTCATGCCTTTATGAATTTTTTTCGTGCTGATTAGCCCTGGTAAACACATGGTTGACCAACAAAATGTAACCCTGTTAAAATAACTCAATTTAATTTTATCCCTTATAATGTCATTTCCTTTCAATTTGCCAAAGCCCGCTAAAACTGAGATGGTAGGTAGAACACGGTCGAGATAGCAAGCGTTTTATCGAATAACCCTCTTAACCCTCGGATGTACAACCCCCCCCCCCCCCATAAGGTTTTTTCCAAATTTTGAAAAGAGGATTTAATCTACAATGCTGAAACTTTCAGTAGCTGTTCATTCATCCTTTACGGAAATTTTGATATGTCAACCATGTGTCCACGAGGCAACGTCATAAATACAGGCAGGTCTTGCCAAAAATCGTCATTTTTAACATTTTTCTTTATGTTTTCCAGTTTTTTGAAAAAAAGTGCAAGATTTGTTTATTTTTACATTCCATAAGCATTCTGGCTTGATTTTACATCAATTTCCGTTATTTTGTGACTTTCTAAGAAAATGTTGCAATCCAAGATGGCGGATCCAAGATGGCGGCTCAAATGACGTCACGTGACGTCATATGACGTCACAGCCAATAAAAATTATGTCATCTTGTAGAGTAAGCTAAGGGCTTTCTTATCAGTGTAAAATAATCTCGCTACGCCTTAATATAACGAAAACTTCGGGGAGGGGTTCCATCCACCCCACCCCCCCCCCCCCCTTGTACGATGGTGGGGGTGTGAGTTTGCTTGTACGTCCGAGGGTTAATTTTACAACAAATCGTTCCGGTCTCCATTCACTTAACAAATACTTTGAGAAGTGGTATTTGATAACTAACTAACGTACTAGAAATGCGACCTGAGCGACAAAATCGTTTGTAAATATTTTATTTAAAAAACATGTTCTTACTGAAAGCATTTTCTTTGCTCCTCAGTCGAAGACCCTTTCAGGCGAGGTACCACATTTGAGGCCCGGAAAGGCTCACCAAGTGCCCATAAATCGCTGTCACCAATAGGCCTCTTGTAAGCTGTTATAATAAGCCTAAAAGAATCAAACGTAAATCAACATCAGTTCTATATATTAAATGTTCCTCACTCTAATGAAGGACTTCATTAACGTTTGTAAAAAAAAAACACACACGTTTCACAACAACAACCTCACCAGCATCAAAGGTAACCATCACGGGGCAAGGTTTAATCCATTTTAATCCGTTAATCGTTCCAGTTAGTTTGAAGGTTACACCCGCTTTCAGTGTTACGTGCATAGCTGCTTTGTTTCGACATCCATCTTTCGATATGCTGTTAGAAATGGTTCAATCAAAATCGATGCATTCTTTTGTTTTCAACCTCTCAAACAATAGCTACACGTGTAAATTACGCTTGTTAATGTTCTTTTGAATTGACCCTGGTGTATGCTTAATGTAACTGAGCCACAAGTTTAGAAGGTCATGCTAGTGGGCTGTGTTTGGTGGATTTCGATCCGTCGTATTTGTTTAGCATGTCGAAAGTATAGATGGAGGTCGAAACTATAATGTACAAACTTAGTCATAATCTAGCAGACATAACTACGGAAGGACACTCAATACCAAACAGTGAAAAAGAACACGCAATAGCCATTCTTTTAAGTATAAGGTGCCAAAAGTATCTAAGGACGTTTATAAGTTTTCTTTTTTCCTAGATCAATAACAGAGTGGAACTTACTGCCCGCTGACTTAGTGAAAATTGCAAGTCATTATCGAATTTTAAATTAAACTTATAGGGAAGCATGTAACCAAGTAAAGTAAATTGTAACTAAGAATTGTTATATCTAATTTATGCATATGTACATTTTGTATTTATTTTGTATATATTTTTATAGTTGATGTGATGTCGTACACGATTATATCAACTCAATAAATGTAGATGATACCTCATATCCAGATAACAATGAAAACGGGTGTAATGGGATTTGATCATATTTTACACCACCAATGGAGAAAAAACATATATTTGTCGTTTCTGAAAAAAAGTAAATTGAAAAAGAAAACCATTACCTGGTCAGCCACCAAAACGTTAGCCGAGAAAAGAAACCGGCTTTTTCTTCTGGACATGGCTCCTTCGAAAATTAAAAATAATAATAACGATAAAAATAAAATAAATGGTTTTAAACAATGACACAGCATCAATGTCGCAATGTCACAGCATCCACGCGTGACAACATGGCGTGTCTCCGACCGTAACGTGGAAGCTTGAATCCAGTTGTAAAATAGTTCAAAATGCCTTGAAATTACGCTGTAACAAAAGCAAACGACACTATTTCATGTTCCGTCAACTTTATTTAGAATTTGCGCTTTTATTTATCGCTCAAAATTTTTCCTTTTAAAACCCAGATAAACTCTTATATTTTTAAAGGCCGCCATTTTACTTTAATGTATTCAAATTTCATGCTTGGGCCATCTGTGACAATGAAAAGCTGAATCGAACATAAACCAAGAAATCTTACCCTTTTGACGACGGTTATACTCTGGGGCTCAAGTTTGCTGTAAGGTGACTTTCGTCTTTCCTTTGAAAGTCCTTGTTCACTACAATTTATAAAAAGTAAAAAGTAAACGTGTTAATACTTGAACGTGTTAGATGTGCCACATCTAATACGTTCTAGTATTCACACGTTGGCGACGTTATATATTTTGAAAAACCAACGTTTTACCCAAAAATTAATTAAGTGAAAAAAAAAACACATTCCAGAGTCTTACATAATATAGTTACTGTAATGAAGCCATTTGTGAAGCCTATAGATGCGACATTAAAATAAATTATTAAAAAAAAAAATGTTTTTGAAATCCGCTCATTTGATCGGTTATAGATGACAATGAAAACAGATAAAAAATATATCAAAAGAATACCGTCTCGCAGTGTTGTGAAGTTTGAACGCTTGCATAGTTAAATCGAGAATGTCTTCGACTAGTAATGTGACGACAGTCATAGAACTGAAACTACCATCGAAATATCCAGGGGGGGTGGGGGATAGGCATGAATAGATTGTGCTAGTAAATTCAGGAAAAGTTGCTTCACAATATACCCAAAAGTTGCTCTAAAGTTGCTCAAATATCAAAAAGTTGCCACCAAAATTTAGAAAAGTTGCTTGCTCTAGAGTCGTTTTGTTTTGGATAAATACTCAAAACGTGTTTGTTTGTTGCCATTTAAAAATTGTTATTAAATATTCTTACAATCTTTAAAAGAGGCCACAAGCTATTGTTATATGAGAAATATCAGTACTTTGTTGAAATCAATATACTCTTTAAACTCAACATAACTTCAATAATAGTTAAAAAATAAAATAAAAAAATAAAATAAAAAATAAAAACAGATAAAAAAGATAAAAATCCTTCGAAATGAAACGACCTTTTATGGTTTGGATCGGTTTTAAATCAATTTGTTGCTCAAAAGTTGCCAAGGAAGGCAAAAGTTGCCCTAGGTTGCTGGTACTACAAAAAGTTGCTCAAAACGCTAAAAGTTGCTCAAAAGTTGCCGAGCACAATCTATTTATGCCTAGTGGGGGAAGAAAACGAGGTCCGGGACCGAGTAGCGATGCTCTCACAACTCAATCTCGAGCCCAGAGTCCGTCTATGTCGGTCAGCGGTACGGGACGGACTCTGGGAAACTGGAATTGATCAGATCAATTTCAGGTCGATTTCAGGTAGAACCTTGGTCTTCCGGTTTTTATTGCGCATGCTCTCATGTCTAAGCGGAAGTAAATTTCCCAGAACGGAAGTAAATCGAGAAAGTTGAACTATTTTTTACACAGTATCGACAGAACTGGTGTTTATCGAAGCAACAAAAGTAACAAAAACGTTCTGCAGTTAACAAAAGAAAAAGTTAACAAAAGAGCGTCTGGTGTTTTGATTTCCGTTAATCTCTTTCTTGAGCATACTGCTATATTGGTTTTAAATCAAAGATTTTGTTTGCCTTCCAGTCCGCCTGTGAAGACTGCGTGCGTGTGTCAGTTGTTGTTTTGCAGAAGACGGCGAAAAAATTTACATAATGCACAACGCACGGACTAGCTATTGTTCTGTTGATAAAAATTTTTGTTTTGCGACTTTCGTATATTTCAGAGGCTTCTCGCTGACAGCGCATCTTTTCATGATAGATTGCATGTTTTCGAGTAAATATTTTTTTCCTCGTCGAATGGCGGTAATATTGATAAAGATGTTAAGGTCCACACCGGTCAACGCTACATGTATTCAAAAGGTGTAATTAGCATTTCGGCGACTCAGCTCGTGCACACAATTCACGTGCACACAATTGAACAATTCCTTTTTTTTTTCAGCAAAACAACAACGCGTAATGTTCAACGTTATTAGTTATTATTTTGAATCGAGCACTGTCTGCGATATTCAGTTTTTCAACCGTAATGGAGATTTGAATGAAAACAGTAGTTCTAGCGAGATTTGTAAGCCAACTATAAATTGAGTTTTCAATCGACCTTGTCCTTGGTGACGCCGTCGTTGTTGTTTTAAAACTCCGTTCAGAATTGACGTTTAAAGGAAGTCCTTTTTTATTTATGGTATCCTTTGAGTTCAAAAATGGTAGACTTAGAAAATACTTCAACGCCATATCGCGAGTTCTTAGGTGTTTTACAAAATTAAGGTGATACATCTGAATATTTGAACATGGAAAACAAAAAATGTTTTTCCAGGGTTTCCGGTTTGGTTTACTTCCGGGGAAGATTTTCAGATTCCCGTGTTGATTTCTGTTGTTCTGTGAATTAAAATTCAGTTTCCCAGAGTGAGTCCCGGCGACCCTACCGCTGACCAACCGCTGACGGATCGCGGAGCCGGGGATCACTCTGGGCTCGAGATTGCTCACAACTTGCAAAGCGATCAATTGAGTCAGCGGTTTTTTGTCGATGATGCAACAGGCAATCTTTTCCCGCGAAATGGAAGCTGGTATGCCGTGGAATCACTTATTATAAAGGGGTTCAATTCTCTTAACTAAAAATCTAAAAGCAGCGTGTTTATCCGAAAATTTCGTCATCGTCGTGTAGTTTTAAGAACGCAGAATTTTGTGATGCCGTGCTACGTTTCAGTGCTAAAATGCAAATGTTTGTACCACGATTTTCAACTGGCCCACATGGGGATTGTAAATGAAGTAAAACAAAGAAAGACCAAGTCATCAAACAACCTCGAAACAATAGAGCAGGAACAATAGCTCCGACCAGCGCGGGAATATTCGATCGCCACGTTTTCATTACCATTCCAGTGATGGTTTTATTTCATAACAAACACCACATATTGACACCAAGAACCTTTCCGGAGAAATTTCCACTGCTTTAAAGACAAAACTTAGAAAGTCTTTTTTTATTACTACATATATATAAAAAAATCGAACTCTCTCACTGGTCCCATGTTGTTATTGTTTTGGCAAGTTCACCAAGGAAGGAGCTGCTCATGCGCCTTAGAGACATCCGCTGACTACCGCCCCGATGATTGCTTTGCAAGTTGTGAGAGCATCGCTCAGATTTCATATAAGAGAATGTATGGGAAGTTGCTCCCCCCCCCCCCCCTGGAAATATATTTTAAAACATCTGTATATAAAATAAACAATGACTGCTTGTGGCGAAAAGCGACAATGAAGAAGGAACACAGCTGCTCATGCGAAGATTTCATGACGCGAACGCTCCTTTGTGAGAATGACAATGATATTTTCTTCTAAATAGTCTCGATTAATCAGTTTAAGCTAACCTCAATTACAGATACCTGGAAAAATGCGAAGAATAGGTAACGGTAAGGTAAATGCAAAGTCTGCGTTAGAGCCTAGCCGGGCCCCATTGGGCCGGAGCTTATCCCGGATTCCATAGCGAAGGGAATAGGATAATTTCTACTACCTCCTGGATGGGATGCTAGTTCATTACAGGGTTGCCTCCAGCATTAAATTCGCTGGTACCCATTTATACACTTCGGTGGAGAAAGGCACTGCGAGAGTAAATAAAAAGTGTCGTGCTTACGAACACAACTTAGGGACGGGCCATTATTTTTTTGGAGGGGGGGGGGGGGATGAAAAATATTGAAAAAAATTGTTTGCAGGGCCTGGAAAGACAAAATAAATTGTTTGCAAACACGATATATATAACAAAAAATAGTTAGGATTTCGAAAAAAAATGTTTGCAGATGTGCATAAACTAAAAAAAAAAAGTTTGCAGAGGAAAATGTTACATTCCCCCCCCCCCCCCCCCTCCAAGAAAATAATGGTCCGTCCCTTAGTGCCTTTTTACGCCCACTTTAGACGAATTTTATGAAAGAGGAAAAAGGAAAATATTCGATATAATGTGCCCCGGGGTGGAATCGAACTCGGGTCGTCTGCCTGGAGACTCAGAACGAGTGTGATACCACTACGCCACCAGGAGCCGGCTCCCAGAATTCGTAAATTTTAACTATATATCGTGTTTCCCTTACAAATATCGATAGCTAACCGTAAACAGGCTAACCAAAGTGCATAGTAGGCTAACCGAAGTGCATAGTAGGCTAACCGAAGTGTATAGTAGGCTAACCGAAGTGAATAGTAGGCTAACCAGAGTGCATAGTATGCTAACCGGAGTGCATAGCAGGCTAACCGGTACTAGTTACCAGTCGACGACCGTAAGTGACGGCCATCTTGAAGTGGGCGTAAAAAAAAAATTGCCCGATCCGGACTTCAGCACATTAACCATTAGGCCACAAGGCGTCCTTGCGAAGATTAAAGATTTTGTTATTTAAATAGATCTGTGGCCAGCGTACAGCCGTATCCTACTTCCTCACGGCTTCACGCTGGCTAACAAAACGGAAACCTTGAAAAAGCTTTTAAAATCCCAATTATTCCAGGACTGCGTAATAGCCTTCCTGCATAATTAAAACTAGTAATAGTTTTCACTAGTAAGCTGCCCCCGCCTTTTCATAATTTGTTTTACAGCATTAATCTAAGATTAGTGGAGTATTTTTTCAGCCTTTAATTATTGATGCCGCTGGACCTCAAAATTAGGCTTCTGTTTTTATTGTGCCAATACGTCACGACATTGTTTGCTTCGGAATTTCTTGTTGTGTGACACCGTTGCGTCCTAAATTAAAAAAAATTCACAAGTTCAAGTCGAATATATTACCTAGCGGAAATAACACATAACACATTGTTCGTGATGATAACACGCAAGCTTATTCCCTGGCTTATAACATTCGAAATGAACTTACCGGTATAATTATTCCAAGCCCAAAAAGCCTGACAATACCACGAGTAACAAAATATGGCAAATTCTAAGATTCGAGTAAACAATTTTTGATGCTTATTCAACCATACTTTGGATCGAATAAACTGACAGTTCGTTAGCGAAACGAATTACCTTGTATTGCATGACATAGTTCGTGCTTTTGTTTGTTACTCGTCGTAAAAAGATGTATACGATCTTCACTTGTTTTCAAGACGTTCAGTCGCTAAGATAAGAAACTCTTTGTCCCTGGATGATACGCCTGTTATGCTTTCGGTACATCCTCGTACCCAGGGTCTTCGTTCCCTTTGACCAGCGGTCAGGAAACGAGCGATAGGAAGTCCGAAAATATCGGACTTTCGGTTGAATTGCGCATGCCTGACCGCTAAAAACAAAGATGGCGTTTCACTGGCGAAAAATGTCTGATTGGTCGACGCGCAACCACGTGACACCGTTCAAAATGGCGGACGAATGCGGACAAGATGGAAGGTTGTAAGTCTTGTAATGCGAAGTTGTAGACGCATGCATACTGAAAGAATACGGATATTTTTTCTTTCTAGAAGAAATCTTTCATGCGAGGCCAGTGCTCGAGTCCGCATTTTTAATACACACAACGTAACGCAAAGGACGGCCGAGGGAGCAAGGAGCGTGCACGAGCTCATTTCAAAAATCTACAAAAATCAATGGTTTCATTGACGTGCAATCAAATTGTCGGTAAGAAAAAGGGCTGTACTTTACACTACAGTTGCAAGATTGGTTTCCTTCAGCAAAATGGAACCGATGCGTTTCGTAACAATAACATATAAGCAGAGATTCCAACCCTCCCGATTTGATGCGTTGCCTCCCGCTCTCCCGATTTATATCAGATTCTCCCGATTTATCATGAAATTCTGAAAACAAGAGAAAAATTGCTAATTTTTACCACTTTTTGCGATCTGAGTGTAGCAAAACTAAAGAAAAGTACCAAAAATGTTTGTGAAAAGAATAAAGACCTTATAGAATAACTCAGAAATGATGTAAAAATGCCGGAAACGGCACTTGAGAGAACCTAAATTTGCAAAATTTCCCGGTGGAACATGCTTCCAGACCCCCCTAGAGGTGCACACCTTCAGCGCTAAAAATACTCCCTTTTTTCCTTCAAAAAGGGTTGGAATATCTGTATAAGCTTATATTGAACCACAGGTAGCCCAAGCTCGATATATGAGTCAATAAAGATGACCTTTTCATTGTTTCGTAATTCGATCGATTTGCATATTTATAAGGATTTGTATGGGGAAATAAATTTGACCGAAAAGAACGAAAAATTAACCGTTGAATTACAATAAAAATCAGTCACCTTAGCTCCTTTGCTGTTTCCCTTGTGTGCTGTGTGGTTTTTTAGCCGATTGAGCGCGATTCCAGTGAGTTATAGTTCCATTGCCTTCCACTCTGCATATAGAGAGAGGAAGGCAATGGAACTATAACTCACTGGAATCGCGCTCAATCGGCTAAAAAACCACACAGCACACAAGGGAAACAGCAAAGGAGCTAAGGTGACTGATTTTTATTGTAATTCAACGGTTAATTTTTCGTTCTTTTCGGTCAAATTTATTTCCCCATACAAATCCTTATAAATATGCAAATCGATCGAATTACGAAACAATGAAAAGGTCATCTTTATTGACTCATATATCGAGCTTGGGCTACCTGTGATTGAACCTATTTGGTTTTTGAGGTTCACATCCGATCGATCACATAAGCTTATATTTTTGCACGTTCGTCAATTAGTCATATTAATTTTAAACATTGTCCAACTCTCTTTATAAACGAAGTTGCCAAGTACATCTGTTTTGTGACTTGAGGTCAAATTTCCTCTGGCATTTGTAGTTCATTAGGTAGTAATATGTAGGTAAAATTGATTATTTGTAGCATTTCTAATAATTTTTATAGGTTACTTGCACAAAAACCGCCATACATATGTGAATACTGTATTATACATCAGTCCCTGAGAATTATTGCTTTCTCTTCATACACATTTGTTGTGAATAAAAGGGGAAAATATCAATTCAATGTATGCTATTATTTCTGTACTGTAATAATATTCAAGTTCTCCAGGGGTGTATCATTGCACTGATTTAGTTGTTTTTTGTAACATTTACTGAGTGCTGTGAGAAAGATAAAATTAATTAAAAGGTTGTGAAAATTGGTTTTCAAAGGTTGTGAATATTTATTTTCAATACATGTCTTATCCCTTTACCACCCCCCCCCCCTTCTCCCAAACTGCATGCAGCCATCCCACCTGAAAAAAAAGACCTGATTGCATGCCGTTAAAAACAAATTGCTTACACTTAAATGGTTTGTTGTGCGTCCCTACGAGTTATTTTTTTTTAACAAGACACAGTGTTTTGAATTCATTTACAGATTCACTGAAACAAAATTGTGACACTCACACAAAAATATCTTGAATTTCAATACAACACGCTGAACTTTGCATGAGGCTGTCAAAAGGTATCACTATGTGGGCTGGAATGAACATCTTTTTACTGTAATTGTTACTGAAAAACCATTTTACTGGAGTGACAAAAAAAGTTTATTATTTGTTACTATTTAACATCTCCCAGTAACTTTTCTGAAACACAAAGAGAGCAGCAGTCTGAATGAGAGAAAAAGAATTTCAAATTTATTGTCATTTTAGTGATCTTACAGTCAGTAAACACTGGTCTCTATTTGTTGCCATTTAGCCAACTGTACAACCTGCAAAAATAAAATAATATTTGAAAGTTAATGATTGCTGAAAAAAAACCTTTTAAATACCATAGTTTCTGATCCAACACGGTATCCAAATCTAGATGGCTAACAATGTATAAAGATTAATTAAAAGGAGAGTAGCAAAGCTGATTTTTGAGGCATGAAAAGCATATCAGGTAAGGTAGGTAAGGTAAAACTTTATTTATGCAGGGTGGCCCATTCAGCACAGTGGCTGGTCTCCAGAGGGGCCCTGCTAAATGCAATTTCTAAAAATATAAAATAAAATAAAATATATAATTAAGGAAATAAGCAACAATTTTCAGTAGTTAAATGTATGAGGCCCCTTGATGATAAATTTTGTTGAATTTTACTATTTCCTGCAAATTTCAATTTTCAGTAGAACTTTACATGTGTGGGGCATCAGTTTGAAGCATTCTGTCACACTGCCTGTCAATCTTTTACTAAAGTCCCTCGTGTACCAAACATTGTTACTTATGTCAATTCCCCTCACTCTGCAGTTGGATAGCAGTCATTTACACACAAGTTGTCAGCTACATTAAATTATGTTAATTTGACAAATTTCCTGAAAACTATTGAAGCTCTCCTTGTGAAACACCATTGCTGTGGTGAATGAAAACTTTGATGTACAAAGTTATTAATTTTGAGGTCAAGCTATAATTTGAAGCAAAAGTCAGATCCTTTGATTGTTCCAGTAAAGGTTCAAGCAAATAAAAGTACTTGGAAGATTTGAAAATGTAGCTTTTGCTTTAGTTAAACATGTGTGACATGTAGTAATGTTAAACAGGGTACATGTAAGTCATTACAATGTACATTGTACAAATTTTGTTCTAATTTATTTACCCATACATAAATGGTTAAACCTAATTCTGTTTTTTCGAAAAGTTACCCATATCCTTAATCCTCTGTCGCAGTTAAACTATGACAAAGCTTTATCTTGTAGAACAGCATCTTGCAACACATTCATGGTGTGTTGTAAATAAAGCTACAAAACCAGATGGCTATGTGAAATGAATATTCCAATATGTATAAATGCCATTTTTTAGCCCTAAAGTTTGCATTTCTAATGTAATTGACTGGCAATCAAAATATCCCTAACCCAATAAAAAAATCCCACTTCCCTAAACAGAAACATATGCATCCAAACAAACACAAAGTGGGGTGAAACTGAACCCAAAATAAGCATTTCCTTAAGCCTGGTTTTCACTAGTGAAGCAAGCACAAGTGCAAGTACAAAAACTTGAACTAGAGTTCAAACAAACACTGAGAAATGCAAGTGCCGCACAAGGATGAAAACATTTTGATGTTTGTATTGGCACAAGTTGAGGTGAAATCCTGTGCATAACACTTGACTGAGCCTAAGGTGTTCCGGTTTTTAATAGATACAGAAAATCGGAAACTTTGTAAACTTCAACAAAGATTTGCCAAGGCACATTTATTCTTATAACACATTGAGACTGTAAAAATGAATTTAACCGGCCTTCTTGCCGCAGTGAAAAGCATCAAAATGGCATGTGGGATAACAAACAGAAACTGATTTACATGTAAAGAGCTCATGGACAAAAAGAGCATGCGGTAAACTTGACAGTTGCTGTACTTAATATCACCAGTTTTAAGGAACTAACAAAAGTGAAACCAACATGCAATGTCAATTTAAACACTGTACATGTACAAGTACAAATACCATTTGAACAATTCTGGAACTCTAGAAAATAAATTTCTTTTGTATTCTGTGTCTGTATTTTTCTTTGAAATTAAAGCTTCTTTATTTGTACTGCAGTTCCAAAAGGGTTATCTAACATACCGAAAGCTGCATGTGTATGGCCTCCTGAAATATAAAAAGCCTTCTAGGGAGCAACATTCAAACTTAGGAAATCCGAAAATATAGACGGAAAAGCTATTTCTTCAAAATTCTTGCCATGTTAGGGGAAAAAGATTTACAATTCCATGGAACCATTCGCATTTACACTCGTGCCGCAATAAATAAATAACAAATTAAGCAATAAACTATCGAATTGTACGATAACAACATCATTGTTATGTAGGATCAATCAGCCACTAAATAAAACAGCTCTCGGAGACCCGTTATTCCTTTGAAGGATAAAGTGAATACACTGTGCGAAAATCAATTTTTGGGTCACGTTTTTATAGTGGAATATTGTTCTTCGATATTGATTCGATGGACATCGATGTCGAATTCTCTCTCCAAAATACAGTCCAAGTTTTAGCCAATTGCCACTTCCCTGCAACTCGGTACAAGCTAATTTATATATCTACAAAAAGCCTAGAAAATGTACTTTTACTTACTTATAATCCCTTCGTGTACCGCGCTGCACGAAACATACCGTAAGCAAAAACGTGAAATTCACCCACCTTTTTTGCATCACTTTTCGTCGCGATACTCCATTCCTGAACGCCACTGACAGTGAAATGCATTAACCAACTGCATTTGTTAAACGGTCCCAGGATGCAAGAATAACTGGAGAATGCGATACATTTAACAACGTGAAGAAAACAATCTTCGATCTCTCACAGAGGTAAAAAATCACAACACCTTCCTTGGTAAAAACGGCGGCCATTAATTTCTTCAATTTTGCCGGCATCTTCGCGATGAGCCAATAAAAAGGCTGGAAAGCCGTCACATGACTTCTTGCACAGCGCATGCGTATTACATTTTTCGCCAGTGAAAAGATGGCGTCTCAAATGGAGCAAAGATAAAACTTTCGGAGAGATTCTACCGAACGGCAAGCAGATAGAGATCCTTTAGATGCTTACTGTTGGAAAGAGATGTTCTGCCTGTCCTGCCAACCGTTTTCGGCAAGTTCTTGTTTACCAAATGACCGTATCTTTTACGGATTTATGGATTGTTCTCACTCGCAGACTTCTAATATATAGATTTAGGCAAGCCTAAAAGCGGAGCTCCCCAGTTAATTATTTTGCACTTTGTTGAAAACTGAATTCAAGCCATTGTACAATTTTAAGGCTAAGAATATAATATTCGTTTTATTTTTTTTTTATAAATTTTAATATTGTTACTTACTTTTTTTTACCGTGTCCCGGGGGGGGGGGGGGGGGAAGAGGTACTCCCTAAAATTTACTCAAGGGGTGTGCCACTGAGTCGCTGAGACTCTGGACCTGTTCCAGAGAAAAACGGCTCAATTTGCGACCCTGTTCCAGACAAACAGTGCAAAATACAGGTGCATCACAAAGTGACAAACAGTGCATCACAAAGCGCTCACTTGACTTTGTCTGTGGCTTGGAGAAAAACCAATGAGAGGAGCGGATTTTCATAGCTAAACTTGATAGTGTTCCACAGTCAAAAGAGTGATTTGTATACCCTGTTTCAGAGTCAGAGAGGAAAAAGGCATACCCTGTTGAGCAGCACATACCCGTATAGCCCTTATATGGGAGTACCGTATACAGCAACACCAAATAAGCCGAGAACAAACAAAATCAATCAAAACGTTTTAATTCCACCGACAGCATTATGATCCAGAAGTCTGGATGGGAAATTATGCTGCAAAACGGGTAATTATGTAACCTTCGTAGATAAGGAGGGGGTAGTAGGGCTGCATGTTGGGGTAGATAGGCATATCACGTGGTAAATTAGCAAAGCACTTAACATTTAGAGTATATAGGAAATAATATACATCTACATTAAGAATATGGTTAATTTTCTTTTTTTCATTCATTCATTTGTTTTTATTTTCACTATTTGCCTATATTTTAATTTTGAATGGAAATGGCAGAGGTCATACATGTAGCAAAGGGTTTACAGCATATTGCCATAAGCTAATGCCAAGCAAACCGGAGTGAAAGCTAACCACAAGCAAACTAGAGTGAAAGCTAATCCCAAGCACACCGGATGAATAAAGCTAACTGCGAGCAAACAGGGGTGAACCTAACTACAAGCAAACCGGAGTGAAACTAACTGGAAGCAAAGAAGGGACATTCTGTAACCCCATCCCACCCCCCTCCCCCCCCCCAAAAAAAAAAGGATGATAGCACCTTTTTTAATTTTACATGTCTTTTTGAGTCCCCTTCCTCTTTCACTTCACTTACAGAAATAAAAAAACAAAAATTCTGGGAAGATAGAATATTGTTTGTGTGTCTCAAACTCAGTTTTGTTCTTTGATTACGCAGAAAAAATAGAATCATGTTTGCTTGTGTATAAAACTATGCAAGAAAAAAAGCATCAATACTTTGACTGCTCTTTTAAAAATTTGTATGCTTTATTGTACACATTTTTGTGGAGTCATGTTGCCCATTCGTCATGAAGTTCACAAAGTAAGCAAATGAGTCACAATTTGGTTGCTTCATGGTACCTAATGGATACTGCAAATTTAATCTGGCTTTAGAATATTTCACTAATTTTAACATTATAGCTGTTCTTATAAATTGTACGCAGCATACAACACATAAGAATGAAATTGGTATTGCATATTGCTTGCAATCACGATTTTAACGTCTATACTTAAGAATTACAGTACCACCAGTTTCAGCATTACCAATCCAAATTCAAATTATTACATTGCTTTTTAACTCCACTACCTCCCCCAAGGTCAACCAAAGATCTTATGATATACAGTAATTAGACAACTACATGTAAGTCCTGTGTAGTCGAGGGCTCAAAATATTTGGACACTTACAGGTCATGTTAACCGGCCAAAGAGATTTTAGCTTGGTCACATGTGGTTTCTTACCAGCCAAAACATTGAAAATAGCAATTTTAAACTCCCATTCATTTCTGCTGTTACTGTTTTGGCTGCATAAATTATTCTTAAAAAGATCACTTCATAATGCCCTTGTTACATCTAAAAAGATGTGAAAGAGACAGGTCAATCAAGAAGTTGTTTTCTGAAGTACACTGTAAATACGTTAACATTTAAAATATAAACTTTGCTCATTTGCAGCTTTTCTTGATTTCAATTTACATGTAATTTACTAGTCTCTTGAAAATGGCATCATGAAGACACCCAAACATCAAGCTGGATAATCTTAATCCTTCCTGTTTTCTTTTGATGTCCTTGTCCACATTCTGTTTTTGTGTCTGTGGCTCTGCAAATTCTGAAATTCATGTTAACCCTGAAAAAAGTCAAATGCCACAGATTAAATTAAAATTGATTAATTGGTATGAAAATCAATAATTTATAAAACAAAACACTTAACGCAAGCTTGTATAAAGTGAAGCAAAACTACTGGATGCGAAAGGATACCTTATATATTTAACAGAGATGTATCAGCACAGACTATTTTTTTTTTACTGATAACTGCGAAGTCAACTACAGAAAAAAAACCCGGTAACTCGAACTCGGATAACTCGAACAACCTTGCTAACTCAAACTCACTTCCATTTCCCTTGGATTTGACCCCACTTTTCAGTCATTTTTACTCGGTTAAATTCGAACTCTGATAACTCGAAAACCCCGCTAACTCGAACTAAATTTTGTTTCCCTTGAACAAAATTTGGGTCAAACTTTTTACCCTGATAACTCGAATTCCAGAACTTGCAACTCGCAACGGTTGCCCATTGATTATAACAATGAACAGATCATGTATTTGACAGTCATTTTCCACTCTTAACAAAAGAATGTGTGGTCGCTTTAGAGTTTCTGGCAAGATAAGTTCAATTTGCACAGTACTGTATACTGAAGTGCTTAAAAATCAGTAAACTATCAATTATTAACTTGGCAAATAAAATATTCAATCAACCCCGCTAACTCGAAAAACCCCGCTAACTCGAACTCATTTTCGTTTCCCTTCAGAGTTCGAGTTAGCAGGGTTCTACTGTAAATATTTCAGGACCTGAACAATCGATGAAAATCGATGATCGGAAAATCAATCGATCAATCGATGACAATCGATTAATTACTGTTGATTGGCATCGATTGGCATCGGCCAATCGATGATCAATCGATAATCACACTTTGGTGGTCGCGAACTTCATCGATTGCCATCGATTGGCATTAAACACACAATCAATCCGAAGCATGAAGTAAATACTTACATATGTTGTTTTGTAAAAAAAATAATAAAGCTCCTTTCCATTGAGATGAAGTTTACATCATAAGCTTTAATGTTTCTGTTTTTCATTCGAGTTTCCTACTGTTTGCTAGCGCTAGAATTCCAAAGACACTTCGTTATTCGTGACCGAGTCAACAAGCAGCTATTTCAAAAAGAAATAGTGTTTCGTTTCTAGATTGTTTAAGGAGAGATGGGTTTGTGGTTTACTTTAATTTGGAGAAGGTCCTAGTGTATGTTGAATTTGCCGAATTTATGCACGAGTGAAGAATAAAAAGAGCTTCATATTCAGTAGTAACTTAAATTCCCATTTAACACCCTACTGTCCACTTTATGCAAAGGAGACATAAACTACGTCCTGCTACAGTTTGGCAGAGTTCAAGTAACACATAAATATTTCTCTTTATAGAAATAGCACGTGTCTTTCTCTCCAAATTAAATTAAGTGAAGGGAGCTTGCCTTTATCGTTTTTACTCATCCAGTGAAAATTAAAATGATTTTTTTTTATTTCTGCAGAACACTTTTTTGCTTAAAAATGGCACCTGATAGCATAACTTTGAATGTTACATGAATGGAAAAATAACTTACAGGAAATATTTAAATATATTCCTATCAATGTGGGGAAACATCAAACCACAAGAGTAAAATGCAAGATCAGAGTAATGCAATTAATTTAAATGGTTTATATTTTGAAACAAACAATCCTAAAATAAATCAGTTCCATAAATAAAGTGTTTTGTGACTACTGATCTCTGATAAAATGCAAAACAACACTTTAATCGTAGATGAAATTATTACCTTTTGACAAAAAGCATGAGGTATATACTTTTCTGTGTTGATCACATGCTCAAATCAAATAAATGCCAAATTCAAGACAAACCAAAACCCTGGTCGACAAGAACAGAGATCAGAACACTGTTTCGAAGCCATTTCTTCAAGATCAAATGCCTGTTGTCACTTTACAAAGACACGTAAACAACCAGGGCAAATTAATGTAAAAAGCTACCATACACAGATTTTTAACCGGGATTTTTAATTAAGCCATGCAAAATTCAAGTTTAACGTTATATGTTATATATAGTCATACCAGGATTGTATTTTGCTCGATCCGCGCTGCACGCTCTCCCGGCCGGCAAATATAAAATTATCTCCACAGAATAAGACACAGCCAACAGCCAAGTTGCTTCTGTTATCAGTGTAACAGCCTTGCATCGGTAACACTGATAATAACGATTTGCATTTTTGGCGATACGTACTGTGGAGTTTCGATCATACCGCGATTGCTTTGAATAATCCAAATAATGTTTATATCATGAATTTAATCTCAGAAATCTGCTCCAGCAGTTGCCACGGTAGTTAATGTTGAGCGTTACATCAACTAAGGAGACGAATTTAGTTCGACACGGCAGTTACACACCTTGCTATACGATACTGTCCATACAAAATTTAAACTTTGAACAGAACTTGACTGTCTTCTTTTTCGTTCTCAACTTTCCGTGCAGACTCGAATGTTTTTGCGGCGCACGTGACACTGATCACGCAATTCCGGGTACATCCACGCGCGAACCCACGCAATTTTGCGTGTATTCGCGCTGTTTGTGACGTCGAAGATGCCGTGAATTTTCCTGTACAAATAGAATAGGGCAATCTCCCACATTTATACATTCCTCTGTTACATGAAGTGAAATTAACTTTGTAACTCACCTGCAAATATGCACTTCTCTTTGTAGCGCACTTAAGCTCTACCGTGCAAGCAAACACGAGATACGCCAAGTCATCCCGTTTTTCTTTGCGCTTGCACACATTGGTTGGAGGAAATTTACTTCCGTTTCAGGATAATATTAAACGCTACGAGAGCTTTCTCTAGTTTTCTTACCATACATCGCTTTAATCAAACTTAAAACAATTGCAGTCGTTAGATATTTCTGTTTGCATCGAATCTCAATATTTTTGGTCATGCTGAGGAATATATTTCCGATATTTGAAGAATTAATTGCCATCGGTCATACTTATTTACTTTGTGGTTACGACCGTTCTTGTGATTGGATAGCAGCCCCTCTTGCGAGTTAACACGACAAGTCATCCCGTTTTTGTTTGCGCTTGGAAACACTGATTGGTGGAAACTTACTTCCGTTTCAAAAAATCGCTAGAATGTTTATTTAACAATTAAACGCTACGAGAGCTTTATCTAGTTTTCTTACAATACATCGCTTTAATCAAAGTCAAAACCACTGCAGTCGTCAGATATTTCTGTTTGCAACGAATCTCAATATTTTTTGATCATGCTGAGGAATATCTTTCCGATATTTGAAGAACATGTTTTTACGAAATTAATTGCCTTCGGTCAAACGTATTTACTTTGTGGTTACGAGCGTTCTTCTGATTGGATAGTAGCCCCCACTGTGTAAATAGTTCACATCGAAGCCAAAATAATACCGTATCGTTTCTGAGGAAACGAAACAAAAATGGCGGACGTGACAGGCGAAACTCATCCCCAGACTCCCACTGTTGTCTCGTTTTTGTTCCGACGTACGGACGACGTATTTTTGAGTTCTCTCTGCTACTGTTTGATTTGAAATATTTCGGACGAGCGAGAAAATGTTTATGGACTACAAGACAGAGTTTTAGAAAAATTACATTGTACTTAGACAGCGAGGAATTCTGTAAGTTGCGATTTCTATTTACTTTGCCAGGAGTTGGTTCGAAAGCAAACCAGACCCAAAAGCGTACGCTTCGTTGATGGAGGCGAATAAGACTTAAGCTCAAAACGTTTGTTTTAAATAATTATTGCCTTATTACTGTTAAGTTAGTAAGTTTCTCGTTGTATTGACATTTTTTGGAAAGGTTATCATTGTTGTTACTAATAAAATATAACATACAAGAGAGACCGTGTGTTTTAAAGTAAACATATTTATCAAATACTAGTCAAATAAAAAACGATGGCAGTTAAATGATCGATTGAATTGGTAATCGATGATATTGATAATCGATGAAAATCGATGTTAGTTAATTGATCGATTGTCATCGATTATCGATGAAATTGATAATCGATGACAATCGATAATCACAAAAACTTTAGCGATCGATTGTTCATCGATTATCAATATCAATCGATTAATTGATATCGATTGTCATCGATTGTTATCGATTGCCATCGATTATCGATTCCATCGATTGTTCAGGTCCTGATATTTTAATAAACTCAAAGCATCACTGCAAACCCTTACACCCCCTCTTTAAAAGGTTTGACCTTTAAATACTCCCCCTCCCCTCTACCCCTATATATACATGTACATGCATAGGAAAAACATTGCCACATCTTAAAAGCTTTTCTCTTAACAGTAATACTAAGATTTTTAAAGATAAACATTTAATTAATAATAAGTTTGCATGCACAGCTGCAAACAGTGTCTAAAATGGCATGAATTTACTCACAAAGATTCCAGTTTTCCAGTAGTCATTAACCTTTGTTGTGTGCATTTTCCAAATTCCACAAAAAGATTGTGATTTTTTTATGACAAATATAACATTTACTGTTGACATTCTGAATGAAACCAGCAAAACAGACCTCAAAATCTCAAAATTGTTGACATTGTTATGTAATCCACATGAACGCTCAATAGTGAACAGAACTACATGACAAGTGGATTATTTAATATATTTGGGAACGAAAGAGCTAAGTAATGAAGCTGAAGTTTATTTACTCTGACTAAATGAACAGTAATTTTACCTCCATCGTGAATATCAATAACCTGCATACACTGAATCGATCTATTTCACTCGGAGTTAACGAAATTCCAGGTGCTTCGTGCAAACTGACATCACTTTCATTCTCATCTCAACTGCTCTTCCAGCACTGTAAAACAAAATAATCATATCACAAGCATTTAAAAATCGTAAGCTTAATTTTCTTCGAGATGTGTTGAAGTGATATTCTTTGTGAATTCGTTCCTCGAAGGCCCAACAATTATTTGTTTACATAATCAAATCCTCCTATTTGATCAGTAAAACCTGGTAAAACTGAATTTTTACGAATAGTATTTTTCAACATTGTTCATGTCACAAGCAAATGCTTAGTGGCGAAAGCAAGTAAAATGTGCCGTCAATATAAGCTTACTTTGCGTATAAAGTAAGCTTAAGACAAAACGTAGAGATATTAAATGACGGAAACACTGCAGTTTTGTACTCACCTTCACCAGATGGCCACAGTAGGTACACTCGTCTGCTCGTTTTATCTCCGTTCCCTTGTTCTCCGCTATTTCTTTGCCTGTTTCCTCGGCACCTCTCTTGCTATTTTAGTCGCTTTTCTTCGCTACTTTGCTACCAGGTTCGACAGGCGCTTTGCTATACTTTTTCGCCTGCTTTCTGTCCGGGTTTTCTGGATCTCTCGCGATCTCTTTCCCGTCGCAAATCGCTTAAACCCTGTTTCCTCGAAGTTAAGTTTACCCTGCTCTCGTTTGTAGTCATCGGCATAACAAGGAGCCAAAATAAATGTGTTTGTCTCGAGTTCTAACTTTCAGACTAGCTGTTTAGACCTCACACTGCAAAATTATTTCGCGCCAGTACTGCGCGAGTTGTCAAGACCTTTCAAGATCCCGGATGTGCGCAACACCGTACGTACGTACGCCGCCGTACGCGCCCGCGAGGCATGCCGCTAGCCATGATGACCATGAAAACTCGGATGCAGAGGTTTCCTATTTTATTTCATGTTTTTTTTTATATATATTTTTTTTTCATGTGTATTTTTTTATGGGTATGGTGCTCCGCTCTGCGGCCCTTACGGGCCGCTAAGGAGCTCCGCTAAAAAAAAAAATATCGCCTCTCAACCCGCCATAATTAAAGCCACTGGGGAACCTGAAGAATTTTCAACTCATCTTTGCTCACCTCGAAACCCTGGTACAGAAACAAAAACGGTTATATAGAGCTCCTGAAACGGCAAAATAAGTTTTTTAAATCATACGAGGGTTTAACTGTTGCACGTTGTGGACGAAACACATATAGATTGCTTTACTGGCATGGTATGTAAGATGTGGATTGCTATTTTAACAGGCGATATTACAGATAGCTATAGTTTTTAATGATCATACTGTGTATCACAATTTTTAATAGCTGTATTGTTTGGGAAATCCAGTAAACCTGTTTCTATAAGTTGTAAGATTATTTGAAAACCTAATAATTATATTGACAAAGCAGTGCAGACGAGTGGTGGTTAATTTGCAGTTTTCCAACAGTAAAATTTTTTCGTCTTATTACTTTGTGTTTGAATTAAATAGGGAAATAAATCCACAAGCATACTGAAACATGTACAACCATTAACAGGCTTAACTGCTGTAAAAGACAATTCAAATAATATTTTTATTTTTTTGACATCATTAATTGAACTTCTTACTGATTAACTCCTACATTGCCAAGTCAAACTAAGCAATGATGTATCCATTCAACCAAATTTCTAAAAAAAATTGTACAAGTTGGACAGGCTTGGGACCAGCTCTAGCTTTTGACCTTAGACATAGTTTTCAAATTCCCTGGTTAAACTTAAATTTCCCTGACCAAGTAAATTTAGAAATCAGGTAAAATAGCAGCCTCTGACCATCCCCTACAGCCATCCTTTCCACCTGTCAGAGATAGCCTGTTTCTTTTCTTTTTTGGTTTGTTTCTTTTGTTTTTGACAAGTCAAACTGTCAAAATTGAAGTTGACTAAGGATAAATTTAGGGTGGCAGGGTTGCCTAATTATTAAGGAGCTGGACTCCAGAACAAGCTGTCTAGGTTCAAGCACTGGCCGGGACACTGCATTGTATTCTTGGGCAATGGACTTTACTCTTATAGTGGCTTTCTCCACCCAGGTGTATAAATGGGTACCAGTGAATTTACTGCTGGGGGTCAGCCCTGTGATGGATAAGAATCCCATCCAGGGGGTAGAAGAAATATTCTTAGTCGCTTCGTGCTACAAAAACCGGGATAAGCTCTGGCCTGATCGGCCACTAGTTTTAAATGTAGATTTTAACTCAGGATAAATTTCCCAGACTTTTCTTTGTAATGTCAGTTTTCTCTAATTCTGATCAAAATTCCCCAACTTTTCAAAAAAATTTATTTTTTCCAGCAATATCATATCCAGGGCCGTAACCAGACTTTTATCAAAGACGAGGCACGGGGCTCAGGGGGCATGCCCTCTACAAAATTTTGAAATCTAGAAGCTCTGAAACTCTTTCAGAACATTTTTTGTAAGTATTTCTTGAGAAAAATCTATCTTGTTCATCTGGGGGTTATCTTTCCAACTAAAGATATTGTTTTTGTTTTAATTTTAAGTAATAATCTAGACGAGGGAAGTGCCTCATCTTGCCTCTTGCTAGTTACGGCCCTGATATCCTGACAACTCTCCTGAACTGTGGCAACCTTGTTATAGAAATATCTGCCTTATACAACTGATCTACAGGTAATCAAAATGGAAGATGGGTGGAAATTTAGGGCCCTTTGGGGCTTTTTTTAACTGAAAGGCTAGAGACCTGGGGCCTTCCCTAGATCTTCCACCATTATGGAGAGTTAGTTACAATCAAACAAGTGAAAATTGGAACCAAACCACCACTGGCATTTGCCTTTGAGAGGTGCCCATCATAATCATGTATTTACTAGGCTGTCTAAGCCTTAAAGGGAAAATAACTAATAGCCTCACCTTGGGAACATCTAAACTCAGGGTTTTATTTTCCAGTGTGGCCTTCGGCATCAGATTAGACTTCATAGATATTAGGCTGTTTGTTTTTATGTGTGCCATGTTCATTAAAGGGTACTTCCAGGAGGCAGGGAAGACTGGGAGCCAGGGAGGATGGAAAGAAATGTTTTATTGCTCGTCCCTGAACCAGGAGTTAAAATCAAGTTTTAATGTTGTACACTGCAGAAATACTTGTGGAGGCATTTTTAAAAAGTCAAATGGCAACATATATGTAAAATGGGAATTTACAGTGGAATCTTCTACACCTTATCTCTGGTATCTGAGCAACATAATTACCCAGTACCGTATTTACTCGAATAAGCGCCGCCCCCGAATAAGCGCCGCCCTCGAATAAGCGCCGCATTTCGGACAAAAAAGTTAATAAGCGCCGCCCCCGAATAACCGCCGCAGTCCCGATGCGGCGCTAATTCGAGGAAATCCGTTTTGCTAAAAACTGCACAACAAAGCAACTCTCGTTTCATCAAAAGCGATCTTTTGCAGTTTACAGTGATGTTTTTCTGCTCGCCCATTTGTTTTCTATCAAACATTCTTACAATACGTAAATGTTGTGAAGGCCGCGAACTTTGCTAGGACAGCTAGCGCCACTTCTCTCTTCAGAAGAGACGCGTACGAATAATGACAATCAGAAGATGCTATTTTCGATAACTGTAAAATATAAGACTCTTTGTGGAGTCAAATTTTAAATAAGCGCCGCCCTCAAATAAGCGCCGCCCCCGAATAAGCGCCGCACTTGAGGTGGGAAAAATTTAATAAGCGCCGCGGCGCTTATTCGAGTAAATACGGTATGCTACTTGAAGTGCATCATTACAAAATTTAAATCCCAGTTTCTCCAGAATAAATATAAGGAAATTTTGCCTCACTGTTATTGGGTGTTACTAAATTGAAATGACCCTCCTTTATCTATATGTACTTGCCAACTAGAACATGTTTCAAAATAGCACTCTATCGGTATTATTTTGCTCAGTATTAATTAATTCATACCTCTTCCTCTCCTATGGTTAACTTTTTTTATCCTAAATTATTATTGTTTATTTAAAATTAAACAAGAGCATCAAATTAGCTAGCTATATTTTGCCCTTTTCCATTTCACTTCTTCTACTTGTTTTGCTATATATTGGAATGCAATAAATAAATAAAATGAATAGTGGCTCTTCCAATCCCTGTGATTCCAGATCAAATTGGAATTTAGTAGTGTTTTCTTTTTTTGTGGAGGGAAGAAAACTGGAGAACCCGGAGAAATACCCTTGGAGCAAGGACCATAAGCAACAACAAACCCACATATTATGCTGGGTGTGGGAATTGAACCCGGATAACATTGGTGGAAGACAAGCACTCTCACCACTGCAGATTCAAACATGAACTTGAAGTAAACTAAAATTATGTGACCTCAGTCATAATTATCCTAAGAATGGTATCTCAGGTCTCTGAAACTAAACTGAAAAAGTCATTCTCCAGAGTGGAGGGGTATACTTGATACCCCCACATAAAGCTAACAAGGGGTGTCACGCAGCAGCAAGGATATTGTTGACATCACCGATTGTTATTAATGGGCCAACCAGAAAACTATTGGCTGGCGAAACAAAGAGTTCTTTTGTTCAAATTGTTGTACATTTAAATAACAAAGACAATGTTTGTAAACAAATATCTTCCCTATCGGGTATATTTTCTTTAACCTTACTGAACATCATAAATGGGGTATTGGGAATTTTATCATCACATTTGTCATAAGCACCCAGGGTACAAAGGTATGTTTGAACAGTTAAAACGACATTTTCTGCAGTAATGCAGTCCCTTGGATTCAACACAAACAAAATAACTTACTGATTGTCAGGCATCAGAGAAATATCATAGTGTCCTTTCATTTTCAATAATGGCCAAATCAAAACTTGAAGAATGAAAGGTGTCACCTAGAGGGTCACTTACAATGTAAGTTAAAGGATTTTGACTGCCAAGCTAGATGATCAATCCAGTAATTTATAACTGACCATGTAAACTCAGTTTACATTGTGATTTGCAAGGTAGTGAAGAAAAAATGTACGTTCACACAACAACCGCTAAAATAATAATATTCTATTCAATTCGCTCTGTGAAGAAAATTACGTCAATTAAACTTAAAATAAACATTGTGTCTAGATACCCGGCAGCCGGGAAGTGTTTTCAAAATACTACATACCCGGCAGTCTGAAATTATTCTAGAATTTCCACGGAAAAACCAATCCAATCCTCCTCAAAACTATAGATCTTTGCTCAGAAATGCCAAGCGATTTCAATTATAGTTTTGGCTTTGTGTTTGAGGAAATTTTCGAGCTTGGGCATACTACAAAATCTTGATTCTTTGATACTCAGAAAAAATTCGTACTTTGACTCCGGTATCAACTCTTATAGAATAATTTCTACAAAAACTGAAGTTGAAACCCTGCGAGAGTATTCGATATTTGCTGAGAAATGCGAAGCGATTCTAAATAATGTTTTGCTTTTGTTGTGGACGAATTCTCTTGGCTTCGGCTATAAAATCCTCGACTCACGGGCACGGTTGTTCAAAAGACTAGATACCCGGCAGTCAAAAATTCATGAATAATCAATACATTCAATATCCACAAAAATGCTTGTAAATATCTCAGCTTCGGGAAGGGTAATCAGGAATTGCTCGCCGCGGCCAAAGATATGGAAGGCCATTGAAGGACACTTTGGTCGGAGCGTGTGCGATGTAGTAGCCTCGCTTGGAATGTGACAAAGGACGACGCGACAAATTTCTTGACATTAGAGGACCCCCTCCCTAATGAACAGGTAAAGCCCACTAAAAAAGCAAGGAACATGCTTATTTCTTGACTCAAAAACGTCTTTTTATTTATCTAAGAAAAAACGAAAATTATAAATGACAACAAAGCTGATTTGAAGACTTCTACGTGCCAATAATTATTATCATTTTACGCAATGTTTCTTGCATTTATTGCCCGAGAGCCCACCGCGTTATCTGCAAACATCTGCCTTCATATGGTGGTCTGCTCATGCGTACTACCGTCTGACAGAGTCGTGTCCAATTCCGAGAAAAACTGGCAGCTAGATTTCCTGATTTGTCGAAGAGCGATTTGAATTTTTTAGTAGACCATTAACAAGCTCAGTGATTAATGAGAAAGCTATTATTGAACTCCGTTGTCGCAAACTGTCGTGATTTGTCAGTGTCTCGCAGATAAAATATTTGCATCAGCCTTCGGCCTCGGCAAGTAATTGATCTGCTTACCACTGACAAATCACGATATTTTGCACAGCCTCGTCCAATAATTTTTATTTTTCAAGGAATTCACTTTGCAGTCATGGAAATCTAATAGATTCCTAATGTTCGCAGAACTGGTCTTAAATGTAACTCTTTCTTGTTATTTCTCGAACAGACCAGGGATTCTTTCTTGCCTTCAGAAACTGCTTTACGCAATGCCTGCCTCCTGTGCCATGCTGTAGAAAATTCCTTTCTGAGCCAACAGGTTAAGGGGCGTGTCAAACTCCACCACAAATCCTTTGTCAAGAACCATGATCCTGAGAATGCAAACCAATAAGTTCATCAAAATGAGAGCAAAAGAGCAAATTCTGATCTGATGTAGAAGCATTTTACTTAATTCAAACGAAGAATTTCGAACAAGAGCTTACGTTATTTCATAGCCACCGATGATTTTCAAAAAGATAAGACAATGCTTAGTTTTTATTGCTCTTGTACTTTTCTCGTATATTTTAACGTCTGTACACTTTCATGTTATTGACTATAGTGAACTCCATAGCTTAATGTTTATCTGACAGTATCACGCATAATATTCAAAAGCTACTATTCGTGTAGTAATAACCGAGAGATAATATTTCATTATGGTGGGTCGGATAGCAGCTCTCACAAGTCTCATATGAATGGCCCTTCACCCTTAGAGCGAACAATAGGAAAACTATGCCCCTAGCCCCCAAAACGAAAGCAACTGCCACACTCGAAAACCAGTAGAATAACCTGCTACACTCGCACTGATAGTCGTCCAGAAATAATTGTTATTCCAGTCTCAGTGAGGTTATTTTTCGGTGTCTATTACCACTTGCTATTGGTTGAAAAAATATTATGAACACATGTAAAGTTAAGTGCCTTTGTCAGAAGTTGAGAAATGTAATCAAATTCTCAAGTTTTGGAATGGCAGATCCTACAGCGCTTTTTAATAACACGCAAACTCTGCTCATTC
This sequence comes from Oculina patagonica, assembly GCF_052425735.1. NCBI lineage: Eukaryota > Metazoa > Cnidaria > Anthozoa > Scleractinia > Oculinidae > Oculina > Oculina patagonica. The sequence goes on along the minus strand of NC_135765.1, from coordinate 13,133,538 downwards.
AACGAGTTTTCAATGGTGTAAATCATCCTATCGGACGTCTTACGTAACGGAAATGCACTTCAATGGGTTGGAATTTGTAGATTTTGATCCATTTTGTTTGTTTCTTTTTTTAAGGTTCTTTGATTGTCATCGTTATTACGATAGGCAGTGAAAAACGCAATCGTTAGTTGGGTTTCGAACTTTACAGTTAGGGTGTCACTTAAAGGTGCAGTGAAATTTCAAGGTAATTTTACCTGGTGTAATCCATAATGGTGTTGAGCCTGTGAGCAATTGTGAAGACTGTGCGGTCAGCAAACTCTCGTCGAATGGTCTGTTGAATGAGCTCATCTGTTTCAAGATCCACCGCAGACGTGGCTTCGTCAAGAACTAAGATCTTTCCTTTGCGGAGAAGAGCTCGCGTCAAACACACTAACTGTCGTTGGCCGACGCTATATAAAAAGAACGCAGATAAAAATTACAGTTACGAATAATGCAATAAGCCAGAGAGGAAATTCCATCATGTTGTCAGGTCCAACTGACCTCTACTTGTCAGCCAACTAGACACGTATAATACGGCAACATGCTAGTTTTTCAGAGTCTCCAAATGCTGCATAGGACGGTTAATGAATAGTCTGTACAGTAACACAATAAACTATTGTTCTCCGCAATCATACAGATATTTCTCGCTGGCTAAAGAGAGCATGAGAAACATGGAGCCTTCATTAAATCGGTCACATCACCTCAGATTGTCTCCACCCTCGACAATGATGAACTGCAATCCACTTTCTGTTTCCGCTGCAAATCTTTTAAGGTGGCTCGCCTCAAGTATCTGCCATAACTCTTCATCTGTGTGTCTGCCGAATGGATCGAGATTCAATCGAAGGGTCCCAGAAAACAACACTGGATCCTGCAGAAAACAAATGAATTTACAATTATTAAGGATTATAGAAGAGGTTGCAACTGTCAAAATCGGCAGGTAAAGAACTTAACGACCACCTCCGGGCAAGACTTTATCTCCCTCGAGAATGCTATTCATGCACTCGCTCGTAAATTATCTACTGATAACTGTTCTGAATGTTTTTGGTCTGTTTCTGTTGTCGTTTATTACCGTTTTTGCTTTTTTCGCAATTCCAGAGACAGTTGTTCCTTTAGTTTGCTGCTGCCACCTTTTATATGGTTGTTGTGTTTTGTTGTTGTTATTGTTCTATTTTTGCTGCTTCAGTGCTGTTTCTGTTGTCGCGGCTGTTGTTGTTGTTACTGTTGCTGCTGCTGCTGTGTTGCTGTCAATGATGGTGGTGATGGTTGCTTTGCTCCTAACACATTACAAGCTAACTGATAGGCTGCAAAAGGGACAACTCACCTGTGGAATAATAGTGAGTCTTTGACGAAGATCTTGGAGTCCAATTGTTGCAATGTCGATATCATCAATACAAATTTTCCCACCTCCTCTTTCCAGAATACGGAACAAGGCCTGGGTCAAGGTAGATTTTCCTGCTCCTGTGCGACCTACAATACCAATCTGAAAAAAAAAACGAGAAGTTAGCAGGGTGTAGAGGAGTGAAACTAGTTGCAGGATATGAACTGGAAAATCAGAGGGAGTTCATGGATTTCTAAAATAAAAAGCTATCATTTTTTTTTTAAATTAAAGAGCAAAAAGCGACTCTTTCTATAGGAAAAAAGTGAATGAGGTGTGTAGGAAAAATCTCTGACAAAAAAAAAAACATAAAGGTTTTGGAAAGCTTTTAAGAAAAGTTACCTTTTCTCCGGGAGTTATGACGCAGTTGATATTTTTCAGCACAAGAGGAAGTCCTTCTCTATACCTCAGATCAAAATCTTGAAATGTAATGTTTCCATTTTGAGGCCATCCATCTGGTGGTCGACTGTCTGGAATTATTGATTCAGCCTGGAAACAAGATCGAAAAAAATGGCATAATACTACTACCATGCTAATGTTTTTTTTTTTTTTTCATTTAATCAAGGGAACGAAAACCCAAGACAGAAAAGACACCACAGCATGTCTCCGCCGGTAGCAAATTATCATTGAAAATGGCTGATTTGCCATTTTTTTTTTCAATCTCGCATTTTACTTGCGATGGTTTTAATATTGAAATTTTTCTTATAGTTATATTACATAATCTGTCAGCCGTCCCTTTGGCGTAAGCAAGATGATGCAAAGATCCCTTCTAAAGTTCTGTAGAGGTCCCTTAATGGTTGACAATTGAAACCCCTTGAACGCTCATAATTTAACAAAGGTATTAGGTCCTCAAGAAACTGTTGAGCTGTTGTGTTGTGCGGGCAAGTGAAACACGTAGTTGATTATCAACTGGAAGCTGATAAAGATTAATAAACTGCAGTGGCAAATTTTGAAAAGATGACGCCTCGAGCACTAGTTCTTCGTAGGAGCAAAGACAATTGTCTACAATCCAAACTAGTAATAATAATTTGAAAGGACTGTAATGAAAATAAACAACAAACAGAACCTTGCTTTCATACCTCTGTAGTAGTCTCAGAATATTCTCTAATGCGTTCCACGGATACAATGTTCGACTCTAGCTCACTTCCTTTACGCACTATCCAATCAAGATTGTGAGTGATCTGGAAGATAAAGCATAGTACATCAATAACGTTGGTTTGAAAAATGGATAGTGGAAACTAAGTTACCTGAGATGTCAAACACAAAATGTTAAGTATGAATATGTCACACTTGTAATAAAATGAAGTCTCAGTTGTTCGTCAAGAACATATAAAATTAAATGAATACTACGGACAATCTGGCTCTATGTGATACACAAAGCCTTTTTTTACATTATCGACGTAACGTCAAGAAAGATAACTACCGACCGATATCAATCTTACCAACCATAAGTAAGATTATAGAGAGATCAGCGCATATTCAGCTTTGTACCTACTTAGAAGAGAACGAACTGCTATCACAATCACAGTTTGGTTTCCGCCAGAAGCGCTCAACATCCACCGCCCTAGTTGAATTTACAGATCAAATCCTAGAGAGCATGGACAAGGGGTGCGTAACGGGCGCAGTGTTTTTGGATTTACGTAAGGCTTTTGATACTGTTGATCACTTGATCCTTGTTAATAAGCTCAATAGTCTAGGAGTGGCTGGAAAAAAGCTTGGCGTGGTTCCGCTCATATCTCTCTGGTCGATTCCAACAAACGATCTGTAATGATGCATTCTCCCTTCCAGCTGAAATCACTATGGGGGTACCTCAGGGCAGTATTCTTGGGCCACTGCTATTCTTAGTGTACATAAACGGTATTCAATCTGTTTTGCAACACTCAAAGATGACTATGTTCGCTGATGATATGGCTTTTTATTGCCATGAGAGTTGCCCAAATGACTTGCAATCAAAACTGAATGCGGACTTGGAAGCGATTACATCCTGGCTGAATAACAACAAGTTGACATTAAATGTTGCAAAGTCGACGTTCATGATCATTGGTAGCAAATCCAGACTAAGTCAATTTAACGATATAGATCTTATGGCTAATAACAGTCAACTGGAGAAAGTAACATAATTCAAGTACCTTGGTGTAACTATAAACCAGCACCTAACCTGGCATGATCATATTGATCAAATTCAAAGAAAAGTCTCGAAAAGGCTGGGAGTTTTACGGAGAATTAAACATCTGCTTCCTGTCTATGCTCGGAAAATTTACGTCACGACAATGGTCATTCCAATACTTGAATATGCCAGTATTGTTTGGGGCGATAAAAAAAACAAAGTCTTAATGGATTCAATCCAAGTTTTACAAAATGGAGCCGCTAAATTGGTCCTGGATAGGTCGACGCATTCGTCTTCATCCGAAGCACTATCAGATCTGAACTGGACGAACCTGTTTGTCAGAAGGCAAATGCAACTTTCCATACATATGTACAATTTAGTCAATGACGACAGTACTAGAAATAACATCATTGTACGACGACAAGACTATCATAGCTATAACACCCTCTCCAAGGACATCATTCGAACTACAAAATCTGTTACCAACTGGGGACTTCTTAGATCCTTTAACAGTGCTTTGTCTGACTGGAATAAACTGCCGCCAACAACAAAAAGTCTATCTTTAAGAGACTTTAAGAATGTCCTACACAAAACATTAATGTAAATATTAAGTATAAGCTAGATAGTTTTTTAACCTTAATGATCAATTGTATTTTTATTAATTTTACTACGAATTTCAATTTTATATATTTTTAGTCGTATAGTTCTCAGCGTTTAGAGGTTTTTAATCAATTTAGTAATAATTTTCGATTTTTAATTCATTTTTTTGCCATTATTTTTTATCTCAGGACCTCCCTGAAAACCACATGAGTGGGTGGAGCCTCCTGTTGATAGATTATTATTATTATTATTATTATTATTATTATTATTATTATTATTATTATTATTATTATTATTATTATTATTATTATTATTATTGAGACAAACCAAACACAAAACCACAACCGACGTTATATGTTGCTAGTGTGAACAATGCATTGTAATGAGACAGTCGTGGGGGGGGGGGGGGGGAAGGTTCCCACGTTCCCTTGTTTCCAACAGAATTGTCCTTGTGTTCCCGTGTTCCCTAAAAGTATTTCTTCGATTTTAGTGGGCCCAGGTCCCTAAAATATGCTTTTGTTCCCGTGTTCCCAGTTTTAATTTCGTTTTCCTTCCAATTTGTTCCCAAATTGGTCGGATCAGAAAGTATCTTTCACAGCAGTCAACTGAGACTCTCGTCCATGCATTCATAACAAGTTGCCTTGACTACTGCAATGGTCTTTTATATGGTCTACCAGATTGCCTGCTAAATAAACTGCAACGAGTTCAGAATGCCTGCGCCAGACTAATTTTTAAAGAACAGAAATTTTGCCATGTAACGCCTTTTATTTATGAATTGCACTGGTTACCGATTAGATACAGAATCGAATTTAAAATACTTCTAATTACTTTTAAGATTCTTAATTTTTTAGCGCCTTCTTATTTATCGTCCCTTATTTCTCTTAGGCTCCCCTCCAAATATAATCTCAGGAATTCTAGCGATAAACTTTTACTTCGCTATCCACGTTTTAAATCAAAAGCCACACTAGGTGACCGTTCTTTTACCTGTGCTTCCATTTGATATTAGAAGTGCCAGCACTGTTACTATTTTTAAAGCTAATCTAAAAACACACCTTTTTCGTCATGCATTTTTATCATAGTTGTTTTTAAATTATATTTTACTTTTAATAATTGTAATTTTAGCTTTTTAAAATCATTGTAAATTTACCTTCCATTGTACCTTTAGCTTTTTAAATTCATTGTAAGTTTACTCTTAATTGTAATTTTAGTTTTTAGCTTTTTTATTCCGTTTTTAATCTTGTAATGCGCATTTGAACATTTTATATATGAAATTTGCGCACTATAAATGTTATTATTATTATTATTATTATTATTATTATTATTATTATTATTATTATTATTATTATTATTATTATTATTATTATTATTATTATAAAATAAAGGTTAATGGCCATGTTCCCTTTATCCCTGAAACCCCTGGGAGAGACTATGTAATAACATAACGACAACGCGAATAACTCAATTATAAAACTTTTTTCTTTGTGTCATTGTGTCAGTGTTGGAAAACAGCCCAGATATTTGCCTGTACCATCAGGAAAGTAATTATAATCGTTTCTGTTAGAGCTGAAAACACAATAGAACAGAAAAGACCACGATGTTTCTTCAATAATACAAAAGGGATTTTAAATACAAAATCTGACCTGAATGCTTTTTAGCCTCCTTAGACTCGCTCAAATAAAAATAATAAATAATAGTTTTCTCTAACCTGTAAAGCGTACACTATTGACAATCCAGCCAGACCACTTTCTATATTATCTCGACTGATCACGGCAAACAACGCAGCGAAAAGGATAACGCAATTCCCGATAAACTCTAACCTCAGTGAAATCCACCTGTGTACAAAAGTAAAATAAAAGTAATGATAATGATAATGCATTTATATAACGCACTTTTCATATGTATTTGTTCAAATGCGCTGTAAACATACTGTAATTTACTACACAAAGGCCAGACCACAAAAACGGGAACTTCGTGCCCTACTCTTTGCGAATAGTGTGTGGGTTCTCTGTCGTCCCCTGTTATAAGACGGAAGATATAGGATACGGGACATACGGATTATCGTCCTTTTCCGAGAAGACTAGAATGTCTAACCATTTTCAGATGTAATTACAAAGGCAGCACATCCTCCTCAGTTAACCAGGTGGCGGTTAAATGAAACACAAAATTGAAAAAAAAAATAGACAATTTTACGTAGTTTCCAGCTGTTCAGTTTTCCAAATAATTAGCATTTTTTGAAAAAATATTGTTGCTACAGTAACATTGCTCGGTAATGTCTGGTATTAATACATGTCCAGGAAAACAAAAAGAACACAAAAATACTCGCAATGGATGTAATGGGTTGTAACTGTTTATTTGACTTCTTTTGTTTTATTACAGAAAATCTGCCAGCGAATTATGGAAAACAGCTAATTGAATTCCATGTTATATATATTTATATATGGAGCGTTTCTTTCTTTCTGTATTCATTTTGGGAATTTTCCAACTTAGTCTGATTAATTTTTTCCTTTGCCTCATAGTCATTGTGATATAATAGTAATCTGAAATATAGGAAAATTGAAATCAGATTGGTCCTAAATGTTTTCAGCAAACAATAAATTAAACCATACCATGTAGTTCTCTTAGTATAGGCGTTATTTACGAGTACAATAATAACTTATACTTTCACCTGAAAGAAATTATAGTTGGATAATAGGCCACTTGATTTTCATCCACTTTAGAGAAGTTCTCTTGTATGAATCGCTGTTGTTGTGAATAAGCTCTGATGGTACTCACACCGTTCATAGTTTCAAAGAAGTGATTGTAAATGGGTGATCTGCTGATGGATTCAATTCTTCTCAGTTGTCGGGTAGTTGCTGCATAAACTCTCTGGTAAAAGGAAATAAACAGAACGTAAAAATTAAACAAAATTATAAATTTTCATCGAAGAAGAGACAAATAACTTAGACATTAATTCAGAGAGTAAAACCATCATTTGAATATATGTTTTGACATCTGGAAAGTGAGATAGAATGGGTTGGGATGTGATAGAATGGGATGGGACTTCTCAAAATCTATTTTCTGCAGACAAAATATGCCAGTGAAACGAAATAATCAGTTTTGGTCAAATGTAATCCACAGAAACCGCTCATTCTCAGAGAACTTGCGACAAGCACAGCCCCAAGTATAATCTAGTAGGGACAGCAGCGTTATAAGCATAAGCTCAAGCGTAAGCATAAGAAGAACGAACACACTCATTCCCCTTAGCTGTTTTCACCAGGAATTCGCGCTGCATAATCCGCTCCTCTGGTAAGCAAAAAACTGTTCGTTCTTCTTGTATCCTGCCAGGTAGTGAGAAATGACTTTCAATTGGCTACTGTAATAGGAGTTCTCGGAAATGGGAGTTTGTTACTATCATGCTTGGCCTTGCACTTTTACTTGTTTCGCTGCTGCTCACTCTTGTACTTTACCTGAATAAATATGTACAGAACCGCAAGCGGTAAGATCACTGATAGGAACAGTGGAGTCGCAAAACTGATGATGAAAATCACAGCAAACATTTCCAGAGTGCTTCTGAGAAAATTAATAAATGATCTGGGAGCAAGAGTGTCTACAGTGTCCATGTCTTTCGAAAACCTGTTCACGATTCTGCCCAAAGGTGTTGTCTCGAAGAATGCCATGGGAGAGTGAAGAATATTCAAAAGCAATCCCCGATGAAGTCTACGGGAGGCCATCACGGAACCAAACGCTTGAATGAAACAAGCCAGGAGGACAAAGACGGCTTGAGAGAAGCCGAGTCCGCCGTATATTGCAAGATCTCTCGTCTGCTGTGCTGTAGAGTTTGCCTTTGTTGAGGAACTACTCCAGTCGGCGAGCCAGATGCGAGCTGAAACGGACCAGCATTCAGCGAGTAGAAGACACAGAAAGAACGACACAAAAAGGCAGACGGTCATGGACTTTATGTAAGGCCAGAATATTGACAATTTCACCTGTAAATAGAGATATTAAAAAACTGAATTTAAGATAGTTGTGAGCTCATACAAATAATTTGATTCTGGGATAATTTCACACAATGCTGCCACAGCAAACAGTGCGTTGCCATTTATGGCTATTGCAGGCACATTCGCAATGAATTACTCTCGATTTTCTATATTATCTTATATACAAGAGGTCGGTCTTAAACCTTGTCTCCCAATGCAACTTGCGTTTTTTCATTGTCAAGAAGTGGAATCTATATCTGTTACAAGTTAGTTGTTTAAAAAAACCTTCGCTGTGCCGTTGGCTACTATCTATCTATCTATCACAATTCAATGGTCTTCCCGTTAATTTTACGTGTAATCAGTTTGATTTGTTTTTTTACGGTTGCACTCACAAATAACGGGAAGAGTTTTTTAAAACTCATGGAACTTTTTGTGGACAAAGCTGTAGGAGTTTTTTAAAACTCCTGCCAACTTGTTGTGGACAAAGCTGTGTTCGATCTCGCTCTTGAGAACCGTGGCGACATTCCTCGTATATTGTTTAAAAACATGATAAATAGTATAGTCAACGCCACAGCTGGTAGTTGATCTGTTGTTCTACAAATACAGAAACGGCACGAAGAGAAAAGTCGTTAAGAAACTTTTTGTTCGCTATAGACTCTTACCGTTCCAGACTGTGACACTTCTTTAGATGTCATCATTTCTGCTAAAGCATCATGAGGCAGAGAAGAGCAAAGAAAATCCACGTCTCCGCCGTCTGAAGTAATCGTTGACATTAGACTCTCCGCTCTTTTTCTCCTGCTAAGCTCATTGCTCTCGACTTCCTGCCAACTTGTTGTGGACAAAGCTGTGTTCGATCTCGCTCTTGAGAACCGTGGCGACATTCCTCGTATATTGCTGATTTTTCTTATTCTTTCGCAATGGTCAACAGCTCCGACTGTCTGCGGCATCCAGATGCTTGGCTCGTAAGCAAAATTCTCGATTTGAGGCGCAAATTCCAATGTCGTCTGCGATCGACAACGCCCAGAGAAAGCTGGAAAAGGGAAAGGTACATTTCAAAAGTCAAAAATTCACTCTTTCTGGACTTGTTATCAGAAGGCCCCAGAAATATGCAAGTTCAAAACCTCCTCCCGGCCACTAGATGGATTTCTGTTTGAACACCCCGAATTCAACTCCTTCACGCTTTGTAAATAGCCAACTGGTCAGCCTCCCGCCATTTAGAATTTTTCAAAAGTTTATGTTCGATTTATAATATTTATTTATATATTAACAGTGTTACGATATATAGCATAGCAGTACTTAATACATCGACATCTTAACTATAGTGAATTACTTTTATTATTGTTTTTGATTAGTTAACTTGGAAGGAAACATAAAAAGTTCATTATGATGACAAGTCAGTCAATACCTGGTATTGAATTCTCGGAAATTTGTTGTTTGTTCGCTTCCGAGTTTGTTGGTAGAGTCCAAGACCTCATCCTGACTAGGCGTGGGTGAACTGTGTTCTGAAGCTGGTTATCCTGTACAGAGCTTTTAAGATTGACATTTGGAAGTGAAGAGAACTTCGTGGATATTGCCTGCTTACGATTTCGTCGTTCTGTATTCTCTTCTGATATCACTTCACTATCTGTAACGATAGTTAACATTTTGAAAAAAGAAAAAAAAAGATTTACATCAAATAAAAGCATGATCAAATTCCATTTTCGCTAAGAGATTCAAAAGGTTAGCTGTTTGGCACATCTTTATTTTGCGTAATAACGGATTAAATACACATATTCTTCAAGTTGCATGATGTTAAGTCCCAAATAAATTGTACGAATTGAATTAGGGCAAAAACATTTGTTTACGTCCGATGTCAGTGACATTTCAGCCTCGTCGATTGTACCTATAATTGACGTCCAAAAAAGGCTTGCCGGTTATATCACTTTAAATCATCAAGCCAAATGCCGATACTTATAGCAAATCAATATACGTTTTGCTTCGTCAACGCAAGTAATATCATAGGCTACTTGAATGAATCATATAATTTAGGCCAAAGTTGCAAAGTGCTAGTACTCCAATTAGAGTCTCGATGCTTCTCACTAACTTATCAGTTATTCATAAAATGCTTTTATCATGCCAGGTCAACGAAATAAATTTTCACACTGAGTGCTTAGGCAAAATTAAACCTTACCTGTTTCCGAGCTGTTTTCAGTAACTAATTCATCATTGTCTTCAAGCTCGTTTTCTTCTTCTGATTCCTGGATCACGTCAGGAGGAGTGGGTTGGCTTGTGCGACGGTCACCTTAAACCAGCAGAAAATCTCTTAAAACTTTTGACAATAAAGCAGTGACTGAAAAAAACACTAAAACCGACACAAGGTGCGAAGAAAAGTGCATGAGCGAGACACGATTGGTTTTAGTTTACTTATTGGCTGAAAAAAGTGGCGCGTGAGTTTTGACACAATCACTAAGCACAGTAATACAAAACCAAAGCAAAGGGGAATTACGTACGACACCCAAGTAAAAACTGCTTCATTAGCTGTGTTTCATAGTAAAATTCACAATAGGAAACGCTTCTCTCAGCCATAATTTTTCTAGTTTCAAAAATGATACTATTCCTGTTACCTTGGTCTACCGTAATAGACGTTTCGTCGTTATTTTCTTCATTATCTGTTTCCTGGATTTCCTCTAAATACGTATACCCCCTGCCTCGACGTTCCCCTGAAAAAGAAAAAACAACAACAAACATAGCGCAAAATAAGTTGCATCTCTTTTGTTATCGTTGTTGTAGACGTCTTCGCTGTTGTTAGGTTGTTTTTTGTTGTTGTTGTTGTTTTTGTTGGCGTTGTTCTCGTTGTTGTTTTGTCATCGTCGTCGTTGTTGTTGTTACATACAACCTAAGCATTGATTATCGATAAATACCTTGTTCCTGTTGCTGTTGTTTGGCAGTGTAAGTAATGACAAAATCTGCAAATTCTCCCTCTCTGGCCATGAGCTCGGCATATGTTCCTTCCTGGAAAAACGAGAAAAAAAAATAAAAAATGAATTGCATGGGAATTAAATGGTGTGCTAAACGCGCATGGGTGTGTTGATAACAGATCCTTTACGTAGATATACTTAGATCCCAAATTATCAAATGAAAAGTAATAATCAATTATCCTTACCTCAGATATTGTTCCATCTTTAAGGACGATAATTTTGTCAACTTGCGGAAGGAAGCTAATGTTATGAGTTACCAGGACACGAGTCTTAAAGAAGAATAAAAGAATGGTTGATTTCAACACTGCCCTGAAGAAGACTAGTTGTGCTAGTTGAAATATTGGCCCATTAAAAGTGCCCTTTGCCGTAGTGCCAGCCGTGCATATTAATCAGTTTTTTTCTACACGCTACAGAGACGTCTGAAGCAAGCATTTCTACTTAAAAAGATACGGCAACAAGAAGTTCGGGGTTTTACTCTGCGTTGTGTGGTTCCCTGCATTCATAAGCTTCAATGGTTTATTGTTCCCTAATGAGCATTCCTGCGCAAAGAGTATACACACCCTGATCTAATGCAGTTAGGTTTCAGTTGTACGCTTTCGTAGCACGTACATGTGCAAGAATCAATTTCGACTTCGAGGCCTTTCATCCCATGCACTCGCCTTGTTACAACTATAGGGTGACTTGGTAGCAAAATTATTTGTCGCTCTTGAAAGAGCATGTTCTCGTTTCTTCAAGTCTACGAAATAAACTTTCCTCGCGGTCAAAGTCGAGGAATATTGTCATTGGGTTGTTTTCAGGGAGGAGGGGGTTGGGGAGGTTACCCTTAGCGTGAGAGCTCTCTTGTGCGTGTAATTCTACTGGTCTTCAGGTGTAGTTGTTGTTAGCTATTGTTTCTGGGGATAGGAACTTTGTTCCTGTTCCTTGTTCTATTGGTCCTCGAAGGATAGCAAGCCATTTGTGTGAGACTTTGCAAGAACTTCTACCCGCACACATATTGCATTACATACATTCTAAGATAAAAAACACGTTTTTTTCACGTTGGTTTTAAAAAGCCAATTCCAACATAGCCACGTCTAGCCAATGAAAACAAAGGCAAATAATGCAGCGAACAAAACAAAATTTAAAACAAAAACCTAAAACATATTTTCATTTCACAAGTAAAGTTTCGAACAAAAACAGGCAGCGTAAATGATTATTCGAGCGATGAAAAAATCGGTTTATTTTGACCAAAAGTTCGGTATACACGCCCGATATTCCGGTGTGATTAACCAGGGTAAAGTAAACTTAGTTGATGAAGGCATGTAGTCCTTACAAACCTTTTTACGCAGTGTTCCTTTTGGTCCGATAACTTTTTCAAACATATGCTTCCCTACATGTGCATCCACAGCACTGAGTGGATCATCCAACAGGTAGATATCAGCATTGAAATACACAGCTCGTGCCAGGTTGATACGCTGCCTTTGACCACCACTTAGGTTGATACCCTAAAACACACGAAAGGACGACTAAGAATTGTAATCTTCTAAATACATTCCTTATTGCGCCCCTACTTTATTGGGACGCAGATGACGCTTATTGTACATATAGGTTAGAAAGGAATGCCTTCATGATTTGCATAATGACATAAATGAACCATTTTCATATCAGTGTTAGGATAAAATTACGATGGCTTGTAACATTATCTACGATACTTTGGTAAGTCTAATTTTGATTAAAGATATGTGTTCTCTGAATATGACCGATTACTAAATCTAGAGCATAGAGCTAGGAAGATCCAAAGGGCCTTAAAATCAATATGTAAAAATTTAAATCGATTTATCTATTCAAAGTGGTCGCTTCTCTTAGTAATCTTGTCAAATTTTAACTCCCAGTAATGTGGATGGTTTATGAAAAGTTTGTGCACAGTTATCAGTGTCTATGTACATGTACGTTAGCAACCTTACTGCCTTAACCTAAGCCCAGACTATTTTAATTTAAATTAAAAAAAAACACACTAAATCTTACCCTTTCTCCAATCTCCGTCATGTCGCCTCCAGGTAAGATTTCCAAATCCGTTTTCAAAGCACAAGCATCAATCACTTTCTGATACACTCTTGAGTTGAACGGTTTTCCAAACGTTATATTATCCCGTAACGTAGCATTCTGCATCCACGCTTGTTGAGGCACATAAGCCACAGTACCCTGAGAAGAAAAGGTTTTTTTTTTTCTTAATGAAAAGGAGTGTTTAACTTGGACTTATGCAGTAACTAAATGATAAAACAAGATCCTTTTAAACTAAAACAGACATACTCCACAAAACATGCGGGATTTATTCAATACATGCGGGATTTATTCAGAATAGGCAGTGATTAACCCTGTGTAATAAGTCTTTTGCTACTGCACCTTTACAGCAACTAGTCCTTCAAGCTTCTCTGTTTCACCAAGAAAAGCAGATAACAAAGAAGACTTTCCACTTCCAACAGAACCAACAACTGCTACAAGAGATCCATCAGGGATGTCCAAGTTTATACTAAATTAAACAAACAATGTTTACAGTTTTACAAAAGTGCAAAAGTATTTTATTAAAAGGTCACTGAAGTTTATTGGGGTGTTTCCTTTGGCTTAATTAAGTTAATTGTATTCCCTGTTTTACTTATTCTGTACTTTGTGGCAAATAAATCGTTGGTTGCTTGTTGTTGAAAATTTAGTACGCTTAATTAAAAACCCAGTTGAATTTCCTCTCTGTGACTTTGCTGCTAAGCAGCAATACTGTTGCTAAGCAATATAACATAACTAGGTGTCGTCATGCTGATGTTACAACTCAGAGAACTCCTTGTTTTTTATTAATGGACAATAATAGTAGAAAACTCATCCGGATTTACCAAAAACGAAATTTGTCAAAAACTTCGAAATTTTTTTCAAAATTTCGAACTTTTTTGAAAGTGTCAAGTTACGAAGTAAAGTTCAGATACTTACTCTTCTAGAACAGGCAGCTCGTCCTTATCCCAGCTGAACAGTCCATCTTTTACATGGATTACTGATCCGTTTTCTGTAGAAGAAAAACATATATGGCGCTTATAACAGATACTTTTAAAAATATAAAAGGAGAAACAAAACGAACGTAATTGCAATAGCATAATTGCGGTTTGAGAGCTTGTCACGAGAAAGCAGTTATACTATAGCTTTCTGTTCTCACCACACAGTGAGATGCCGTTAAGTTTTCAAACTGACAAAGAAAGGAGGCAGGTTCTTTCATCACCCACTCCATGCCTTATCTGCCATGCAGGCATGTCAAGGTTGAGTAAGAAATCGAAGTTACCAAGATGAAGTTGAGTTGACATGCATCAGTATGATGATCCGTATTTGTGAATAATTAAAGACACAGAAACAAACGTACTTCCTGTGGGCATACTCTTTTGTATGTTTTCTGGATTCACTTCTTCAAGGTTCAAGAACTCCGTGATGCGTTTTACTGACACCAGGGACTACAAAGAAACAAATTGAATCAATACCTTTTTTCGCATTTAATTCCTTTGTTGTAGAGTGATTCCTTTGGTTTAGTGTTAAAATACTCAATTGCAAACCACTCTAAATAAGTATATATAAGCAATATGTACAAGTAATCGTAAACATTGATTTACTTTTATATGCCGAAAACGGTTTTCAACTAATCAGTATAACTACAATGTAACCATTTTGTTTAATTCATTAAAATTACAACGTAAGCATACGATTTTCCACTACGCCAGCCAGTTTTCTGCATTAGCAAACTCTTATTTTGAGGTAGCCATCGATTGCGAGACACATTTGTCAAGAAAAAGACACAAAATAGTGTTGTTACGAAATTTAGAGCAGAATCGTATTTTGAAACCCCCAGAAAATTTTTTTAAGACACAGTTCGCAGGGCTAGAGATGCATTTCAAACTAACCTGCACAAAGCTGATAACACATTGAGGTAAAAAGGTGAAAGGCAATCTAATGATGTTAAACAAAGACATGGCCACAAAAGCTTTAGAAGCAGTTAGCTCGTTTCCAGTGAGAACGTAAACTCCAAACGTAGCAAAGGAGACCTATTTATGTGGATGGTAACAAATACAATAATCAGATATAGAGGTCATGAGCATGGACTGTAAAACAACGATATTTATTGTAAATAATAAAGATGGTCGATTTTAAGCTCGGTGATAAATAGTGAAGAAATTATTCTACATGACACGAGCGTGGGACAAATAAAAAATCTGAGTCCCCGACGGGAATCGAACCCATGGCCTCCCAGATACCGGTGGGCGCTCTAACCAACTGAGCTACGTGAGACTCGCTGTGAGCTAGGCCATTTACTAGGTTGACGCGTCCTGCATACTGCTAGGATCAGCAATGTCGAAATCATCAAATTTGTAGTAAATAATAAAGATGGTAGATTTTAAGCTCGGTGATAAAATTAATAGTGAAGAAATTATTCTACATGACACGAGCGTGGGACAAAGAAAAAATCAGATTTTTTTCTTTGTCCCACGCTGGGGTTATTCGTACTGCATTAATTATCGACATCGCATATACGTCCCACAAATCGTGAGGAAATTGACATTGTTCAAGTGCAACGGCGAAGGAAATATACCAAGTGCGATTAGTTATCAGCTCGTTGTTTGTAGAATAGTCCGCTTGAAGTATTATGACCTTTTATAACCTTACCTACCCACCTGATAATGTGCTTAGTTTGCGTTGCGACTCGTGTCGCGTCGCCGAGATTTTTTTCTAATCTTAATGCGATGTGATAATAGTTGCAGTGCGGAATAGAATACTTTGCTGTTAATGTTAACCTTGTGGCCAAAACTTTTTAGGTCTTTAACGATATTAGTTCAGTTGCTGTTCATATCAGCACAAATACTCTTTGAATTTAGTAAGAATCGGTAACTGAAGCTGAAAATGAGACAAATGCTGTCTTTTATGTTACAGTCAACTTCCTCTTAACGGACACCCCCATAAGACGGACACCTGGTGTTGGTCCCGTCCCTGCCTTTTTCATTCATTTAACTGTTACTAAACTCCCTATAG
Source organism: Oculina patagonica (assembly GCF_052425735.1). Taxonomy (NCBI): domain Eukaryota; kingdom Metazoa; phylum Cnidaria; class Anthozoa; order Scleractinia; family Oculinidae; genus Oculina; species Oculina patagonica. Next base: position 13,117,494 of record NC_135765.1, on the reverse strand, counting down.
GACGAAAACCTCTCTAAGGCAGACAGTTGGAGCCGTTCATGACGGTGTCCGTCTTAGAAAGAGTTGACTGTATAGCTAAACTACATTGTCTCACTTGCCACCATTTTTAGTGGTGTTATCGAACCCCAGTGTCACCCTTTATTTTATGTTATAAAAACCCCAAACGAACCATGTTACCTGCAATGGAACAAAACAGGCTTAATTGACTGTATAGCTAAACTACATTGTCACACTTGCCACCATTTTTAGTGGTGTTATCGACCCCAGTGTCCCTTTATTTTATGTTAGAACCCCAAACGAACATACCTGCATGGAACAAAACAGGCAATGACTGTATAGCTAAACTACATTGTCACACTTGCCACCATTTTTAGTGGTGTTATCGAACCCCAGTGTCACCCTTTATTTTATGTTAGAAACCCCAAACGAACCATGTTACCTGCAATGGAACAAAACAGGCTTAATCTTTTCATTTTTTAACATCGTAAAGAAAAACTCATGAGGCAGGTGTGCTTATCAACACCAGACTTACCAAGAAAGGAGCACAAGTGAATGTGAATTCAATGACGGCGTTAAAACACGATGCATTTCTAAGATATTTCAGTTCGTCATTCCTTATTGACATTATCTTACTAAGGAAAGGCTCTTCCCATGCGTACAACTTCAGCACCTGGGAAATATAAAGCGGCATATCAGTTGCTTTAGATGTTACGATATTGGATAAATAACTAATATTACTGTTTTCCCTTTTTTTCAAAAAAACGGCGCCGCTTAAAAATTTTTTTTTTTTTTTTCAAAAAAAAAAAATATAGTATTTGATTAATCCTTTAATTTATAATAAAAAAAAAAAAATCTCCCCCTCTTTTTCTATAAAGAAACAACCCGCGCCCCCCTGACTATTTCTCAAAAAAACCAGCTCGTAGTCTAATTGTTAATTATCATTCGATGCATTTTTCTTGTCATTTTCATTGGCCGAGAGCCCACCACGTTATCTGTAAATAACTGCCTACAAACAATGGTCTGCTTACGCCTATTAGCGTTTGATCATGATAGTGATTTTGCTGCAAGTAATATTCTGCACATACCTAGTTGTATGCACAGCCCCATTACCAGAGGCCAAAAACAAGCATAGTGATCGATTGATAAAAAAATAATGTTGAACTCGGTTATCACAAAATGTCATTTGTCAGTGTCTCGCAGAGAAAGCAGTGCAAGGAGATAAGGAAGCAAGTCATTCAGACATGAAAGTAAGGAAATCATGCATTTAACACTCACATGTAGCTCAGTAGGATGTCCGACGCTAATTTTATTATGTTTTTTTTTTTGTGATAATAAAGATCGGAACAAAGCAAAAATACCTTTATTCCACTCAAGACTTCATCCATAATGACGATACGAGAGTCTTTTTCCAACATTTGTTTGACCTGAGAAAAACATTGTCATACAAATAAAAATCCGTTCTTCACTTGCTAATGATCATTCCAACAAAATGACGCCATCAAATTCTTAAATCTCCACTTTTAAATTATCGTTCAAAGCTGTTTATCACCCATCTTCACTGTTTTAAAACATTGTCCCAATGGCTTGGTTGATAGGAACACCACATACATGAAATGCCAATACATTACGACTAGAAAAAAGATTGGTAGTTTAAACAGTGACGTCACAGTGGAAACCATGAAGACGATATGGGAGGATGCAACTTTTTCACCAATTTCTCAAGACGAAGGGACAGCTCCATGTGCACAGATATTGCATTTAAGGAATACGTTTTGAGAGATGTTGTTAGATAGAGTCGAACCCCAATATGATGAAGCGGCAGGGGACTGGCAAAATGCGCTCGTTATAACAGTGCGTCGGGGTTCTTTTCCAAACTGGACTGAAGAATATTGTTCGTTATACCATGACTTCGTTCCAAAGGGAAACTGAATACCAACCTTAATACCACGTCAATATTTACCTGTTGTCTCCTCGCCTGCCTGGTGACAAGAAGATTGACGGGTATTAACAGCACCAGCACTCCGACTCCTGCAAGAATTGAGATCCCCATGGTAACGGAGAGGAAGTAAATGGCGATCAAAATCTGGAGCGGTGAGGACCACAGCATGTTGATATAAGTGACGAGATCTACGAGACGCTGAGTGTCAATAGACATCAAGTTTACCATTTCACCTGCCGTGGACTGCCTCCGAGAAGCGTTGTTTAGAACAAGGGCCTGTATATAAGTCAAATGAATATTTAAAAAAAAAATAGAAATCATAATAATGAATATTTGCACTTGCAAAAACACAACCCCACAAACATTAAGAGTCGCATTGACATATTTTCTCCTAAAATGTCAATTCCTCGCTTTCAAACCCCTGTGCCTTATAAGAGGCTGCGTGGTGTTACCAGATTTAATGATAAGTACCTTACCAGTCGTTCCTTCGTTCCTTCTGTTGGTCGTCCGTTCGTTCGTTCGTTCGTTCGTTCGTTCGTTCGTTCGTTCGTTCGTTCGTACTTTCGTTCGTTCCGTCGTTCATTTACCTTCTCGTAGATGAGTCCTAACATGGCAGTTTTTAACTTCATCCCCAACAAATAACAATGATGAAAGTAATACTGTAGTAAGAACGACTGGACAATAGCCGTCAAAAACATAGCTACGGCGAAGATGTATCCTTTCCATACAGCCAGCTTGCTTCCTCTGTCCTCCACGTATTCAATCAACAAGCTATAAGAATAAAGGAAAGGTTGAAATTTTTATTTCACATAAAGTGTTCAGAACATTTTCGTGTACAAAAACATGCAACTTTTACTGAAAACAATGTCCAGCCGTTTTATCACTATTTTTTCGACGTTTTAACATACCGAAAATGTCCGATAGGATAAAGCAAAGTGACTCTCAATTGCGTGTTGTGAAAGAACTGTTGTATAGTTAACAAATCGACCCCATTTTTTTTTTACAGTCTACTTATGATCCACTTAATAATTTAACTGCGAGCTTTCTACGCGCTTGATCATCAATCCACATCACAAAAGTCCACAGTCCTTGTCAAATCTTAGGATTTAACTAGATTTAAACGACTATTGAGATGTGGTTTATCCAACATAAGGAGTGCGATTCCTTTCAAAGCAAATCGGAATTTTAGTTACTAGACATTAGCATCTGATCCACTACAAAGAAACAAGGAGTTTCGAGTATTTAAATTTTTCCGTCAAACTTCAGGCTGAGCTCTTTGACGTCACGCATACATTACCAGCTCCAAGATGGCGGCGTTCAGTTGTCGAGTTTTGGGCTTCTTCGTAGAAAGATTTTGTAGGGTTATAGCGCACGTTGGAGGCTGAAATTTTGGTGCATAACATATCTTTGTATAAACTTTTAATTGGCGTAAAAAAATGGCCATTCTGGAGTGAACTTCTCCTTTAACTGCAAATAAAACAATAATTTTAAAGCAAACTTACTTCAGCAATTGTGGCTGAACAAATTGCACTGTATCGTTCGCGATTTTGAAGAAAGCAGCAGCAAGAAAATTCTGCCAGAATACTTTGCCTATTGCCCGCACAAGACTTGGTTTTCTCTTGTGGATATTTGCCGTAGGCGGCGAGAACTCTACTTTGTCAGGTTCTTCAGACTGCGTTGTTCCGTTGGTTGTCGAGTGATCAACTTGGCTTTCGACACTACAGGAAATGAAGGAAAAATTCAACTTTATGAAGTTAAGTTTACACTTTTCTGTCCATTTAATTTCTGTTTTTATATAAATTTATCCAAAAATTGTCTGAGTTCACTGCAGGGCTGTAACTAGCAAGAGACAAGACAAGGCACTTGCCTCGTCTACATTTTAACCAAAAATTAAAAACAAAATGTTTTAGTTAGAAAAATAATCCCCATTTGAACGAGATTTTTTTTTTTGAACGAAATACGTTATGAAAATGCTGTAAATAGCGTTTCAGAGCTTTAAGATTTCAAAATTTTCTGGAGTGCTTCCCGATACCTCTCTATTTTCTCGTTCTTTCGACGATCGCAGATTTTGCCTCATCTATGCCGAAACCTGGCTACGGTCTTGAGTTTATTTAATCTTTGGCTACTTGGCCGACCAAATACCAGCCAATGAAAACAAACGAAATTTAGAGTGCAGTAGAGTGTCTGTGGTGCGTTGCCTTTCTAATCGCCCCTGGTCACATTGCCCAGTCCGTTAAAATAACTCAATTCACTCTATAATGTCATTTCCTTTCAATTTGCCAAAGCCCACTAAAACTGATATGGTTAGCAGAACACAGTCGAGATAGCAAGCGTTTCATTGAATAAAATGGAAAAAAAGTTTCTTAATTTTACAACAAATCGTACGTTCCGATCCCCATTTACTTAGCAGATACCTTGAGAAGTGGTATTTTATAAATAAAATAACTCACGTACTAGATAAGCGACCTCAGCGACAATCATGTGTAAATGTTCTATTTAAAAACATGTCCTTACTGAAAACATTTTCTTTGCTCCTCAGTCCAAGACCCTTTCAGGCGAGGTACCACATTTGAGGCCCGGAAAGGCTCACCAAGGGCCCATAAATCGCTGTCATCAATAGGCCTCTTGTAAGCTGTTATAATCAGCCTAAAAGAATCAAACGTAAATCAACATCAATTCTATATATTAAAATGTTCCTCACTGTTATACGGATGGAGGTCTTCATTAACTTTTGTAAAAGAAACACATTTCACAACAACAACAACATCAACAAAGACAACCATCACGGGGCAAGGTTTAAGCCATTCTCATTCGTTAATCGTTCCAGTTAGTTTGGAGATTGCGCCCGCTTTCAGTGTTACGTGCATAGCTGCTTTGTTTCAACATCCACCTTTCGACGTGCTGTTAGAAATGGTTCAATCAAAACCGATGCATTCTGGAGTCAATTCAATTTAAACATTAACAAGTGTAACTTACAAGTGTAGCTTTTGTTTTCAACCTCTCAAACAATAGCTACACTTGTAAATTACACTTTTTAATGTTTTATTGAATTGACCCCTGGTGTATGCTTTATGTAACTGAGCTACAAGTTCAGAAGGTCATGCTAGTGGGCTGTGTTTGATGGATTTCGATCCGTCTTGTTTGTTTAGCATGTCGAAAGATGGAAGTCGACGGGTGTAATGGGATTTGATCAGATTATACACCGCCAATATAGAAAAATATATATATTTGGCGTTTCTGAAAAAAAGAAATTTGAATTAAACAATAGAAAAACATTACCTGGTCAGCCACCAAAACGTTAGCCGAGAAAAGAAACCAGCTTTTTCTTCTGGACATGGCTCCTTCGCAAATTAAAAAAAAAATAATAATATTGATAAAGATAAAATAAATTGTTTTGAACATTGAAAGCGTGAATCGAACATAAACCCAAGAAATCTTACCCTTTTGTCGACGGTTATACTCTGGGGCTCAGGTTTGCTGTAAGGTGACTTTCGTCTTTCCTTTGGCAGTCCTTGTTCACTACAATTTATAAAAGGTAAAAAGTAAGCGTGTTTTAGCACGCTTAAAATACCGTAAGAACGTGTTAGATGAGACAAGATGGCGACATTATGTTGAAAAAGCAACGTTTCACCCGAGTAACACCTCAGAAACCTTACCTACCTGGCCGAAAAAAAAAATAAATAATGAAAGCCATTCGTGAAGCCTATGCGACATTAAAACAAATTGTGAGAATATTATGTTTTGGAAATCCGCTCATTTGTTCAGTTATGGAAGACAATAAAAACGAAAAAAGGATATCTGATAATCACCGTCGCGTAGGGAAAGTACGTAGTGCTGTAAGTTTTTTACGTTTTCCACATTAATCCCAGGATGTCTTCGACTAGTAATGTGACCACAGTCATAGAACTGAATCTACCTCAAAAGATCTTTAAAATATATGTATATAAACAATGGCTACTTTCCAGATGCTTATGGCGAAAAGCGACCCTGAAGAAGGACCACAGCTGCCCATGCGCAGATTTTAATGACGCGCTTTTTTCTTTGTGAGAATGACAATCAATGGTATATTTTGTCAATAATCTCTAACGAGTTCTTAGATCAATAATTGAATATCTTTCTCTACCGAATAAAACCCAATGATAGCTTCTTGGGAAAATGAGATGATACAGTAAAATCTCACTTATTACTCAGCTATTTCGAATGAAGTTTATATAATATAAATGTCGTCGAAAACAACTTTTTGCACTTTTATCTTTCGGCTGGGGAACAAGCGCCAGTTGATGGCGACATCACTTCTCCGAAAAGTGACTGAGCCCGCGGTTTTGTCCCAGAATTTGCTAAGCAACATGACGTATTTGTTTGCGCAATTGCTTTCGGAGTACTCGTGAGCGCTAGCGCTAGTTTTTGATTGGGTAAAATAATACGAAAACTCTTCGAGTGCTTCAACGAAGATTTGCCAAAACTAGCACTTATTCCCCCGACTGCTTTAGTTAAACTTCAGTAAACTTCAGCGATTGAAAGTAAATAGTTAAAAGCAAAGTGTCTATTTGAAAGACTTCGATTCCGTGTAAAGAATAAAGATGATTTTATTTAAAAAGACAAACAGAGCTCCTTGTCCTCATTGGCTATTAAATATCGAAAACACCCTGTCGCATTTTGTCAAATTTTCTTTCACTGTTATTATCACTAATCAATGTAGCATAGGGAATTGGAAAAGCAAGAATATTTTACCTTGCTGGAATGTTTCCATTGTCATTCTCGTCGTTTTTGACGAGTTCGTGAACGTACTTCCACCATTCCTCTGATGTTTGTTTTTCGTCATTTTCCAAAATTTCTCCATCAATTTCCTCGTGTCTCAGTGCTGGTAATTCGTTCCCATCACGCTCCAGCCCTGTTTTTTTATCTTCAATCTCTTGAGCAAGATTCACGTGACCCAAATTTGCCTCGTCTCCGTGCTTATTCAACAAAGAAAGCTTTCGTTCTTCAGACATTTTCACAGGTCGACTTTGGACGAGACTTGTGTAGCTGATCTACAAAAAGGAAAGATATCGTTCTGAGGCATGGTTTGACAAAAAAAAAATTATCAGAAGATCAGAATATGTCACATTTGGTCGTTTTCGGTTTTAATTTCAGTACAACCTCGTTTCCAGGGTCTCTCTCTGAACGAGGTTGATTTCAGTAAGGATGTAAGGTCGCGGCGTTTGTCGGTGAGCGTCTAAAGTTCGTCCCGATAAATTCCAGATCTCGCAGAAAAATTGATATTTCAACGCGAATCACTTATAATATTTTTGTTAAAACGATTAAGAGAAGCTCAACATTATACGCTCTCTACTAGCTGGTTATTGTGGAGACATGATGCTTGATATGAAAATGAGTAAAATATAGTCACAGTTATTTTACCAAACCAAAAAAAGAAAAAAAAAATCAACGACTAAATAAATCGTAAAGCAAAGTTCATATCCAATTCGTTTAACATTTTGTTCAAGACGAATTGATTCACGTGTAAAACGTATATATCGGATATTTTAATATTAATTTTAATATATTAATTTGTGTAATATTAAAATATTACACAAATTAACACGGTGCCTAAATAAGGCTAGATCTGTTCTCTCTCATCCCAGCGCATAACAGATATCCTGCGATGGCAAGATACGCCCGACATTGCAAAGCGCTGCACAAGTACAGTTTATCCAGCTGATATTAATATTGTTGAATGATATCAGAATTATCATTCTCAATCTTACGGTATGTGGTGGTCTGATTTTAGCTAACTCGGCCATTTATGGCCTCGTCGGCTGAGAATCAGGCGATATAAATTCCGCGCGATTTCGCAGGATGATCATTTAATTAATATGACGACCAAATTTGTGAAACCTGGGAGATGTGTGTAATTATAATTCAAAGTTGTACTATGATTGTATAGATAAGATGCACTTTAGTTCTAAATGAGTAATATATGCAAAACGAGGAGTAAACTAGCAGGCAATCAAATAAAAGATCTAACAACCTGCCATTGAAAAAAAAAAAAAAAAAAAAAAAAAAAAAAAAAGACGACCATTTACATCAACTGTTGCCGGTCTACGTCGGGATTGCAGTTTCTCGTAGTTGAGTCTATTCTGCATTTTCGTTTTAGGCATACTGACTATTGAAACGCCATAACTGAAAAGCACGTTTCCATTCACTGGACACTGACTGGAACTTCACATGACAGAACATTGTCACAAACAAAACAGAGTTTATATCCACACATCCTTTACACAAACGTAGGACATCTTACCTCTCATATAGTACAAGCCGTTTCTTTCATCAAAATCTTGTTTTGGAAACGTGTCTTTGATCAGGACAAAAGCTTTGTGGCTTGGCTTAGCAGATCGCTGTATTTGCATACGAATTCAGAAAAACATATACGAACACTTCAAGCAAAGTTTACATGGAATAAAAGTTACACTATCTTATTTGTATTTTTTTTTACTGTATACTTACCCAGTGTACTTGAAACGAAATTGTAAATCGGTCTAATCAATTCGCAGCTCCACGCATCATTTATCCACACTTGAATGACCAGAATGATTGCTGTTCACGTTTAATGGTTAGATCTAGAAGGCAACGCCGGCTAAAAACCTTTTAGAATGCACTTAACGCTTGATCTCAAACAAATTTTCTCCTTTTAGCTCATTCATGGGTCTATGTCATAGTGACGTTCCAAAACAGAATCACATCCAACTCTTTGCTCAACCTTAAGTCAATCATGCATTGTAAACAATGATTACATTTTACATGTGCCTTTTGTCTCCCTAATAGAGTCCCAAAGGCCTCGTACACAACAAACAGGACAAAACAATGTCTTGAGCCTTTTCTTCGCGCAAACTTGCTGTTATTTCCTAAAAGAGTCTTGTTCATTAAACTGACTCGCAAATCATTAGTAACTGTTTTGTTTGTTTTGGCTTTCTCAATCATACTACAGCTTTCGCAACATAAAACTGAAAAAAAAGAAAACGAGAAAAAAAAATCTTATTTCTTGAAAAGCTAGGTAAAAAAAATCAATTAAGACAAACACTGGACCGTGTAATTCAAAATTAAGTTAGTTTTAACATAAAGTCAAGTCAACCGAGATAAATGATTTACGGTTTGAATTAACCCGAACTTCTTTTCCTTCTTTTGATGCCTTGATATTAAACTCCATAATTTTTTAATTAATTTTGTATGGGAAATTACTTGTTTGGAGTGCAACAGTCGTTGCAGCAAGCGTGTGTAGCGTTGTATAATGGTCCTGATTGCAAAATGGACTAACACCTTTCCACCCAATCATATGCGTTGTTGTTTCTTCCAATAAAATGCGTTTATCGGTCTGGTCAAATTTACTGGACTACGTCTACGGTGACATTCCCAATCTGAAAGGTCTCTTCTCCCAACATAGCTCATTGGCTTTCTATCTACTTCTAAGCGTCATAAATAACTTTTCCTCTACAACCCATTTAATTTTCATCATCTTCTACCATTGTTTTCTCACTCTTCCTACATAAATTCCATCCAACTTAATTTACTATCATACATTCCTCCTACACATCTCTATCTTCTCAAATTTCAATTTCAACATACTACAAATCTTCAGGTAGCTAAACAGAGTGAGCTGTACACCAGTATACTACCAATGCGACGAACTAACAAATCATTTCTTCTATCACTTTTCTTTATTTCATATAAACTCATCTAATTACTTAATTTTTTTGAGAACTTCACTTTCTTTCCCTTCATTTACTCCTCACCACACTAATATCCTCATTATTATTACCAACAAATTATCATCTATTATTAGTACTGCCTACAAATCTACTTACACCCCTTACCACAAAACTACTAACCTTTTTACTTAATCATAACTATATAATTTCTTTATAAAAATCTTTTTTTTATATCATTTTTTTAATATTTTTTTTTAATATGCTTTAATTTCTTTTTACATTATGATGAAATCAGGGATTGGATTAGAAAACATCACAAACCAAAGAGAAGATGAAAGAGACTAATTGAGCATTACCCTTACATATCCTTATACTCATCGCCAACCCCAAATAATCCGCAGTTCCCTCGGTGCTTATTCAAGCTCATAAACTGAAACATAAACTCTAAAACCTATTTTTCATCAAAACAATCTTTAGTTCATTATATTCTTTCTGTACACATCATTTTTTCACGACACATAAATGCTCCTTTTATATAATTTTAAAATTTGTGGCATTAATTTTTTATATCCCTCGAATACACCCCACTTAGGGGTGAAAACTATCTCGTTATTATTATTAATTCTCCTTTTAATATTTTTATTTTCTTCATTTTTGTCCTTATATCCCTTTATCTATTGCAACTTTCTAAGTTATAGGGTTAATATTCTTTTTAAGAGAGGTTGAGGAGGGGTCATTGCGACGCACGTCCTCCGCTACTACATCCGGTTACCTAAACATTAATTACTTAAATACACTCCGGTTAGCCTACAGTTACTTATAAGCTTCGGTTAGACTTTTTATTTGATCTCCTTCTTCTTCCTCATGAGGAGTTAGGGAAACTTTGATCCACTTAAATGAGGTTGGCTACTATATTAGTTCTACACTTACTTCATTTCAATTATATTTCCCTTTGGTAAATTCTTTTTTTTGTGGCTCTTTCCCACTTTTTTCCTCACCTTAATTTATATTTATTTCTTTTTTTTTCTTTCTTTCTAGCCTTTAACTTTTTTGGTCCTTTTTCTTTTTGTTTTTTTTAAAAATTTTTTTTTTATTTCTTCCCACTTTCTATCTAATTTTATACCTGATTCCTTAAAAACCCTTAATTTTTATTTTTTCTTTCTTCCTCTTTTACCTCAACCTCCTCTATTTTAAAGGATAAGGGCAAATATAAAATAGAGGAGGCAAAACATTGAAACTTAAAGGGATATGATTTTTTTAATTTTTTTTATTTTATATTCTATTAAATTTTTTTATTTATACTTTTTTTGGATTTTTTACATCTTTCTCTAAACTTCCTCCTTTAACTTTTTGGCTTATATGTGCTGTCACTTCAACAACAACTGTACTCCGCCTTCTTAGCAGCTACAACTTCCTCTGACTTTTTCTTTTTTTTGTCTCCAGATGCATTCCGTTCTCTCTTGCGTTCTAATAATATTTTGGCCTGTTAGCGCCACTATATGAATACTTTATTTTTCCCTACTGGTAAGGGGCCAGTGAAAATTCAAATTATCTACTTTAATTATTTCGTTTGTTTTCCCTAAATTTATTTATTGTTTGGAGAAGCAACAGTGTATCATCTCCTGGGCAGGGGGCAATCCCTATAAAGGAGCAGGGATCACATCTCATAAATATTATTTTTTTCTCAACACTACATTTCTCTTTATTCTTTTCAAAATTCACAAACATCTGATCTACCTTTCACATATTCAGGGGTGGGCGTGGAACATTCCAACCGGTATTTTTTTAATTCTTACTTTCCCTCCCCCCTGGGGACATATTTCGCGAGACTCACACGTCAATTTTGTCTCCTTCCTGCTGCATTCTTTTTCTTTCATAAAAAAACTTTCTTTTTTTTAATCTTGGATTTATTGTATGGTACTGGTATTCTAAATAAAAATATTTATATTTATTTGCGGTCATTATTTATGTAGAGGGGGGAGGAGGGAAAAAAAGGGGGGTCAGGCTATTTCAGAGTGGCAAGAGGGGGGGCTAGAAATTTTTATAAAAAAAGTTTAGGGGGACAGCAGTTTGCTGGAAGAGAGTGCAAACACTATAAGAAAAGTGATGCTAAAATAAATTTTATGTATTTCTATTTTTTTTTTTTTTAACTCACTTTTTTAACTTTATGTTTTATTTAAATCTTTTCTCTTTTTTTTATTTTTTAATCAATCTTTTATTTTTTATATTTTTTTTTAAATTGCCATGAATTTAATTTATTTTTATTTTGTTCACCTATTTTAAAATATCATTTTCTGTGTATGTTACTTAAGGTAACTCATTTTCCTTTTGATATTCATAAAACCTTGGCTGACTAGTGTTGATCACCTTTGTGCAACAAGTGTGCATTTTTTATATTTAATATTACTTAACATATAAAGGGAGATATGAGGTGAGGGGGGGGGGGGGTTCATCAAGAAATACTGAATAAAGAAGGGGGTCCTTCTACTATCCTGGAGGGGGGCCTTACAAAATTTTGATCTTTCCAATATTTTTCCCTCCCCCTCTATAAAGCCGGTCCTAAAATAAATAGTGTATTTTTGTTGTAACTGTATGTATTTTATTGAGCTAGTACGGTCATGTTTATAAATATTTGTCGAGTTCGTCACTTTGCATGTTAGGGCGTGGTCTATAGACTTGTGTAAGAAATGTCTATTGTCCGGGGGTATCATGGTTTCATTTCTTTCTATTCCTGAGGGGTGTGTCTACAAACAATATGGCTAATGTTATCTCCTCTCCCCACAATCTTTATTATATACATATTACTTCTTTTCATTTATAGTTTCGGTTAAAACACTTTTAATAGTTCACCGATCCTGGTACGCCTTGTATTAGTTGTCATTTTTTTTATCTATTGGAGTTGACTTCTAGCTTCTACGGATTGTTCATATTAATTAATTATTTTTTGGGGGCGGGGAGGATAGCTTAATTATTAGGGGGGGGGGGGGCAGAAAAGCCTAAGGCGTGTCTTTTAAGAGGGGGTCATAGGGGTATCATTAGTTTCGGACCAATATTACGAAGGCTATTTATTCACACTTTATTGAATACATCTGAGCCTTTTCTATCCACACTTTTCTACCTTGAGTCTGGTCAAGGGAACGAAGACCCTGGGTACGGGATGATCCAGCTATCATGGCTGGGCCGATCCTAGATTTTTAACTCGAATGTTTTATTTGTATTTTGTTTTGTTTTTCCTTGGTGGTTCACAGCTTTACCATAAAATAACAATTTTTTTCTCTCTAATCTAATACTCCTTTTATATGATGTTTATATAAATTGTTTGATATATAAGGATTGGGAGGTCATTATTTGAGTTTCTGTTTGGGAGGGAGGGGGGTCATTTAAGTTTTTCTGTTGTCGAAGGTACAGCCAGCCCCCACCCCCCCCCGACAAAAACAAAAATAATAACACTCTATAGCAAAAAACTCAAATAATGTTAAACTTACTTTTCGATTGGTTCTTTAGAGATTTCTTTAAAATACCGCCTAATTAACCTCCTGGTATATTTCCGCGGCCCCATATGTACATTATTAAAATTATCTCCGAATTTCAAACTTTCACATACTCAAAAGTAATCGTGAGAACGGCCGGTCAATTGACGATTGAACGACAGCGAACCATACCGGAATCGCTACAATAATGACAACGAAAATAGGCCCACGCTTTGTGGTGTTTCGAATATAGGCCACAAACGCTTTGTAGTGTTTCGACTAGGCCACAAACGCTTTGCGGTGTTTTGAATAGGCCACAAAGCGCTTTGGGGTGTTTTGAATAGGCCACAAAGCGCTTTGTGGGGTAAAAAACGAAAAAAAATTTTTTTCAAAAATAGCCGTGAGATATCTGCGATTCAACGAGACATCAAGATTTTAATGTTAGCTTTTAAAATAAAACACCACAAAGCGCTCTGTGGTGTTTCGAATAGGCCACAAAGCGCTCTGTGGTGTTTTGATTAGGCCACAAAGCGCTCTGTGGTGTTTTAATTAGAGTCTAATTAGGCCACAAAGCGCTTTCAGTAGTTTCAGTGGTGTTTCGCTCATGCCAGTACTGCTTTTTCAATCGACTTTTAAATCAAAACGAACCAGGAACAGTTAGAAAAGCACTCCAGCCATACAATATACTCGGCAAGAACATTTCTGAAATAAATAATAAATACACGGGAGAAGCCTTATCCAAAAGCATGCACTAGTCAATGTCGCGAACCAGCTTTCGATCGTGCTAGTGACAAGATTGGGAACAAGTAAAATTGCGTAGATTGAGTGGTAGTTATTTAAGCACCGAAATTAAAATTGGTTGCACTGCTTCTCAGGGATCTTATTTGCCTCTACGTTTCAGGACTATTGAATGATCTTGATTTGAGGATAAATCAAAGTGCGGAGTATTGGCTGGACGGAAACACGCAGTTTGCAAAGCAACCATATAAATCTTCGATCCACTCGAACATTTTTGTTGAATTTGTAAAAAGAAAGTACAGTAAGCTGTCGATTTGTGATAGAAATCTTGTGAGGTTAACGCAATTATTGCAAATGGCCGCTGCATATTTTCGTACAGAGTCAAAACAAAGTCAAATATTGCTTCCCTGCCCCTACCCGTCGAAAAAACACTTCGCTCAAAGACCGAATTGCAACAGAGTTTAGTTACCAGTCTTATGCTGCGTGTTACTAGATAGAACGCGTGATACGATTGGCTCATGATATCACATTACGTCATAGGACTGGTTCGCCAGATAGGACAGAACCACAACGGCACAAGCGTGTACATGTTCAACTCGAGACGCAGAGTAAAATTATCGGGAAGGAAAAGCCTGGTACTAGGCAGATGGGCGCCTGACGTCACAATACCCAAATTCTGACCATTCCCTGTGCCAGGCAACGAAATACTTTTGAAACGTTTAGACGTTCTGGTGCCGTTTCACTTCCGTATAAACATACTCATTTTATTATCTCCTAACAGCCAAACTTTCATTGAAAGAAATGCAAAGTGTGACGTACGATTCAAATGAAAGCTATCGAACTGGGCTTACATGTGGCTTTTTCGTTTTCAAATATTTTTCAAAACGAAGTTTAGATTAAAAGGCAACTAAGGCAGATATAAGGCATGAAAAAACGAGTACACTTTATTAATGCGTCATTTAGTAGCTATACCGACTGATAAAAGTTAAAGTTTCAATACCAATGAAAATTCTTAATTTTCTAAAGCCGCTTCGTTTAGTGACTTGTTTTTTCGAGACAAAAGAAACTAACCGAGGTTTCCGTAGTAAAACAGGGTTCTACTGTATGCAGTATTTAAAATACTTTACAAACTTCTGTAGGTGAAAGGTGTTACAACGTAAAATGCATGTATAATATGTTTACGGATACTGAAGCTAATTCACGTGACGTTAAAAGGCTATAATAATATTCTGGGCCCAGTTGTTCAAAGGGTGGATAGCGCTCCGTCGGTAAATCGGTATCCAGCGGATAAGTGTTGGCACAACAAACTACACTATCCATCGGATAGTGATTTATCCGGTGGATAGTGTCCGCCCTGAAAACGGGGCCTGGTAGATAAGGACTAAAATATAAAATACCCTCTAGGTTACAACCGGTATTGCGTATATTCAACATTGTTCTAACTAAATAAAATATGTGCACCAATAGCTTCAAAAAACAATACACTATACAAATGTGTTGGATAAAATAATAGTAAAAAAAACAAAAAAAAATACGTATGCAACTACACTTGCTAGTGAATAGTTAATTTCTGTGCTCAACGCAGAGTTTGGTTCTGAAGCGACAAAACGTATTGCTACCGGCCTTCGTCTCCCCACCCCACACCCAGATGGAATACTGGTTCTTTGCAGGTTACCCGGGGAATTTTGTCAAATTACCCTAGCAGTTTGCAAGTTCTTACCAGCGCTCGAGCCCAGGGCGCTAAATCTGGAGTCCATGGCGCTAGCCACTGGGTCACCTAGCCTCCACTCCCTGGCAATGCTATAGCTAAATACTGTATGTGCAGTTGAGAAGCTTAGCAATGATATCCTATACACAAAAAACTACCAGAACTACCTAAAAGTACCACATTATCGTAGAGCTTGCACTAAAGTAGCTAGCAGTAAAATAATCTATTTTCTAATAGAACAGCTTTCCAGTAAGATTAAGACCAGAAAGACAGTGGTTACCTCCTCCCTTAAAAAAAAAACAACCCACAGCTACGTCACGGACAACTCATCTTGAAAAAAATGGCAAGTTTTTTCAAGTTTGTCGTTTGTAATCCGTCGTTTTCTTCATCAGTTGAAACCATCCTTGGTTATTTTGCCGTTTTTTATTACTTCTTCGTTGTTTTTCTATGTTAGAAAATTGTTATTTTGAGGTTTCCTTCCATTTGAAAGTAACCAGAAAAATGACTTAAAATATTTTGACATTGCTCCTTTAACTCAAGGACTCCTGGAGTAGTTTCGAAAACAACTGCAATCACTTCGCTCGAGTTGTTAAACGTGCTCAAACAAAGATGTGTCGTAGTAGAGCAGTTTTCAATTGAGTGTCGTAAAACCAAAACCAAAGTAATTACTCTGGCCAATCATAAAGGACACAGACAATCGAGTGAAACCAATCAAAACTCGAAGCAAATACATGTAGCTGGCACGAAGCGCGGGAAAACGTGCGCGAGCGAGTCACGATTGGTTTTGGTTTTACTTCTGATTGACTGAGAAAGTCGCGCGAGATTTTTAAGCCAATCACTAAGCGTAGTAATGCAAAACCAAAGCAAACGTAATTTACTTTCGACACTCAAGTGAAAACCGCTCTATAATCCATTTAGATCCTAAACAAACACCAAACGTGATTTTCTACAGTTGGCCTCAGTTACCACTGCCTGCTTTAATCTCTAGTTGGCTTTTAAGGGTACTTGCGGGCAAACCGATTACTATTGCGACTACTTTAGTTACAGATAAACGTTGGTCATTAAAACAGAGCCCTCGAATAGATTGGTAATAAAGGAACTATGCTAGTCCAGCGTCTTGTGCCATGCTGTAAAAAATCCCTTGCTGAGCCAAGAGGTTTTCAGGACTATCAAATTCCACCAAGAAACCTTTGTCTAGAACCATGATCCTGAAACAGAAACCACAGTTAAATTAGAGAAGATTTTCCTTTGCATATGAGCGGTTCAAAAACTAGAACAACAACACAGGGCAGTTATATTCCAACCTTTGATAACAGGCAAGAGAGAGCACCAACTTATACAACGGGGAGAAATAACATTCTCGAGTCTGCTTTGGTGTACTCACTCACATACTTCCCATAAGTGAAACGTTGTCGTTAAAAGGTGCCAGGTAAGGATATTTGTTACCAATCTTGACCGATTTTTATTATAACGGGATTAACACCAAAATACAGTGCAACAATAATATACACATTTCCTGATACCTCCGCTGCCTAACAAACACAATCCCAAATTCCGAGAATTGATCAACAAAAAATGGCATCGCAACACTTAGTTGCCACTGTATTGGTATAAACGCTAACTTGAATCGAGGGCGGTTTCAGTTACACACCTGGTATAGTCCATAATGGTGTTGAGCCTGTGTGCGATGGTAAACACTGTGCGGTCAGCGAACTCACGTCGAATAGTTTGCTGAATGAGTTCATCAGTTTCCAGGTCCACCGCGGCCGTGGCTTCATCAAGAACCAGGATCTTACTTTTACGGAGCAGCGCACGCGCCAAACACACCAACTGCCGCTGACCAACACTGTGGAAAGGGAAATAAAAAGTGCCGGGGTGGTATAACGTTTTGATGTGCACTTATGGGGTTTTTTTTGGGGGGGGGGGCCGCTTTCCCTAGGGGCGCCAGGGCGCTAACGAGGTGGCGCTTAACGAATAAATACGTAATTCTGGTCAAGATTTATGATGCAAAAGAAACATGGCCGAAACGTCTTAAAAAAATTAACATCAAAAACAGTCAGCGACAAACCTTTTACAAACTGTGTCATCCCTTCAATGCAGTTACACTATTTTTTTTCTTTTTTTTTTTCCTATATTTTTTTTTTTTTTTTTATAAACATTTACCCCAAAAAATATATTTTTCTTCTTAAAAAAAAAAAACAAAATATAAAAAAAAAAAAAAAAAAAAAAAAAAAAAAAAAAAACAAAACAAATTTATTACACTATTTTTAAAGCCATGACACTCTGTTGCTTAGCAATATCGCTGACGAAACTGCAGGTTCAGTCAATTTCAAGAGACGAAACTCAGGGAATTCGAACAAAAAAATGCAATTATTTGTCTTAACTGTAAATAGCAAAATATCGTATGACTTTTGATCGTACCTAAGGTTCCCTCCTTCTTCGCTAATAGGATGTAGAAGTCCTTCTTCTAATCCTGACACAAAGCTCTTCAAGTGACTCAATTCGAGGATTTTCCACAGTTCTTCATCAGTGTGGCTATCAAATGGATCGAGGTTTAGGCGGAGATTTCCACTGAATATTACTGGATCCTAGAGTTAAAATTATATAAAAAGTGAAATACCGCTACAAGCACTCACTAGGACAATTATGGCAAAAATGAAGTCAAAATTTCTATCCAGGCTTGAAGTTATAACTTCCTGACCGTAACGTGTGAATTGTGCTTTCAGTGTGGCAATGATCCGTAGAGGGCTACCCTGCGCACGCTATACGTGCCTGCATTACTTTAGGTCACGGATACTGTAGACTAATCTTAGCGATATCACAGAGACCAATAACAATTTTTCATGGGCTCTCTCAAGTTAAATAAAAAACCTAAGCGTCCTATGCAAGCTACACCTGCCTAATATATTTCCTGTCTTTGATGAATTACCCTTAGTCGTGCCACACGCAATATCAACAGCAAAAACACCTACAAACAAATTGTGACAAACAGTCTAAACTACTCTACACACACTATACTTGCAAGCCTTTCCTTACCTGTGGAATGATAGTGAGCCGTGATCGTAGATCCTGGAGTCCAATCTTAGCGATATCCACACCATCAACGATAATTCGTCCACCAGCTCTCTCAAGAATTCGAAACAAAGCTAAGGTAAGCGTTGACTTGCCAGCTCCTGTGCGACCCACGATGCCAATCTAAAAGGAAAAAAAAAACGGAAAATAAATAAGCTGCATTATGAAATGTCATGACAGTGGCTTTTATTTTGTTTGCACATAACTTTCAATAGAAAGCCATCTGACTGAAACACCCGGCCGATTTTAGTGGTCTTCTGGCGACCTGACTCGACTGTTTAGCGTCGTTCACCAATACTTTTGAAAAAAAGTAATCTCCTGGAAAAATATTAATAAATATTAAAAGGAATGAGAAAGAACCAAATATTAATCAGTCAGCTACCTTTTCTCCTGGTTTTATATCACAGTTGATCTGTTTAAGTACAAGAGGTAATCCTTCTCTGTATTTCAAGTCAAACTCTTCTATTATAATGTTCCCTGCATCAGGCCAGCCATCTGGGGGACGATTGTCAGGGATGACCCACTCAGCCTAGCAGAAAATAATTAGCAAATCAAGTGTAATTAAAACCATGCTCGTCTCGTAATTATCGCAAACTACCCACTGTGGCAACCAAAATAACAATGAAAACAGCAATAGCATAAGTAGAAGCTGAAACTACAACAACAACAACAACAACAACAACAACAGCAACATTACTCACCGGTGATATGAAGGAAATATTACATAGGAGGGGGGGGGGGGGGTGATAGTGATAAAACTTTTAGGAACGAATCAAGGTCAGATGCCCATAGATTATGATTTCAATTGAAAACGATCGAAAAGGTCATTTAAGTGACATGAGAAATTGCTTGGAAGAGACACACGTGTTTAAGGAAAAAACAACACATCTCTAGAAAAGCCGTCAATAACGGATAGGACCAACCACGGATATACATGTTAAACCAAATTAACAATAAAAAGAAACATTGACATCGAGATTAGGTGAAAACCAAGAGTACTGTTTCCCTGAAGACAATATGGCTAGTGCTTGAGAAGATATAACGCGCGATCCAATTGGCTTATAGTCGTGGTGAATTTTCCTCTAACGACTGTGATAATAAGTGATGTTAATGCCCGGATGGTTGACAAAACGCGGGCAAAACGCCGAAAAGAGAGCTACCTTGGGCGTAATTCTCCCACTACAAATCACACGCTCGGTTAATAAGAAGCAAATGTTTATTTAAGTCTTCTTGTGCAAATATTCGTTGTCTTATTTTACCTCGGTGGGCGCCTCTGAATATTCCTTTACTCGCTCCACGGATACGATGTTCGTCTCCAGTTCGCTGCTCATCCGTACCATCCAGTTGAGAGTATTGGTAACCTAGAATTGAAAACAAAACATACAGGACTGACGCTATTGGGCTATTTGCTAAAACCTTAAAACTGATGCAAATAATATACCATGTATTAATGGTTTGTGAGAAAAGGAATATGTATGCACCTAATTAAAAAAAAAGTTGACCATGTGTAAGCGATAGCCATGAACGACATGGCCCAGTGGTATTCTGGGTAGACAGGCTTCGCATCGTAAGCTGAGTAATATTCCATTTATTTACAATCAAGATATTTTCTTTCTTCGAGAGCTTTTTAAAGAGCATGATTTATGCATCCTGTTTAAATATAATGTTCATTCTGTCAAAGACGGCGGATTAGTTGCCCTATTTCCTAGTAAACATTTGGGTCGCATCGTTCATGGTTCATGCATTTCATGGGTCAACGATCCTTCAATGTTATATCCTGTGTCCGTTATTCGCGTGAACCGGTCATCTAATGACTGTGTCCACGTGTAACGTAAATACCGTATTTATTCGATTAAGCGCCCAACCTCGAATAAGCGCCCACCTCGAATAAGCGCCCACCCTGTAGGTAGGAAAAGTTAATAAGCACCCAGCCTCGAATAAGCGCCCACCCCCACCCTCCTAAAATGAGGGCACAAGAGGAATTTTGATTTTTGTTGAAGTTGAGATTAAAATTGACTAAGTACTACTAAGAGACTATCCCGAAGATCGAGTTTTTTTAGTTTTTTACTGAAACTTTCAATGAACATTTAAAATTCAGCTTTGGTACACTTTCACGTTTAATTGTTTTCTTGCAAAATAAACGCACTACTTGCTAAAAAATGGTGAAAATTTAATAAGCGCCCAGCCTCGAATAAGCGCCCACCTCGAATAAGCGCCCACTCTCAAGGTCCAAAAATTTAATAAGCGCCCAGGGCGCTTAATCGAATAAATACGGTAAGTCTATCGCAGGGGTGTCAATGTTCGTTACATACGATTCTCAAACTTATTTATAATTCATTAAGTTAAAATAAAGAAAATCATAACCGCGAAGGAGGTTTGTGTACCCGATCCTAATTAGCAAAGATTTTTTTTTTGATTGAGAAGAGATATCAACCACGAGAGACAGTGTTTCATCGGCTATCCAAACACCTCGAATTTCGTCAAAAATACTCCGCTGTGTGTCCTATTTTCAACTCTCTTCTCAGTATTTGGATATCCCGATGAAACACTGTCTCTCGTGGTTGATATATTACGTTAATGTGCCGTAAATTGGGCTGCTGGGACACGGAAAAATGCTCGTTTCAAGCGGGAATTCGGTACACCTGATGTCACTATTCGCGGGGAAAAAGTATTATTCGTGATGCCAAGTAGAACGCAAACCTGCAGAGCATAACTGATTGACAATCCCACGAGACCACTCTCTATCGAGTCACGGCTAATGACTGCAAACATGGCGGCAAAAAGAATGATAAGGTTTCCCACAAACTCCAGACGCAGAGCAAGCCATCTGAGAAGAAAAAAATAAACTTTCACGCTTGCTAACTTGCTTAGAAGGAAGTGGCCAAGAGTATTGCCACAAACTTTACACGAGTCTTACAGCCAATAACATCACGGCTTAACTGACCAATCAACTTCAACCAGACTTATAAAATCATCGACTGAGAACAACTTTTCATTTCACTCTAAAGATAACTTCCGCTCATGTTGTCGAACCTCAGTCACCAACAACAGTTCTTCTCAGAGCTACTCTTTCCCGGACGATCACACTTTAAAACATCACTGACTTTTAAAAGACATAACCTCACATCGATCAACGGCGTTTCTATGCAAATGAACAAAACTTGTTAACTCACCTATTAGCTGACGTTCCAGGGTAAAAGGCCACGTGATTCTCATCAACCCTGTAGTAATTGTCCCGGATTAAGCGTTGTTGCTGGCCGAATGCCCGTATGGTGCTAGCGCCATTGATTGTCTCAAAGAAGTTATTGAAGATCGGTGATCGGCTCACAGACTCGATTCTTTTCAGCTGTCGGGAAGTGGCCACGTATATTCTCTAGGTAAATTAAAAAAAAAAAAAACGTTATTTTTGTCTTATCTACACTTCATACCAAGTGGATGAACCCCAATTTTGGTGATTCAAATGAAAGCTATGAGCAGTAATGTGGTACCGTATATGGCGAGCAATGGTTTCCGTGGACCTATGCTCCTGGGAGCGAAAGAGTCTAAGTCAGTCAAGTATATTATGCTGTACAAGGTGGTTCTAACTTTAAAGTCTGTGAATAAATCCCTAGTGTGTGACCATTCAAATAAAAGCTATTGAGTAGTTCTTTCATGTAGTAATGTTTTTTACGCTGTACAAGGTGGTCCTAGCTATAAAGTCTGTGGATGAATCCCTAACGTGAGACCATTCAAATTAGCAGTACTTTCATGTGGTGCAGTTTATTATGCTTCACAATAATGTTCTTACTTTCGCGTTTATGGATGGCACCCTAGTATGTGCCCATTTAAATAGATGTTCTTGAACAGGACTTTCAAAGGGTACTGTTTATTATACTTTAACTTTCAAGTCCGTAAATAACACCCAAATGTCAACTATCATTCGCGTTTTACTATACCTGAATAAAAAGGTAGAAGAGGCCAAGAGGCAGAATCACCGCCAGGAAGATGGGAGTCGCGAAACTGATGGCGACAATAGTGCCAAGGACGCCGCAAAAGGTTCTTAAAAAGGATGACAGGGACATAGGTACTTTATCATCGATTGTACTGATATCCTTTGAGAAGCGGTTTACAATCCTCCCCAGGGGAGTGGTCTCAAAAAATGACATGGGCGAGTGCATAACGTTCACCAGAATACTCTGGTGAAGATAGCGTGATGCAATTTTTGAACCCACAGCCAAGCACAAGGATGATATAAGCACACTAAGAGCTTGTAGGAAGCCAAGGCCACCGTAGACCCCGAGGTACATGTCACGCTCGTCGTCTGACGTGACATTGGCCGAGCTCCAGCGTGCCAACCAGATTCCTGAAGCAACGGAGGCTATTTCGGCGACGACTATAAACAAGACAATGCCAACCGCCAGGGAGACTTTGACCGACTTCGCGTAAGCCCAGAATACTGCAAATTTCACCTATTAATAGTTAATAAAAAAATCGTTATAACAAGATTGTACCAAGGTTGTTCACGTACAGCTCATACTTTTTCAACACAAAGAAAGAAAGCGAGAGAAACAGCGGATGAAGCAACCGCAAATCGTTCTTCTTCCTTGATAAAGCATGGCCCGCTTCTATTAACTGATTTCAAAACATCATCATGGGGCAGGAGGATCCTGCCCCTTAGATCACCCTCTCTTGGAAACAAATAAGCTAGAAAGGTGTATATAGTGAAAGTACTGCAGATATAATTGTTTTGCGTCATTTTTGGTTTTGTTTGGCTGTTTATTTCTGTTTGTCTGTCTGTCTGTCTGCCAATCTGACCGTCCGTGTGCGTATCTGTCTGTCTGCGCGAACATCTGTGCGACTGTCACATATTTTTCGTAATAGGGCTGACTTGTTAAGATGGAATCGCGGGCACTTCGGATCACCATTTACACGCGCTGTTTCGCTTCTCGCCCAACACTTATTAGCTTACAAACATACCCGGCCAGTTTCAGATTTTTCCTCTTCAATGATCTTGTCTTCACGTTCCTCATCTGGTCTGGTGAACTGACAGTCCAGGTCAGCGGTGTCAACAGTGATGACAGACAAGCTATCCGCTCGCTTTCTGCGGAATGCCTGTCCATCCAACACACTTTCACTCCTGTCTAAGCGACTATCACTCCCCTGAAAGCTGAAGTCGACCTCATCTGTGTGCTCTTGGACATTTCTCAACAAAGAGTCAGTTCTGGGATGTGGCTCTGTCAATCAATCAATCGATCAATCAATCAAATCTAATAAGATTCCAATAAGATTCAGACGCCTTTGCGATGGGCTTTCAGAATAGCCCAGAGCTCCCGATTCCAGGCGCAGACCAGAAGGATCGCGGCCTCTGGAGACGAGATTGCGATCGATTCCCAGCAACGTAATCATTCGGTCGCTCTGACGTTCAGTCGGGGTTTTTTTTTCATGCACTTTCTTTTCTTTTTTCACTTTTCCTCGTCTTTTATTGTGTTACGCCAAAATATGGGGTAACTGTCTTTTAGCGTTTGTTGTTCCACGCGTAAACTAGCCAATTCTACTAACAACTCTGTGTTACGGAAGCGAAACACTATTAATTTCAACGTCTTAAATGGCTGCTGGTTTAATTAGCTAGGTAACACCAAGAAAATCATCGGTACCAAAAACTGCTACAAACCATTCTCCTCGGGATTCTGTTCAGATCCGAACGTCTTCAGGAACTCAGAAAATGCTCCTTCATTTTGAAGAAGTTCCGTGTATGTTCCAACCTATTAAATCAACAGATAAGTACTATCTTAACTGGATACCAAAGCACATGAACAACAAATACCACGCACGTGTTTAGATACTTGGGCTTTGCAGCTATCCACTGGTGATTATCACGTGAAAATTGTCCACAAGAGATTCCCCGCATGACTAATTTTAACCAATACACATATCTTTTTAGTAGAAACTCAGTTGTGTTCTATTGGAAATCCGCGAATCTGATTGGTTCTCTCATTGTTTTCTATTCACTGTTATATAATAACCTGAATTCTACGCGCATTTTGATTGGTTCTTACCTATGATCTATTAGAGTACAGACGCGTAGATGACGTCACGCGGTGGTGTGACTCGCGCGCGTGATCAGAGTTCATAGTCCAAATCAGAGTTTTATTATACAAAACAAATAGATTCCATTTTGCCGTGCGTCTGTTCAGTTATAGATCACAGAAGACGTCAAAATGTGGTAAGAACAACAGTGACCCACTCGCTTAGCGGCTCGTGGGCCACTTTTTTGTTCTTTAATACCACATTTTGACGTCATCTGTGATCTATAACTGAACAGACGCACGGAAAATGGAATCTATTTGTTAAACAGAACAAAATCGCGCGCTCGTTGCTCTTATATTAAAAAGGGAAAATTATTCGTCATTTTTCGCTTAAAAATACAGAGTGGTAGATTTTGGACTGCAATCCTTTTGAAGTTCTCCTAAAACATAAGACTAGAAGCCCGAGTTTTCTTTGAGCGATTGTCAACTCGGCTGTGTTGACTATTCGCCCAACACAGCCACTTTTTTTTTCTTTTTTTGTTCTTTAATACCACATTTTGACGTCATCTGTGATCTATAACTGAACAGACGCACGGCAAAATGGAATCCATTTGTTAAACAGAACAAAATCGCGCGCTCGTTGCTCTTATATTAAAAAGGGAAAATTATTCGTCATTTTTCGCTTAAAAATACATAGGGTGGTAGGTTTTGGACTGCAATCCTTTTGAAATTCTCTTAAAACATAAGACTAGAAGCCCGAGTTTTCTTTGAGCGATTGTCAACTCGGCTGTGTTGACTATTCGCCCAAAGAAAACACGGGCTCGTAATCTAATATTATTGTTCATTAGACCTTTTAGTGTGTAGGGCCACTGTATATTTTGACGAGACTTGCAGTATTTTGGCGAGCCCGAAGAACGAGTGAAAATACTAATGACGAGTAAAAAAGGATGGCGATACTTCACACTAAAATGTCTAACAAGAGGTTTACTATCCAACGTTAATTTCTTTTCCCGAAATGCTGGCTTTCCAACGTGTTTGAAACATTCGCGCGCTCAAGAGGAATTAGGAACCGGTTAAACCGGTTTTGTAGAGTACAAATATCATTCCCCACCCCACACAATTCACTTTAAAACTAAATGGTCGCACACTATGGCTCCGTTCACAGACTTAAAGTTAGAAGCGTCTAAGTTAACCTAAGCTTCAAAAAACGTACCTCTGATATTCTTCCATCTTGCAAAACAATGATCTGGTCCACTTGAGGAAGGAATCCGACCCCATGGGTAACAAAAATACGAGTCTGAGGAACAAGATGCGAAATCAATCGGGGGCACCCCCAAAAAAAACCCGGCCAACTCAAAACACAAGATCAGAAACAAATTATGTTAAATTAAATACCAAACACTTATTGGATCATACCTTCTTTCTAAGCTTTCCTCTTGGTCCTATGACTTTGTCAAAGATGTGTTTTCCCACATGTGAATCCACAGCACTGAGTGGATCATCCAACAGGTAGACATCAGCATCAAAATACATGGCTCGTGCCAGGCTGATACGTTGTTTTTGACCTCCACTCAGGTTAATACCCTAGATGTCAAAAATAAACCAGTTAAAGACAAACGTGTTAAGCACGTAAACCCATTTGACCAGTTCATAGTTTGCAGCTACTTTGCCTTGTTGGCGAGTCGGTTCGGCGGTGCGTCGTTTCGTTGAGTCGTCAGTTCGTGAACGGAGTTCGTTGGCCCTTTGTTTTCTTGGTTTGTTTAATTTTCGCTTCGTCGGTTCGTTGGTACGTCGGTCCATGGTACGTCGGCCCGTCGGTTGGGTAATTTCTGGTTGGTTGGTCGGTTGTCTTTGTGCTTCATTTCGTCGGATTCGTCTTTCGCTGGTCTGTTTGCTCGTCAGTTCTTCGGTAAGTTGACCCCTCCATGCATTGTTTTCTTTGCAGTCGGATTATTATGTGGCTAAATAGAAATTAGACTTCGCGAGACTCGAACACTAAATGTAAGTCTGCC
Source organism: Oculina patagonica (assembly GCF_052425735.1). Classification (NCBI taxonomy): domain Eukaryota; kingdom Metazoa; phylum Cnidaria; class Anthozoa; order Scleractinia; family Oculinidae; genus Oculina; species Oculina patagonica. Next base: position 13,090,865 of record NC_135765.1, on the reverse strand, counting down.
GCTCTTGGGGATGGTGGAACGCATAGGCACTGCATTCAAACGGAATGAACGTACAGTTTGCATTTACGAGTAGTTTCTCTATTTTTTTGTCTCTGTAAGAATGTGGATTGTTTCGTATTTCCACCGATTCTGTAAACGTAACCGGTGCCTGGTGGTTGCCATGGATATCTGCGCATTATGCCTGAATCAAGGGTGGCTTGTGTTCTAGTTTAAATATGAGTACGTTTAATTAGCCTTTCAATTAAATTTTAATTGTACCTTTTCACCAATCTCGGTCATATCTCCCCCAGGCAAAATATCTAAGTCCGTCCTCAAAGCACAGTTACTGATTGTCTTACAGTAACGTTTTGGATCAAAACTCCTTCCAAACAGAATGTTATCCCTGAGAGTAGCATTCTGTATCCAGGCTTGTTGAGGGACATAAGCCACAGAACCCTGACAAAAAAATGCCACGTGAAATAAACGGATTGATTATTATACATGTATATTGTAGACACTATCTGTCTTTTTATTGGCTAATGACCTACAGTTAATTTTCGGAGTGATCAGCGCAGATTACAGATTATTCACTAGTCTGCTAGTAGATTAGTGAATGATCTGTAGGTTGCGAGCGCAATGCATGATTTTCAAGGGTGATGTCAAGTTGCCAGATGGTGAGTGACATCGTGCGAAGTAAAAATTTGGCTCGTCGATTCACTTCTTCAGCCAAGCAAGACATTGAAAAACTACTGGACGACAAAGATTCGGAAACACATTAAGATCGATAAACGTTGCGAAAGAACTGTTCCACGATTTCCTTGAGAAAAATATTCAGAAGCCAGATGACAAAAAGAATTAGCACAAGTGTTTGTCGGTATTTTCGTTAAACCAACGTATAATAAAACAATCGCCTAAATGAAATTATTGCGTTAAATGGTATTACTTAAGGCCAGTTTACACAGGCAATTTTTATGTGACAATTATTAAGTCAAAATTGTTATTTGCTCGTATAGACGAGTAAATTGGCCAATTTTTATGCGATAAATATATTTGCTGAGAAGCTGGCTTGTTAGCTTTTATGTGACAAAATTAATAAAAGTTGTCCCATTCGAAAAATTGTTCGTGTAGACGACCCGTCACATAAAATGTAAATATTGCGACGGCATTGGTGGTCCCCAATCTCCCACTGGCCACTGCGCACGCCTTGTTTCTGTACATCTCTGCTGACCAAAGTCATTACTGGCGCACTAAACTTTGAACTGTTGACAAATAATTGTTGTGTCATCTACACGATCAAATATATTTGTCACGTAAAAATTGCCCGTGTAAACCCGGCTTCATTCCCTTGAAAAATGTACAAGCTGCTAGGGACCTTAAAAAATTGTAGGTAAAGTGGGATTTGAATGTGATCAAAGAGCCTAACATGATAGGTGCAAAACAAACCGAAAAGTGCAGGAAACGTCATGTGACTCAATACGCGGTCGCCTATGTCTTTGTTTTTATTTGGTTCTCACCTTATTCAAGCGAACAAGTTTGCCTGTTATCAGCATCACCACAAGTGAAGATGCCTTTTTTGAGATGATCAAATACTCGACTCATAGACTACCTGAATTCGTTGTACAAGAGTCACTTTCTACATCATCTTACCTTGACATAAACTTTGCCCGACAGCTTCTCTGTTTCACCAAGAAGTGCAGAAAGCAGAGTGGTCTTTCCACATCCAACCTGACCAACCACGGCAACCAGGGAACCACGTGGAATATTTATATTGATGCTACAACGAATTATGTCGAAAGCGAAAAGTGTTAGGCCCGGTTCAGACGCCGTACTTTCCATAAGCCGAACTCAATTCGAATTTGGACCGACCCAAATTGACAAAAGTACGCCTCTTGATTCAGACGCCGTACTTTTTGGCCGTTCCGAGGCCGTTCCTAATACAGTTCCAATAATTGAGGTAAACTGCTGGCAAAATACATTATAATAATTTATAAATTAGGGTCGGCACATGAAAAGTACGGCGTCTGAATCAAAGCCGTTCCAAAGGCGTTCCACAGGCGAAATTCTCGGCCAAGCCAGGCGGGAAGAACGGGTGAGCCGTTTCAAATTGAAATAGCCGTTCTAATTTGATTCAGACGCCGATCTTTTCATGTACGTAATTCAAGGAATTAGGTTCGGCACATAAAAAGATCGGCGTCTGAACCGGGCCTTATTTTTTAAAACAAGAAAAGAAAAACAGATGGGGCAAGGGATAGCTAAATTAAAACAGAATGATCAGTCGAAGCTGCTACTCTTTCTTGCCTTTTGCCTAGAGAAGGAAAATGGCAATACGAGATATTAAACACAACAACCATTCATTTTTTTTTAATATTTATAACGATTTGTAGCAAAAATAATTATAATGCCTAAAAACCGTCAATAACACCATTTACCAGCTCACTTTGGCGTTGTTGTCTGCCTTACCTTTGCGCCCTTAGCTACCTAGCTGGAGCACTCAGATTTCAATGCTGCAACCCCCAGAAATCCCTTATCCTAACCCTATCCCAGGTCCTTTTGGACATCATTTTTATTGCTCCCTCTAATGAGCAGAGGAACCCAACGGCTACCACTAACCCTGCCCAATGATCTGTTCCTTTTTCCTTTGTAAGGAGAAACTTACTTTTGTAAGATAGGACTTTCCTTTTTGTCCCAACTGAAAGATCCGTCTTCGACATGAATGGCTTGCGAACTGACTATAAGGCACAGAAAAGAAGGTTAATTAACAACTATTCACCGATCAGTGGAGGTGGCTAGTGGTGGATGCTTCCCAAACCACGAATTCAGTCAACGAGAATACGAAAATGGCCTATGTTGTGATGTCATGTGTTACTATATGAAGAAAAGAATGACAAGTGGTGTTCATAAAAAACGTAATAAAAAAGAGAAGTAAAAAAGGGAAAAAATATCGGACAGAAATCTCTAAGGACAATACAAATTTCCCCGGCAAATGCCCAATGCATTTTTTTTGGAACTTACTATGCTCAGGCATTGTTTTTTCAACATTGTTTGGATCCAGCTCCTCCAGATTCAGAAAATTACTGAGCCTGTTAACAGACACCTGACCCTATAAACAGAAAACAAATACCGTGAGATAGGTAACTTTTACTGCCGCCGAAGTGCAAGAGTTAACATATTAAAGGATTGTGCTTTGGACACTTCTAGAGTTTATGTCTATATAATAAAAAAGAACATTTATTGTTTTTGCCACTCGAACATAAAATTGATATCTTCTCGTCACCGTGTAATATCCTCTATGTCTACGTAAACGAGGCAGCCTTAGGTGGAGTTTCATCCATGAGTTCAAGGCTGCTCAGTGGTTTTGGGACAAACAGCACTAAGGGCAATTATAATGTTTAGTGCACTGGACTCCGAGTCGAGCAGTCTGGGTTCAAGCCCTGACCAGGATCAATGAGTTGTGTGCTTGGGCAAGATACACATGTAGTTTACTCACACAGTATCCCTCTCTTCCCAGGTGTAGAGAACTAATGAGCATACCAGCCAATTAAATGCTTGGGGTAATGCTTTTTTCCCCAGTGTACTAACCATACATGTAAAGCCACCTATCGTTCACTTAAAACTAAAACGGACCTGTATCATACTGATGATGACATTTGGAAACATGGTTATAGGATATCTCAAGATATTGAACAGTGACAGAGCCACAAATGCCTTGTTAGCTGTCAGTTCATTTCCAGTAAGGACGTATATAGCAAATGTTGCCAGGGCAACCTGAAATAAAAATGATATCAAATGATCATGTTAATCTTGGAAATAGAGAAACATAATATCTTTTGAACATTTTATTTCAATAGTTCAGATGAAAATGCAAAGTCAAACCCTGCTAGCAAGTCTCTTTTGCAGTTTAACATCTTGAGGCGGAAAGTAAAGAAGACTGGGTTTAGACTTGTAACGATTCATATTGGACATGCGTTAGCGTTACTACTAAGGGACCAAACAACTTTCGCGCGTGAAACACCGGTTACTTTCGACCGCGATCGTGTACAGCGTTAGATCAAACATCGTTACGAGTCAGAGCAATACAATAGGTCCTGTTTTGCAATTTACACCATCTTAAAATAAAAGAAAACCTAAGAAAGGAACAAAAAAAATTAGACTAAACTAAATGAGAACAAGGATAAGCTTACCATGAATGGGGCACATGTGAAGGTAAAGGCGAATGATGCATTTAAGTATGCAGCATTCCTTAGTTGTCGTAATTCACGCTGGCGGATTTCAGATACTTTGCTCATAAAGGACTTTTCCCAAGCATACAGTTTAAGGACCTGAAAAAAGAAAAAACTCAGGTTGATACAAAGCATACAAGTGAAAATACCCATGTGCTGATTTTTTTAAGTAGTATTTACCTCGCATAATTTCACAGTCTCCTTGACGGTGCAGAGGCATTGCTGCAATACTCTGTAGAAACAAACTCTGATTGAGCTAGTTTGATTGTACATGTATCTCGTGCGTCCACTGATGAATTTTAACCTTCGACAATTTAAATGAAAGCTAGTGAACTGTATTTCCATGTTGCAATGTGTTTTTTCTTCGATATTGTGGAAATCAGTTTTTGTTGTGTGTATTTGTGTAAGATACGTCTATCTCTTTCCATCGAGATCTCAAAAAGGTTTCTTTTAATCTTAAAACGAGAATACCACCTACTTGAAATTTTAATGGTGGGCCCCGTGCAGTGGAAGTGTGTATGGACATACGGACGGGGGTACATGTACAGTACTTACCGTTGTACAGACGGACAATCACGTGATATTTGAATTTTTTAGCGTGATGGGTTTACCTTATTTTCTTAGGTGTGGGACCTCCGCTATACAATGTGTTTATCCCCAGACACATCCTTCATGGTTAACAAGTTCTGTACATGTATGAGCAATAATTTCAGTACTCTATACTCTTTTCATCAACTGTACCTTAATTCCACTTAAGATTTCGTTCACCATTTTAATGCGCGCATCTTTTGCCTCCATTTGTTTTACCTGCGAGTGATTCAAGAATGCCATGTGTTAAGCTGGTCTGTGCACTGTACGGAAATGCATGTGCCCTGCAAAATGACAAAACTGACCTCCCCACCAATTCAGAGGGACATGCAGAATTGCAAGGTCCCCCAATTGCATGTGTCAAAGCTCATATTCCCTTTTATTATCATGGCTCTTTTTCACCTTTGTATCCACAATTTTTTACAGTAAGTGAAGGGTGCATGAAACAATCCTCCTCATTGTCCTAGACTAACTGATAGTCTGATCCCAGTTTATTAGAATTGAACCCCACAAAAATGACTCTAGCACAGTAATAACTGGCCCTTAGCTTGTAGAGAGTGATCGTTATGGGTGTGTGTGTGTGTCGTGGGGGGGGGGGGGGGAGGGGGGCAATAAGAGGAAAGTGTATGGATCAGTGGCATATGGTGGGTGACATTATCTTACCTGCAACTTTCGAGCTATTCTGCTGACAACAAGGTTGAGAGGAATTAACAAAACTAATACTCCCACACCTGCCAGAATGGATGGACCCATTGTATCGTACAAAAAATACAATGCAATCACTATGACTAAAGGTGATGACCACAGGACGTTAACGTAAGTCGTGAGGTCCATTAGACGCTGTGCATCCACTGACATCAGGTTAACCATCTCCCCGGCTGTGGATTCTGTCCGTGCACTACTGTTCAGTGCAAGTGCCTAAAGGTTCAAGTGACGTACATTGTACAAAATAAAAATGACTAGTGTAATGACAAAGCAATGAGTGAAGGGACAGTGGCCAAAAAATGTTGAGCATTCTGAAATTCTATAGCCTTTAACTGACTGAGTAGAAGGGCCCAGGACAGCAAAATATTTGATTCAAGGTCATGGCATATGGACCGAGTGTGGCAAGGTCAGTGCAACACGATCGAGAGCCAAATATTTTCCCATCCATGCTGACCATGTCACTAAGAATTGTACCATTAGTTATACTACCTTTATTGACCTTGGTTTGTTGGGAAGTTGTGAAAATGTAATGATGAATATTTTGAATTATGCATGCAGAATTTAATGAATTGTTGATGTGTTCCATCCAGCCCTACACATGTCAGCTTGCAGCGTCACTTTTCTATATGATTATGAGGGGATTGGTGCTGTTCAGTGGTCTTATAATATCCATTGCTGTGGTTTTGAATCTGGGCAGTAAAGCACTTTTTTATGTCGCTAGCTGATCAAGTGGAGTTAATAAGCTGCATGGATGAAGCATTTGGAGGTGCAGGGATGGCAAAGCAATGTTGTGAGAGCCTCTTGCCAATGCAGCCTGAGTTCAAATTGCCTTGTCGCTCCTCTTTGTGGCATGGGTAAATAAACTATCCATTGTGGAGGTTCTTAAAAATAATAGGAAAATCTGTGGACTGTCTAGTAAATGTTTGTTTGGGACAAAAAGATGTGGCCATAAAAATGGAAGAAAAAAGGGGAGACAGCTTACAGTCCAACTTATTCATAAAGGAGCTATGTCAAGGACAATGCATTTTGAAAAACTTTTTGGCATTTTTTTTCAAGTTTGTCATTCGTAGTCTTTCTTAATCTTTGTCAGTTGAAAAGATCCTTGTTTATTTTCGGCCTTTTATTTCTCTGTTGGTGTTTTTCTGTGCTAGAAAACTATTATCTTGAGGTTTCCCTCAATTTGAAAGTAATCAGAAATTGAAATGTCCGTCCTACAAACCGTGACATAGCTCATTTAATTCAGTCTTTCAGTGAGTCGTATAAGTATAGTGTACCTTTGCATAAACCATTCCAATGATTGCAGTTCGTATCCTCATTCCAAGGACAAAAACAATCTGCCAATACTGGTGGATTATGGTAGACATACAAACTGATACAAGGAACATAGAAACAGCATAAACATATCCCTTCCACGTCTCTTGAGTACTGTCTTGTGTATAGGAGATCAACAGGCTGCAAATGACAAAACAGACAATGGGTCAAAGGAAACAACACATGCTTAAAACATGTGTACCGTTCTGGTCATTTGATTAAAGTATTAACTTATTCTCAGATACACGCCGGGCCAGCAGAGCGCTCGAAGCTGCATCCACGGAATAACGTTTTGCTGTTTTATCCGATAGAGCTCAAACTTTGCACAATGATAGAACTTTTTATCCCAAACAATCGTATGATTTTTGTTTTTTGAATTTAACGGTTTTTGGCGGGAAAATGACGTCATAGTGCCAAAGTCAAATTTTCATTTCCCAGTTATGGCACAAAAAGTACATTACTCTGAAAGAACTCATTGAGATAAAGTGAAATGCGAAAAAAATATTGAAAAAGCTCAATCCGCCTTGAATATATAAGGTTTGGAAATTTGAATTTTCCGCCATTTGTGACCCTCCACGGGAAAACAGTGACAAACACAAAAATTAAAGCTTTTATCTACCGTTTCCCGGCCGTTTCCGAACCAAACTAACCGTCAGTGTTATGATCAAATCAACTATGAAAATGAGCGTAAGAAATATTCCTTTAACTTACTTAAACTTTGTCTGGAAGAAACAAAGAAAGACTTATTTACAAATGCCCATTAAGTTTCAACTTCTTAGTTGCTCTTTGCCTTCTCACTATAACATTCCATAACATTCAACAATTTTCGGCTCACAAAAACTAGTAGCTAATAAAAATATAAAGTCGTTTCCTCATATTTTCGTTTTCGCAAAGGAATGGTAGGTTAAGAACAACACGATCTTTCTTTATAAAGTAGACTGGACACGCTTTTAGTGCTCGCTCGCACGCCTAGTGTGTTGTGGTGAACACACTAGGTCAGCACAACACGCAAGGCGTGCGAGCACAACACACTAGGCGTGCGAGCACAACACACTAGGCATGCGAGCGAGCACACCTAGTGTGCTTGACATGCTTTTTTGTACGGCTACGCACGCTTTATTGTGTTTAGTGTGTCCTGTAAAACAAAGGCTTTACTAATGAGGCAAGTTTCAGAACACGCTTTAAGCGTGCTAAAATCGAAATCTATTGTTTTAGAGTGGAAGCGTGCTGTGAGCGTGCTATCACCTTTGTCCCTGTTTTCCCGTGGAGGGTCACATTTTGTTACTATTTTTAGAAAAACAAAAATCATACGATTGTTTGGGATAAAAAGTTCTATCATTGTGCAAAGTTTGAGCTCTATCGGATAAAACAGCAAAAAGTTATTCCGAGGGTGCAGCTTCGAGCGCTCTGCTGGCCCGGCATGATAACAACTATTTAGTATATGCACAAATCATATTTTTTATGAGCAAAACATGTCTGCAGAGGGCTATGTCGTGGTGTAACAATTTTCTCACATTGCTGGCCTATACGGTAATCATTTTAGGAACATCAAACATTATAGATATGTAATGCGTGCAGAGATACAATGCGCCATGATGTTCACGTAGCTGTAATCCTTTGCACACGTTACAGGCCTATAATTATAAAGTAATATCTAGCAACATAGGCATGTAATGCGTGCAGAGATGCAATGCACCATGATGTTCACATAGCTGTAATCCTTTGCACACGTTACAGGTCCATAATTATAAAGTAACATCTAGCAACATAGGCATGTAATGCGTGCAGAGATGCAATGCACCATGATGTTAATGTAGCTGTAATCCTTCGCACACGTTACAGGTCTATAATCATACATACATAGGGAACAATGCATCCAGAAGCAAGTCTATGTAGCTACAATTATATTCCCATATTGTAGACCTATGATACTCAGTAATTAACATTGCCAGAGCTTGAAAAAAAGGTAAATTTCAGCCACTAAGCCTTAGCGAATACAGACTTTACATGTAGTTATTGCTCATACTTGGCAAAACAAGAATCTTTAATGTAAAAGCCCACCACAAGGAGAGAAAACAAAAGGTGAAAATATTTTCTTACTTCATCAACTGTGGCTGAAGAAACTGAATTACGTCATATATAAGTTTCAGCAGCATTCCAATCAGGAACTGAGGCCCAAACTGGTGCGCCATCGCTCTGAGTAACGACGCTTTCTTCTTTGTTTTCTTGCCCTGTTTCTTTTCAGGCTTCTTTGAAACAAATCCCACTTTTGTTTCATCATTTTCTTCTACATTTAACTTTGCCGTCTCCTGTTCTTGCTGCTCCTCCAAGGGGCATCTTTTTCCACTGCAAGTTTATAAAAAGACATTTTTTCTCTTAATGTGGCTAAATGTAATATAGGCAAGGTTAACAGTGGTCACACCATCCCCAACCCCTTTATACTAATAAAGGGGTGCCTTTTTTGTCCTAATGGTATATAAAAGGGCAAGGGGTTGGACCATGGTCCAAACCCCTCCCTTCCACCCACCCCCCCCCCCCCACCACCACCACCCTCCAGGCCAGCAAGCACCTAGGCCACAAGCTACATGTAGATGGTTTTAGGGAAGTTAACTGCAGGATAAACGATTGTGAAGGAGACCAGTAAAAAAAATCAAGTTACAGTGAAATGGTTACAATTACTCATAAAAATAAATACACAGTCATTAAAACATAACATTACATTGCACATCGCTCTTCCTCTTTGGCCCAATTCTCCATAAACTTGGGAACAATAGTCAGTGACTTATTACTTTTGCCTAATGCCCACAAATCATCATCCACCAAAGGCCTCTTAAATCCTTGATAAATCAACCTGTAATTAAACAAAAGTATTAATATAATTATATCACTTAACATGCATGGGTGTTTTGGAAGAGTGTGTGTGTGTGTGTTGTGTGTGTAAGGGGGGGGGGGGGGGGGGGTGTCCTTTCCCTCCATTGAACACTGTAATTTTACTCCAATTTCTCAGACTCAACCCTACCCTTAGGCTATTTTTAAACCAATTTCTGTTTCCCTCGGAAGTTTGAAAATTCAGGATTCCTGACTGTTGATGTTTCACATAGTTTCTGCATTTCTCAGTTGCTGGAGCCGTTGATTGTTTTAAACCACTAGCTCATGTTAAAAAAGCATGTGTAACTAATTATAAGCTGCACATATGTATTGTGTACAGTACAAGTAACTTAAGTGTTCAGTGACCTCAGTAATGCAATTAAACTCAGCTAGCCTTGGCTGACTAAAGAACTCAAGTCAACTTTCAATTTGTTAAAACCTGTTGAAAACCCTTTGGAAATTCCCCTTTGGAAAGCTGGTTTTGGGCTGGGTGATTTGACAACCAGTTTCACTCATTTACAAAGTTTGATAAGACATACATGTATTTTTGCACGGAGGGCCACAAATTATATTTTGCTAAATATACTCTATAAATACTACCAAACATACCCATTAAGCCACCAAAAAGTCAGTTTTGAGAAGATGTTGGCCTTTTCCTCAGGACATTGGCCCTGTTGTAAGACAAGTAAAATATGAGTTGAACAAGAAGATCAGTCAGGACATATAATTATAATAATTAAAATACATGTTACCCTGTTTGCAACATCTCTTTCAACAGGAGCCTCAGGAAAGAACTTTAAATCAACTTCTGAATTGACCAATGCTGCTGTCAATTCAACATTATGCTCCAACTCTTCATCCCTAGAAATAAAAAAGTAACAAAATATGAATGCATATTTGTCAACCCTTCAAAATAAAACTCCAACAGCTTTTAAGCTGTCACTTGCCAAACAAGCCACTTCTGATTACCCCCCCCCCCCAACCCCAACGCTTTGTGTTAAAAAAAAATCCCCCATCTCCTCTTCTCCAAATCTGAGAAGTAAAATCCACCAAAATATAAGCCGCATTCAGTTGCCATGGCATTAACGGACACCCTTTGAACCACTAGACGTCCATCTACTGGAGGCTTTATAGGAAGTGTTTGCACATGTGGCTGAGATCCTGACAAAGTATTGGCTAACAAAAGGTGCCCACCAAATGGAGGTGTACACTGACAGAGATTCAACTTTATTATATGCAGGGCAGTAATGTTTTACTGGGTACCAAACCACCCGTAGATTTTATAAGCCACTGAGCTTTGGTTTCTTGTGTCGTTTGTTGTTAGCAAGCAGGTTTATTAGTGACAAAAAAGAATTACAAGACATTGCAGTGTCAGATTCAAGTCAAAGTTAGGGATGTTTTGGGTACTTTAATACGTGTAATTGAGTACATGTATTATGTGAGATTGGATTTCAGTACAACTACTTGAACTTTCTGCAAAGGTCACTGGTATTACATGTATTTCGTAAAACAGACTCGGATTATATATTCGGAAACACAATGAAATCAACATTAATTATCTGAGCTACAAAGGGCATTACAATTCAGGTGCATAGAATATACAAATTTTATGTTCTCGTGGCCAAAAATATATCTCATGAGTGAGATATTATTTTTGCCACTTGAACAAAAAATTCATATCTTCTCACCACCATGAAATATTCCCTATAACTATGTACATGTACTTACTCTTCATGGGTCATGTCATCTTTCAGCGGCACTACACATGTGCTAGGAATGTATCCTTTTTCCCCACTGCCGACATGCTTTACATAAAGCCACCAGTCCACATCCCTCCCTAGCACCTCAAACTTCTCTCCTCTTTTAACAGACAGCTGGGCAGACACATCAGGGGCAGTGTCGACAGCCTCTTGAGTTTCGAGATCATCGTCCTGATTGGGGTCATGAACAGACACTGCTATAACAAGCAGATCCTTTTTGGTCTGTTCTCCCATCGTCGCAGTCTGTTTAATAGTACACCATTACAGCCACTTCTCTTCAACAAAAACCTACTGTACAATTTGTATAAAAGACATTTTACCCACTTTCAGTGTTAGGTGCATAGCGGCTTTCTGTCGACATCCATCTTTCGACATGCTAACTGAACAAACAACACGGATCAAACTCGGCCAATCACAGCTTACTAGCATGACCTTCTGACCTTGTGGGCCCATTTGCATGAAACCAACAACAGTATTCATCGGTTGATTGGCTCATTTTAACAGCACGTTGAAAGAGGATGTTGAAAGATTGATGTAGAAAGGTAGTTAATATGCAATCAACACTGAAAGTGGGTGTAAGACAATCAGGTATGATTGTGGCTTACACAAAAACAAAATGATACTATAATGATATGATGGAGAGGTACATTGAAAATAAACTGACGCAATGTCCAGAATCTGGACGTTTGTCATAAGCCAAGAAAGCCTTGGGAAAGATTTCTGCACAGCCCCCTACATTAACTATTTATGCTGTCGCAGTGATCTTGGTATCCCCCAATTTTAGGTACCCCCGTACCAAGATCCCTAGTGATCTTGGTATCCCCTCAGGGGATGCCAAGATCACTAACAGCGTTGAATACAGCAGACTGGGGCAAGTGAAGCAACCCACAATTCCATTCAAAAACCATTTTGCTTTATCAGAATGCTTTGTCTTCATAAATTTAATCGTTCTTAGCAAACAGTATTGACGACTTCGCAAATATTCGCAAAGCTAAACAACCGTTTGATTCAAGTCCGCGTAATTATTCTTAAAACCTGTTAACACCGAACCACGCGCCGAAATCCCTTATACCGGCTAACCTTTAATATTTCAAACATAAAAAGCGCATTGTAAGAGCTTCCAACTTGCTCGGTGAATGAACATTTAAGAAAAAATGCGAACATGATCAAGAAACTGACAAAGGACTGTCACGCAATATTGCAACTCGATATGAATGCGATCGCCAGGCGTGAAAACTGACCTCTCGAGTCTGTGAACTTATCTCTTTTGTTTGTATTGTTATCAGCAAAAGGTTTTATTGCAGGTAAGGGTAAGTAAATACTGGGTTAACTTAATGACTTTTACCTTGTGATTTCGAGTTTCTATTGCGTGACAGTCCTTTGTCGGTTTCTTGATCAAGCATTTTCGCATGTGAAATTTTCATCCACCGAGCAAATTGGAATCTCTTACAATCGTTTATGTTTGAAATATTAACCTGCCTTGAAAAGTTTATCGATAAGCACCATGTGCGTGTTTATAGTATAAAGGATTCCGGCGCGTGGTTCGGCTTTTAGAATAATTGCGCGGACTAGAATCAAACCGACAAGCGGTTTGTTTTCCTTTGCCAATATCTTCAAAGACGCTAATATTGTTTGCTAAGAACGATTAAATTTACGAACAAAGCTTTGTGATAAAGCAAAATGGTCTTTGAGTGGAATTTTGGTTTGCTTCACTTGCCCCAGTCTGCTGTATTCGACGCTGTTAGTGATCTTGGCATCCCCTGAGGGGATACCAAGATCACTAGGGATCTTGGTACGGGGGTACCTAAAATTGGGGGATACCAAGATCACTGCGACAATGCAACTATTTCATACTATCACTATAGTTACATAAACAGCAATCATGAAAAGAACGAATCAGTCAGAAAATTGTATGCATGTAATTAATGAAGGGTCCTGTGCGGAAATCTTGCCAAGCCTTGTGTCAGGCCTTCTCCCCTCCCTCTTACATTTGTACCTTCCCTTCCCACCTCCCCTCAGGAAGGCCTGATACTCAGTGGTTAGCATACATGTCAATTAGATGATAACAGATCTGACTGCAAATTTAGGCGACAAGGGTAATTCAATGTATTAATTTTCGTATCCAGTAGGGCTGTACAGCACGAAAGTTAATTACGACAAACTGATGAGTCACGCTTTCTCAACAGGCTTGTCTCACCATGTACATGTATATCCATCACGATCGACCGCGTGAGAACTTGATCAAAATCTAAATTATATGCAAACTTATTACCAACAGAGACATATTGGACCTTTGTAAAACATATCAACAAATCAATTCAATGCAATGTAAACATCATAGACATAATTTGCAAAAGAATCTGCGGCATCGCAGATTATATTCACAATGTAAGTTCACATCTATGCAAATCCAACCATGATTTCTTTTCAACCGGTCAGTTTGTCAGGCGAAAGGTTAACAATTTTGGACTCAGGGTTACGATTTAACCAGTCTATTATTGATATCATTGACAGCAATTGAGAAGATAACATTGCACCGCTCAATTTTATGTTATGCAGATTTCTAGCGGCGATTAGCAGAGAGCTATGTTCGCGAAAGCACGAACATCTCACAAATGATTAGTTACAAGACGTCTTCGCGAAACTAGAATCGTCTGTTGATCTGCATTTAGGCAATACTAACCTTTTCAGCGCTTAAAACTGTCCAAAACCACTTCAATAGCCGGGACCTTTCGGCACAAGAGCTCGAATGGAGTGTTCTGTTTTGATTGGAGGGACTGGGTTTAGTGTATTGGCGGGAAGAGCCTCGCGCGTCACGCAATCTCCGATATATTATTTATTTATTTCGGATAGCATTACCAAGCATTTCTTCTGACCATGCGAGACTTCATATTTTTTTTTTTTTTTTTTTTCATACATGAAGTTAACTTCACACTTAAACTTTATTTAAGTTAAAAAAAGTTAACTCCAAGAAGAATCGAACCCGGGTCGTCGGTTTTCCAAGCGGGAATCATCCCCACTAGGCCACCGATAGAAATCCAGTCCTTAATGGGGGTCCACGGACCGGGAGTAGGGCTTTCCACAAGTTGCTCGGCAACTTTTCAGGATTCGAGCAACTTTTTTCCCCTTCGAGCAACTTGTTGCATTTTGGGCAATTTCCAGACCGAAGATCTCCGAAGGTTATCCGAGTGTTGTTCAGACGGAGTCCACTAGGAAGTCGAGTAATATTTATTAAAGTTGGACAAAAATCAATTTCCAGAATAATTTAAATCCTATTGCGTTATTTCCTACCCTTAATAAAAGGTAAAGATGTAAGTAATTATCCGTGTTAACACCAACAACAATTTCTTATCAGAGTCTGAGAAAATGAATTTCAAAGTTTACAAGGTAGGGGCAAAATCTCACGTGTAGCCATTTTGTAAATTCGTCTTAAGCGATTCAGTGGAATTCAGCGGAACTTCAAAATGTGTTTTCGATGTGTGGTGTTGTTAGAAAAGATTTCTTTTGATAAGATATTTGAAGCAGTAACAAAAAAGTTTGCAATAAGGTGGAAATAATTCTGGTACAACAATTTCTTATCATGATCAGAGTCTGAGAAAATGATATTTAAAGTTCACAAGCTATGGGCAAAAGCTTACATCTTTTAAGCGATTCAGTGGAATTCAGCGGAACTTCAAAATGTGTTTTCGATGTGTGGTGTTGTTAGAAA
Organism: Oculina patagonica; assembly: GCF_052425735.1. NCBI lineage: Eukaryota > Metazoa > Cnidaria > Anthozoa > Scleractinia > Oculinidae > Oculina > Oculina patagonica. The sequence continues at coordinate 13,075,725 of NC_135765.1, read as the reverse complement.
AGATTTCTTTCGATAAGATATTTGAAGCAGTAACACAAAAGCTTGCAATCAGGTGGAAATAGTTTTGGTACAAAATTTTGTCCAATAACTACTCGAAGTCCTGGCGGATTTCCTCTTCAAAGGCAATACCAACGTTTCCGAAGATTTACGAAGTTTGCCGAAGAATTCCGAATAACATCTGAAGACGTTTCAACTTTCTGCTCTTTCTGCATTAAAAAACTACAAAACTCGTCAGCAAACATGACGTCATCGATATCTTCACGATTTTTCTCAGTTAAAGAAATCCTTGTTATTTAACAAATTTTCCCCTTAATATGTTATTAAGTTACTTCTTTTGCTGTAAAATTGCATAAAACTGATAGAAATCTTACCCTCAAAGCGAAATTAGCATATATTTAGAGAAATTATCTTGATTAGAAGCAGCGTTTTGGATTTTTTGGAGCAACTTTCGAGCAACTTTTATTATCAGAAGCAACTTTTTTGGATTTTTGGAGCAACTTTTGAGCAACTTTATGAGAAATTACGGGCAACATTTTGGGAAATCTCGAGCAACTTGTGGAAAGCCCTAACCGGGGGCAGTGTTTTCGGGTCACCCGTTGTTGTACGACCGCTCTCATGTGGTTTTGATAGCTCAGTGGTAGAGCATTGGGAGCAAACAGGAGCAAAGGAACTAGCCACACCCCTCACTAAGTTATATAACTCCTGCATCTCCAGTGGAAAGTGGTCAAGTGAATGGAAAAGGGGAGAATGGACACCTGTCTTAAGAAAGACGATCCACGCGACAAAGAAAACTACAGACCGGTTACAGTCCTTTCTGCTGTGGACAAAATCTTTGAGCAGCTGATTAGCAAACAAATCACCTCTCAATTCGAAAGTCGCCTATCAGATTGCATTACCGCTTACCGCAAATCTCATAGCTCCGAGACAACCCTTGTCTCCCTGGTGGAACAATGGAAACTTGCGAGGGACGGGCACCAATGTGTAGCTGTATTATCTACGGATATGTCAAAAGCATTTGACTCACTCCACCCGCGACTCATGCTTAACAAGTTAAGAGCCTATGGTTTTGAGGAAAACACCGTCAATCTTCTACGCTCGTATCTGTTTTACATTCTGATGACGAAGATGAAACCGGCGAGGACTACTTAAATGAGAAGTTCACTCCAGAATGGCCATGTATTTTCTTTACGCCAATAAAAAGTTTATACAAAGATATGCTATCCACCAAAATTTCAGCCTCCAACGTGCGCTATAACCCTACGAAATCTGAACGCCGCCATCTTGGAGCTGGTAATGTATGCGTAACGTCAAAGGGCTCAGCCTGAAGTTTGGCGGGGAAATTTAAATACTCGAAACTCCTTATTTCTTTGTAGTGGCTTTTGTTTGTCAAAATGCCTGTTTGTGCAGAACCATTTTGCTCACACAGAGCTCCAAGAAATACAAAAAGAGGTGTTTATTTTCACCGTCTTCCGATATTTAAAAGAACAATTGCTCAAAAGCGGACACAAATATTTGTTCCGAAAACTATGTGGAAGGCTGCTTCAAAGCGGTAGATCAGAGATCCAGTCTCCTGCGTGGAAAAACCCACAAAAGATAGAAAAAGCCAGACGCAATATAAACCATTTTTAAGAAATCTCCTTCTGTAACTCTCTTCAAACGACATGAAAGCGAAAGGAGGCGAAAGAATAAGGAAAGAATGGAGGTTAGTCATTTTGCTTACCGTATTTTCTCAAAATCAAACACCTCCGGCGTTTATTTCAAACTTGGCGGGGTCCGGTGTTTATTAACGAAGTGCAATTTTCTATTATTTTTTTAGTCCCGAGAACCACGATTTTTCTCGTCGTACCGGCCGACAAACTGCTCTTGGGTCTCCGAGGATGATTTTTACCAAAGTAACAGTATTCAAGATTTGTTACAAACCGAGCTGCAGAACATAAACAACCAATGAGTCCATAAACGGCAATGTCGCCAACGTTCTCCGCAGTTATAAACGTTTACTGTTATAAACAACAGTGCGTCAGTCATGACAACACGAACGCGAACATTGCTGTTTCATTTTGTTTACAGCATCCATCCTAGTTATTTTACGCCGGACTTGAACATAAAAAAATTACCAAAGAAGCAAACCGTACCAGTTTGTCGTAGGAGTGCTATTTAAGAGAATATATTTACTTGTTTGCTCGACCGCAAATAAACGCCGGGACCTCGATCAAACGTCCCCGGTGTTTATTTAAAAGTTAGCATTTTTGACTCGGCGTTTATTATAATGCGAAGCCAGAGTTTTATCGGTGACCCGCGTTTAATCGAGCAAATACGACGACGGCAAATAATTACAGCATGAACAAAAATTGACTTAAATTGACAACAACACTTCTCAGAATAGAAATAACAAAACGGGCTTAGTTGTTAACAATTTTGGATGCAATGACTGGGTTGTACATGTAAATAAATATAGAAGGAGAAAAAGACAGAGAAAAAGATACAAACAAGTAATAAGTTAAGTTAAAATTTTGCTTGATCTAAAATGAAATAATTCAAACATTTCTAGCTCAGTCAGTCAACTACAAAAATGACATAAAGTTCACTTTGGGAGTTGCGATCTTATATTTGATGAAGAAGAGTTTCTCTGGTTGATTAAAAGTCCTCCCTGAAATCAACTAAAAAGTGAAATAACATAAACGCATCATTGGTTGGTATTGCGTCTGGCTCTTTCTTTTTTGTGTGTGGGTATTTCGAATTCCACGTAGGAGACTGTATCTGTGATCTTCTTCAAAGCAGTCTCCCGTATAGCTTTCGGAACACACAAATATTTGTGTTCGGTTTGGCAGTAATTTTTCGTCCCTACCCATTCTTATTGAGTAATTTTTCTTTTAGATATTGAAAGACGGCGAAAAGATTTTTGTATCTCATTTGTATTTTGACAAACAAACGCCACTACAAAGAAACAAGGAGTTTCGACTATTAAAATTTTCCCGCCAAACTTCAGGCTGAGCTCTTTGACGTCACGCATACATTACCAGGCTCCAAAATGGTGGCGTTCAGTGGTCGACTTTTGGGCTACTTCAAAGAAAGATTTCGTAGGGTTATAGCGCACGTTGGAGGCTGAAATTTTCGTGAATAACATATCTTTGTATAAACTTTTTATTGGCGTAGAGAAAATAAATGACCATTCTGGAGTGAACTTCTCCTTTAACCAACTTTGCCAAGGAGCTAAGTACTGCCCCTAAAGATCTTAGGGTCGCCCACCTCAACATCCGTAGCGTAGATGACATCCGTGGCGGTAGATCCGTGGCGGTAGATGACGAAGAGAAAGCTAACCTAATGAACACTTATTTCTCCTCCATCGGCGAGAAATTGGCTAGATCTGTTGAACCACTCCCTTTGAGACCCATAATAGAGGAGGCAGTTCCACGCTTATCCGACATACCTCTATCTTGCAGTATTATCGAAAAGAAGCTATCGTCTTTGAAACCATCCAAAGCTACTGGCCCGGACGGTATTTCACCAAAGCTACTAAAGCTCGCCGGACCATCCGTCGCCGCGCCACTGACGAACTTATACGTGCGGAGTATGGACCAGGGAGTCTACAATGACTGGAAAATAGCCCGCCTTAACCCAGTATTCAAGAAAGACGATGAGACCGAAATAGGAAACTATAGGCCTATCTCCCTTTTAAGTGTACCAAGCAAAATCCTGGAATCTTGTGTTTCAGACGCATTAGTTAAACACGTCTTGTTAGATAATCGCCTACTTACCAACAATCAGTGGGCCTACGTATACCGTAAGGGATACTCAACTGAACTGCTGTTAGCCCATCTTACAGAGACTTGGCGACGTGCTATTGATTCAAAGAAAGTGGTTGGTGTTGTCTTCATCGATTTTTAGAAGGCATTTGACAGCGTATCACACTCTATTCAAATCCACAAATTGAAGCATTATTTTGGAATTGATGGTAATCTGCTTGATTGGTTGAAGGACTATCTTAGCAACAGAAAAAATTTACCGTCATGAACGGAAAGAAATCAGATTATGCACAAGTTACCTATGGTATACCGCAGGGGTCGGTACTCGGACCTACTTTATTTAATTTGTACACGAGCGACCTACCTGATTCAGTCACCTCAGGTGACGTTTATATGTACGCGGACTATACATCAATCTATTGTGTGGGCAACACGATTGACCATGTCACCACACTACTTAACGATGCCTTGAACGAACTACTTTTATGGTGTAGGGTGAACTCTCTTTTTCCACACCCTAAAAAGTGCGAGGCTATAGTTTTAAAAAGAGGAAGCTTCATTGGTCCCTTAAAACCACTACGCCTTGGAGACCAAAATATTGACTGGGTTACCCATTCCAGACTTCTCGGAGTGACTATCGACAACAAGCTCACATGGTCACGCCACATCTTGGTAGTTAAGAAGGCGTTTGCACTAAAATTAAACCTCATCAAAAGAAGTAGATTCCTTCCTAGAAACATGCTTTTAGACCTGTATTTTAAGATCATTTTGCCCGGCGTGTACTATGCACTGCCCATCTGGGGTGGTCACAGTAACAAAGACGGCTTTAAGTCACTTGAATCTTTACATTGTAAAGCCGCACGTATTATTTTTAATTTCTTGCGTGATATGCCCTCTGAGGAAGTTTTAGAAAAGGCGAAAATGGGACTCTATCTTTTATAAGTACAAGCTTGGTTTAGCGAAATTAGTATACAAGGTCTACAACGATTTAACACCACCAGATATGCGCCATATCATTGTAAAAGCGGAAAACAAGCATGGACTAAGGAACGGTTACAAGGTAGTGGTACCGCGTTTTTTCACCAACGTTATGAAAAACTCAATCGCTTATAGGGGATCCGTTATTTGGAACGCCCTGTCACAACGACTACACGGTAAAACTAGTAATTTTAAGTCGTTTTTTAACATAGTAAAAGGCAAGAACATTATTAAAAATATTAGCTTCGAGGCGTTATCCGCGCAGACTGTCAGACTGAACGATGATGTTTTAAAATTGTTAATTGTTATTATAATAGTGATTTTTTTCTATTTTCTCAATATTTTTAGGATGTCTTTTTAATGTCTTTTTAAATTTTGAATTTGTACACGGCCCCACAAGCTTTTATCTTTAAACTTTTTTAATATAATTATATATCCCATAGAAAACAGGTAAATGTGAAAATAGATTAGTGTGTATCAATCAGATAAATCTGCAGCTTACTTTTATAAGCAAATGCCAGGGGGGGGGGGGGGGGGCAAAGACTCGCGGATTTTTCGTGTTACCATCATCGCCGAAAATTTGACGTCACATCCGGTAAAAAATGGGCAAAAATGTCGAGCACATCGCCTCCGCGAATCGCCGAAAATAATTTTCAAGTAGACGTGTTTGTTTCGTTTTTTTCGAGTGGTCAGCCTCGTTTATTTTGGTCCATGTAGTCGAGGGAGGTTGTAGGGACATTGCTTCGACTATTTGTGGACAGATGTCGATAAAAGAAACAGCCTTACTACAAAATTGATGGCAAATAACGACAGTGTACTTTGGTGTCATGGCGGAAATTTCGCTTACTCCAAATAATTGACCTGCCGACTTTTGGATCTAGCAATCACGGATGTGGCAAAAGTGATGATTTACACGTAAGCGACAAATAACAACCTAAACCTTGGTGTAAACAGTCATAAATGTTCAGCGTTTTATTATAAATTGTTTACCGTGACTGGTATTACAACTGCATATACATGATATATGGTCCCTTTTTCCCCACCCCTTCCCCACCTTTCCTTCCCGCTTTTATTTCGCCCAATCCTCCACAGGAGAAAGAAGGAGACTACACAGCGGAATATATATTTTTAACTGACATTCACGGGAGACGGATCCAACGACGCCATCTAAGGTTTTGTGTACAGCCAACTCTCTCTGAAACGGGTACCTTCGGGACCGGCTCCAACTCAGTTCGTCTAAAAGAGATCTCCGTCTTATAGGGATTTTAACGTCGTTTCAAATTTTCCACTGAAGAAGGGACAAGAATTTGAACAAGGGTAAGAACCGGATAAAAAATATGAAACAAAGCGAAGCAAGGCAACAGAAGAACTTTCCACCCGGATTTCATGCAACCATTTAACAACTCTCTCGAACGGTGGCTAACTGAAGTGAAACTTTATTACAAGTTCAGCCCAAAAGTTTTTCATTTAGAGCTTATGTTAACCCTATTCAGACCGGGGGGGGGGGGGGGGGGGGCTTTTGAGGCCCGCGCTGACTTTGAACTTTTATAACTTTTTTAAGATTAAATCAAACGCTCCCAAACTTTCTGAGTTTTCCTAAAATTTATCTGGCAACAATTTGGTAGGGTTGGATGATGCGTCATGAACTTGACATCACCATGGCAACGGCATTTTGACAGGCACGTTTTCCCAAATTTGTAATTTTGCGTGTTTCTGTCAATAAAAATCAACTTAAATGGAATTATTTTTACATTTTTACGGGTTTAAAGCACATTTTTATTGATTTTGAGTACTTTGCGATAATTTTGGGTGGTTTTCTGGCATTCTGGAAAAATTTTGAAATCCAAGATGGCGGATCCAAGATGGCGGCTGTTTTGAAATCATGATGTAATTGTCACGTGATGTGACGTCATAATCTCACGTGACTTATACCAAAAGAAAGATTTTCGGACATACAATACATCCCCCCCCCCCCCGGTCTGAGAAGGTCCAAAAAAGCCCGGTCTGAATAGGGTTAAAATGATAAAAATAGTGCCTCAACCAATCACCAAAAAGCAGGGTGCTTTCTGGTCACGGTGGTTGTCGATTTCATGTGCCGGAAGTTACTCAAGTGTGAATTAATTATCTGTATACCGCAGGACAAAGGGCCGACAAATCTCAAATGGCGGTTTTCGAAACGAAGATTCGCCGGCCGTATCGATTTATCTTCCACTGCTGCTAAGCTTTAAGTTGATTTAAAGCAAAGTACTTCGTAATCCTGTTTACACTGATCAGTTAAGACTCAGGACTGTTTTCAAGAATGCATGGAAAAGAACTGTCACTTCAAGACGTGGAAATCAGTTACAAATGGCGCGTCAAGAAAATTGGATAACAGCTTCGCCGAGGGCTTAGGTTTTGTCGTAAATGAGGAAAACATGATTTACAATGTATCAGCGAACACCACGGTATGCAAGTCTATGTTTTTATTTTACTCAGTTGAAGTTCACATGGGGAAAATTAACCTTTGCGTGGAATGTTTACATAATGTTGACAATGTTGATAAGATCAACAATGTCACGGTCGGTTAAATTAACGAATTTTAAGCAACTTTGAGATCTGAAAGCATCGCACTAAATCATTTCTCCAGGAAATCCTTTTAGTATCGAAAAGAACAATAATTTATCTGTCTAATACCAATTTTTCGGCCATTTATTTCGCTTCGCTCATACTTAAATAAAGCGATAAGTTTGACCTATTTTGAATTAAATCAAAAGTGTGTCGAATAAACTTAATTATATTTTGTAAATAAAAGGACTTTAAGAGCAGAAATTGCTTTCGACGTACTAATTTGATGTTATTCTTCGATATTAAATAGGTATTTTTCTTCCAGAGTGCTTTATTTTTCGACGCGAAGCTAACAAACTCGGCATAAATTTTGAGCTCCGAAAGCGTCAATTTTGCTGGATTTTAGAATTATCGATTTTCTCGAAAACAAATCGATATTTAGCCAAACAAAGTATACTGTGATTTATTTTATATTAAGGCCTACCCATGGTAAGAGAATGAGCGAAATCCATTACAGGGCTCTTGCCAAGAATTTTCATTTTTGTTTGAAATTTGTGCATATGTCCTCTTAAACGTCAGGAAACTTCATCGCCTCTGCATGCAAGTCCCACAAGAGTAGAAGAGACCATTACACTCAATACCTGAGAGTTTTTGCCGCCATATTTGCCGAGAGAACAGAGCCTTCTAACTAGTAATCATTGTGTTCTTATGCTTGTGCTTATCCTTATGTCGACGTTTTTCCGCTTGGCACAAACATGCGTACGCTTGTGCTTGCGTCGCTAGTGAAAACCAGGCTTAGGGCCTGTCACGAACCTATATGTTGAATAACTTAAATGACTCCCAATATTTCCCCAAAAAGAAAGATTTATTTGTTCACAATGCCTTTAAACAACAATTTAAGAAAATTTATAAAAATGCGATTTTTCATAATGTTTATCACCGCTGTTTGTGTTATATTTTTAATCAAGTTACGATGGCCTAAAACCAAGAGTCTTTAAGAAGGTGTGTTGCGGACATTACAGCAAAAAAACTCAGAGACTCAAAGGGTAGTGCAGAATGCAATATGGCCAATCAATTGACATTGTTATAATAATTACCAGTAATGATTGAGAATACATACAATGAGTACACTTTTTCAGTTTAAAGCACTGTTTCATGTTTTCTTGTAAGATGTTGAACGACTGATCGTGATACATTTCGATTTTGACATGAAGCAAATCACAAAATCATGTGAAAGCCCATATACAGGATAAGGATTTCCTTGAAGCAAATCACAAAATCATTTGACAGCCCATATACCGGAGAAGGATTTCCTTTAGTAAAAGGTCACACACACGGCCGATCAATCAATGTAAAATGAAGGTGTGTTAAAGTGCCTATGAAGTAAAAAATAATTTTGCTCAATTTGCTTGTTTATGCCTTAGTTAGCACGAATATGCGTGTTTAAGAGATCAAAAGCGCTTTTTTCTAGTATTTTTTGAGCCTTGAAGTTTGGATTTCGCAATTTGAAGTGGGTCCTTCTCGCGCGCGGCCAAACGCTCCGGTTTCACCGGAAATGACGTACTTAGTGGTTCTAAAGACACCAGGATTATGGCGTAAAGAGAGCAAAGAGGGCTGGCGAAAGCTATATTTCGGCTTTTAAGTCAAACTAAGGCAATTGCGCAAACGAAACTGCAACAAATACACTTATTTCCTTTGGTGAAGCTTCGCAGAGTAAATGGAAGCGAAATGTCCATGTGTATCGTAAAGCTATTCGTTCACTTCTGATGAAAACGCAAGAAGAAACGAATTCTGTTCCGTCGGCAGTTCAAGGATCGATGTTCTCAGCACAAGCTCTTCCTTGCCACAAATGAAACGATAAAGTCATGAAGCAAAGAGAAAATTTATTAAAAGAGTTGCCTCTGTAAAGGATATGGTGGTCTCTATATCATTCTGCCCTGACTAGCCGAAAGAAAGATTTAGCATTCGCGCCAGGAGTTTCCCGGCGCGCCATAATAAACAAGACGAAGGACTTTTAAAATTGAAAGTCTATCTGTTACACAGCTGGGTACAGTATACGTGTTATTCTTTTATTATGAGACTTCGTTCCTCAAAATGTAATTTTGTATGGTTAGTAGATCGTTTTATCATTCGTAAGGTAGCAGTCGTTTCCTTTCCCAAACACTTGAAACGATCGATCGCCAGAGGCAAACTAATGCATCTGTGAAAGAAGCAAATTATGGAATGTAAATTCGACTTGAGTGAGTTAGAAATGCTTGTTTGTTTTTAAGTAGCGCGCTTCGAATGTTGTCATTCACGTCTGCATTTCCGGTAGTATTCTATGGCGAATGCACTTTTAAACAATACACTGAGATCTTGCAAAATCTTGGACAAATTTTACGGCTGCCTTCACCGGAATTATTTGCCGATAAACACGCACTGTAATCAGGATTTATCGTATCCGGATAAAGACGGTTGAAAATATACCGTAGAGCTAACGAACCATAAAGAGCAACAACTGCAGTTCTGTTTATTCTTTAAGAGGAAATTTTGGTTTCGTTCAAGTCAAAAAGTGCTAATCTTGAGTTTGAAGAAGTGTTATCTTGCCGTGTTGTCAAGTTTAATTGTCACTCTCACGCTTCGGAGAAATATGTCAGTCCACTGTACTTTCCCACACAAGAACACAATCAAAATGAAAGCGAGCAACTGATCGCTATTTGTATTAAAATCACCAAATCGCGATATAATACCGAATAACCGCCGGGATAGGCGTACCGTAACCTGAATTTACACATTCGACAAGCAAGCAACCCCGGCGCGGCAAGCAGCGCTCGTGTCAATTCGGAAGCCCATTGCGACACTGCGAAACCAGTCACAAAATCAAAGCCCGTCGATGTATGTGCTTTTGGAAACAATAACAATTCTAGTTATTCATTTTTTATAGGGAATTTCTCATTTGAATCTGCTTTGCCAAACTTCGATCGTCCTCGTCGACCAGCGCTTGTGTGAAAGAGCGCTTATTCGGCTTGCGGCGGTTGGACAGGTCCAACTAGCTACTTCAGTCCATTTAGTGTCACGATATTTCGTTGTGCGATTCTTTTCTGCTAGAAACCTGCTCAGCCAAGTCCGCAGATGGCAACATATCGTTCTTTTCGGACAAGATTTCGATTTATCAACGAAAAAGCAGCAATGATCTCAGCTGAAGTAGTGAACTTCACTGTGTATCAATAAAATCTAAGTGTAAACTGATCCGTGGAACCACTAACTACGTCATTCGAGCCAAATTCGTGCCCAGTCTCCGGACCCACTGTTTTGTCTTACCGAGGGCACTTTAGACGGCAAAAAGTCCGATTTCTTTCTCTTTGACATTATTCTTTTTTTAGCTTTTCGGAAAGTAGACATAATAAGCTACCAAAAAAAGCAAAAAAGTTTTTTACTTCATAGGCACTTTAAGGAAGCCGGCTTCCCGGGCCGGCTTTTTCCAGGTCATGCTCCCGCCACAGTCTGGTGAACACGTCACACGCTCACTCAAGCATGAAGCCGAGAAGCACGTAGTGTGAAGATTTCTTTCACGAAAGCATGTTCAAACACTAAAGAGTTTTTCGCTTTCACACGAAGCCCCTCTCGGGCAGAGATTTTACAAAATGATACGGAAGTTAGTCAACTGATGAAGAACAAATCAAAGGAAAGGAAGTGTCGGATGTAACATGATACCTTTGTTTTTCTCTTAGACTGCTGTGATGCCTTACAGTCTCATTAAATTAACGCCACGGATTCTACAAGAATTCTACCGCATTGAAAAGCACACCATGTTAGGCTTTGATACAAAATTTCTAAACACGTCACTCTCTGTTATTTTAATTTTCGTTAGTTTGAATTCAGTTTGACATTGAAACAGCAAACGTGATATTTGTGCTTTCCGTGCAAAGGTTTGTAACATTATACCTTGTTTTTCTCTTAGACTGCTGTGATGCCTTAAAGTCTAATTAAATTAACGCCACGGATTCTACAAGAATTCTACCGCATTGAAATACACATCACATTAGGCTTTGATACAAAATTTCTAAACACGTCCTGCTATTTTAATTTTCATTAGTTTGAATTTCCGTTTGATATTGAAACAGCAAACGAGATAATTTTCCTTTTCCTTGAAAACGAATTTAACATGATACCGTTGTTTTTGTCGAAAACGGATGTAACGTGATGACATGGTAACGTAATTTATTTTCTGCAAACAGGGCGACATCGATTATAATACAGATATTATCGATTAATTAAAGAATTCGGTTTTTCTGAATTATGAGATGTTACAACAGATCATCTTTTCTAAGAAAACAGCGTTGCCATAACAATAATTATTTCACATGAACTGCTGTGACGCCTTAGTGTCTAATTCAATTAATTTGCGGTTTAACTTAGCGCCACGGAGTCTACAGGAATCCTTCCGCAGGAAGAATTACGTGATGTTCATGACGTCTATTAATCTGCGCATGCGTTTAGCACAAAGTATTTTCTTCTAGAAAGAATAGTACCACAAGGAGAGCATAGTGCTTTTTGAAACAAATATATACCTTTGAGCTCTTCAATTGTGTCGTAAATAGACTTCACATTCTACCAACCACGGTCTGTTGCTCCCCACCCCCTACCCCCTTACAGAAATAATTAATTAATTGATATTAATTAATTAATTGGTGATTAAAAGTTTACACCATAGTGCTTTAGCGCCTGAGGGGTTTAGCAGACGACAACCCACCAAACCATCACAATAGTGCATTCTGCACTAAAAACTAATGGATTAAGTGATTTCCCTCAAATTAATTTTCCTGTGAATAAAAAATCTTACAAGAAATAATTGTACTTTCAAACATAAGAATAACGAAACTTTGCGAGTGTCTTGAAAAAGCTCTAAGTAATCTACTCTGTTTGATTATATAAACAAAAAAATTGTGTTGCGGACATTACAAAGAATCTGTTGCGGACATTTCATTTTTTGTGAATATGTTTCAAATCATATTTGTTTTAATCTGTTGGTAATGCTGGGTACTTGTATTTGTTTTGGAGCATGTTATTTATGGATATAAGGTTCTAGATATATTTTTTGTCATTTGAAAAGGCCATCCCAATAAAATGTTTCGTTTCCCATCGCCCGACCGACCCATTTTTTTTCGAAAAGTTAAAAAAAAAAATCCAGATTCACTAGTCCAAGAAGCAAGTACTTCAATTTACAAGCACACAATTGGTATAATGTGATGTCTGTCTTTAATAGACACCGATACTACGTTATTTAAAGACTGTTTAGACATTTGATAAGGAATAAGGAACGAAAAGACCACGTTTTCGAGTTGACTTTGTAATCAGGCTTTTTAACCTAGCAGCCCAGCCTTTGCCGGAACCCAGAACCCTTCAAGTGTTCATTCATTCTTTTTTTTTTTGCCCGACCGACCGACCCACCATCACAAGAGACGGGGCGATGGGAAACGGAACATTTTATTAGGATGGCCAAACCAGTTTATGACATCAAAGCTTTTGCATACTAGAGCCGGATACTATCGAGTATTTGACCAATATGTTTGGTCAGGAAGGGATGACGTTGATTGTGTACTTTTGTTTTTTGTTTTCTTTGGTCCATTATTGCACTTGAAAATGCCGGCCCTTTTTTGTTCCTAGATACCCAATGAGTGATATTGACAAAGTACTCAGCTAGCACTGACTTGATCTGAGATATTGAAACTCGACCTGTGGCGTGGTGTGCACCTGACTGAGCAGGACTTTTTGCATTTTAGAAGTGGCCAGACCAATAGGACTTTGTGTTGTTGTATTACATATGTGGATTAACACTTTAAATATGCAGTTGTTTGTTATGTACTTTGCTCGGGACATTCATAGAATATTTTCAACACGCAGTCGTAAAACTGACTCAAAGCTTTAATCGCAATGCTCGACGTACAGACATCTTCACGGCTCAACTTGATACGCCTACGGTCAAAAACTGAACAAAATAAACCTAATTTAACATTACATTCGGAAAAAATAGGAAAAATAGGAACTATGCAACCAAAACTTACATGTTCTGTGCGGTTTGGATGGCAAAACCTGTAGCCAAACAACACTGCAAACAATCCGCCCGACACGAAACTCTTTCATAGACAAACCATGTGCGACTGAGTCACGCGATTTGACACAGTCAGGCCAACCGTGCACAGTCCAGGGGGGCCGAAGACTCGCGGTTTTTTGTATCAGAATCATCGCCGAACAAATTACGTCACATCCGGTCCCAAAATGGCCAAAACTGTCGAGCGCCACGTCGCGAAAAGGTGTCGAAAAAAATTCTGAGGCAGACGGAGGTGTTTTGCATTTATGGAACCGACAGTTTCATGTTATTTGTACTATGGGGTTTAAAGAGGTTGCAGAGGCATTGCTTCAACTGTTTAGGGAAAGATTTCTATAAAAAAAAGATGCTTTTAGTACAAGTTTATTTGAAGGATAGTAACGGCGAGTGAGGTCCTGTGTCATGGCGGATTTGTCACAAACTCATAATCAAGTGCCGTTTAAACGTTTTGATCTAGTAAGTACTACTGCTGTGATAACGTCAAGTGAAATAGCCTTTCCCGAGGAAGACATCATAAAAATCAACACTGGTGGTTACAGTTTTTACCGTACCCAAATTCTAAAGTAGCCAATCAGAAGCGCGATCTACTGTCCTGATATCCTACGATATCAAGTCACTGACCTGATATGCCACCATATCACGGTCACTTTGAAGTAAAGTAGTGTTACTGTACGATGAATTGATAAGAGGTTTTATCAACAAAACAGAACTTCGTAATTTAAATTTAGCGATGTTTAGCGGTCGTAAAAAGATAAAATATTTCCCGCCAAAACTAAACTTGGGCGCGCTCGCCAATTGCGCGATGTTTGCCGACGAGTACTGAGACATTCAGACTGAAAAAATGGAGTCGGAATTTTTAAATTTTTCGCTTAATTTTGGTTTTGAAAATTTAGAGAATGAAACTCTAAACAAAGAAGTGGAAAAAAGGCAGAAGAGGAACTTGGTAAAAGTGTTGAAGACCAAATCAACACATTTGCAGTACGTACCTCTGTCGCTTCAACAGAGCGATAAATACAACCGGATTTTTGGCTAAATTTGGGTACGGTAAATACCTAATCGTACCTTTTTGGTATGCTTCGGCTGCATATCAGGCTCGTTTGGTCTCGCCATGGGTATTTTGGCTCGACTGCGTCTCGCCAAAATACGAACCATGGCTCGACCAAACTCGCCTGATATGCAGCCGAAGCGTACCAAAAAGGTACGATTAGGTATAAGTAGTGTACACTTCGGCGATATCATTATCACAAGCTGTTTAGTGCAAGAAGACGATTTCGCTGGAAGTGATCTTTCACAATCTCTAAACACGTGTCGTTCAAACTTTTGGATCTAGTAATTACTGATGCTGTGATAACTTCGAGTTAAATAGCCTATCCCGGAGATACACCATTGAGGAAACACTGGTGGTATTGTTTGCAGTGTCTAGCAGCAACTAGCATCCCATTCAGAGGTTGGGGGTAGCCTCTTAATGCTACAGACTAAAAATCTGAATACATAATTTTTTGATAGTTTTAGCGTATTTTTGCAATATTTTGTTGCAAAAGAATGGCACTTTGAGTAAAAAAAATATGAGGCATTTAAACACACTGACTTGGCCTCAAAATGTCGGAAATCGCATTTAAGATGACTTGAAATTCAAACTTTTCCTGGAGAGGATGCCGCCGGACCCCCATACAAGGGGACCGCCTTCGGCAGTCCTAATATCGAACCCCCCTCTGTTAAATCCTGGATCCGCCCCAGCTTATGTTCACTCGAGGTCCAATAGAATCGGAAAAGAAAGTGTCACTTGAGGCACTGAAAATCAAGATATTTGGCCCTTGCTCACTACCACGTATATTTACAACCTCGTTCCCAAAAGCCCTGGGAACGAGGTTGGTATATTTAATCTTATTTTCTCTCCAGATATAGCAAAACCTGCCAGTTAAAAAACCAGAAACGTACAGTTTGGAAAAATTCCATGACGTGGATTCAGCGTAATGCTTACTCCAGGACCAGAGGAATCGAATGAAAGTGTGTCAAACTTGGCAATTAAAATGAAGATTTTCGGACCTTAAGTGTCATTGTCAGTAAGAACCTGGCAAGCTCCACAGATCGAGGTTGGCTGATTCCCCTCAAACTTTCAGCGCTTTTTCTCTTTTGGATAAGATTACGATCGGTGCTATTCTTAGTAAAATAAAATAAATTCCTTCGGATTTTGACCACCCCTTAGTTTTTGGAGCAAATTAAGCAAGATACGGTGGCAAATTCATTTCAACTTCCACGGCTAATTTTACTAACGTCAGATAACCCTTGATCATTTTTACGACTGTTACGTATTGTCCGTCATATAAATAACTCATTTCTGTAATATAAACGATTTTGTATAAAAAGCTTTACTTTGGCTCGACTCCGGTCCAAATATTAGCATTTTTTGGTTATCAGATTAAAGGCAATTTTTTTGCAATTTTTTTAGCCAATTTTCTCCAAAGTGCGGCAGTCGCCTTTGAAACAAAACATATCTTTTATGTGTCCGTCCATAAGTCTAAATAAATCCGCAAACTCTCATTTGGCAAGTCAAAATCCCGTCGTGTGAACTTCCTCACAAATTGACCTAATTAGCATAATTTGATCTATAATGTGCATAATTGTTGATTTCCCAGAAAATTGTCACGCTTTTTGTTTCATGTTGAAGGTGTTTATTAACTTCTTTCTTAGCATTAATAAGCACGATAGACTACTTTTTGAGAATAGTAGGTATATTTAAAAGAATTTTCGCACTTACAAAGCAAAAATTCTTTCCTACAAACTTCCTAGAAATTTGACCAAACTTGATTTGTCATCGAAATTCATGTCTCCCTGAATAAATTGTCACGCACGAGTTATTACATGTTGAAGGCGTCTATGTTCTCTTCTAGTGTTTATGACAATTCTTTTCCAGTTTAGTGGGCATGCTTACATAGAGCTTTTTCGATTGTTTGTCTTTTTATTTGTCATTTTTCATAAACATCCCTTTTAACCCATATAATTCTTGGACACAGAATATCTGGCTAACTTTCTTTAAGTAAACCAATGTTTGTATTATGTGATAAGATAGAGCAGCATAAATATATTTTGAAAAGGTGAAAATATTTTCTGTGAATTAAAATACAATACGTAGGTCCGAAACACAAATTCAAATACCTTTTTTTCTTCGAAATAAGCAACCAGTTGGTTGGTTTTTTCATAGCCTCTCATGCTTGTTTGTGATAAAGGAATTCCCCTCATACTCTAATAGCTATATAGATCATTTTAGTCTTTTTTGCTACATTGTTTTGAATTTCCCTTTTTAAACGTTTTAAAATAAAAGGATTTAAATAGGCCAAACTCCATAGCCTCCTACTGAGTGGGTTTGGTCAAGATAATTGGTAATTTTAATCAGCACAGTGTATTAGCTTTTATTAGCTTTCTGTTAGCACAAGTTTCAACTCTCAAGGGACCACATCAGGTAACATTGATTTCAGAAGCCAACTCATAATTGCCTCAACCGCCAGATTGTGATAGTTGATTGGCAGCTGTCAGAGTTGCCCAGGTCCTTTCTTTTGCTTGAAACCACGCGTTTTTCCAGAAGATTGAATCTGAAACAAAGAAAATAATCTAAAATTTACTTATGATGAAATTAGGAAACTAAAAATCAAGAAAAAATAGATCTTTAAATGAAAGAGTAACGCGAGCGTGTTCTTTGTTTAGCTTCGCGGATTTCCAATAAAAACACGGCTGAGTTTCTACTAATCTCTGATATAGAACACACCTGCGCGCCGGTAGCACTTTTAAAAAAGGACGTTCGTGCGAAAATCTTCCAACATTGCAATTTTTCATAATCTTTCTCCATAAACAATTAGCGCGAACGTCCTTGAAATAGAAAATGTTCTTGATGTTTTGGACTGCAATCTTTCAGAGTTTCCACTTAAATAATTAGACTACGCGCCCTCGTTTTCTAATCGCAATGTGGTCAATTGCAACTCGGGCTGGAAGTCTTACTTTTAAATGAAGCTGCCAGAAAGAAACGTGTTATCCAAATGGTAGCGTTTTCAAGTATTACCGAGGTTGTAACAAATTAAAGTAATTTCAGCATGTCGGCAGCTGCGAGTGTTTTTAAGTCTAGAATAATTTTTATGTAAAAAAGTGACTTTGGGTGAAAACTTCAAAATAGTGTACGTGCGTCTTCTGGCTCTTAGAAATTTATAAAACCGGTTCAATAGACAGAAGTTTTGAGGTTTTTAAAAGACTTTAAGTTACATGTATCGCCACCTCGTTATATTATTTTTCTTACTCGTTTCCCAGTATGGCGTTAAGCGATCCCATGTCCCAGCCGTCGTCTGTCTTGATCACGACCAGGCCATTCGGTTGAACTATTTCCCACAGGCGAATCAACCAAGCTGAACAAAGGCAAAAAATATATAATCTAAAATAAAAAGACTCCACCATACAGATGAAGCAAATTCTGTCGCTTAAAGAGGGCTCTCAGCCATCACCAAGCAATGAATGCAACAGTCGCACTTTAACAAGTCTAGTAATGGAAAAGCAGTCAAGACGCATTCAAATAAAAGCCACAAAACATGCGTTCAGGTGGTACTGTTCATTATGTTGTGCAATGTTTCTCTGAGTTTTAAGGTGGCTGAAAACGGTTTTCGCGCACTATTTGGATTCAATGCCAACGCTAGTCAGACCGCCCGCGCTCAAGGCTTCGAGACAAACAAAATTCAAATGCTGTGCGTGCGCTGTTGATCAAAAAGTTGTGATCGCACGTTTTATTGTCTTACTAGAAAGGCACGATTTCTAACGAACCAGCCATTAAAATTTTAAGACATTTTGCAAGGTTGTACGCCAGAGAGAAAGAAAAGTGCTGATAATAAAAAATCCGAAATTTGACAAAGGAACTTTAAAACACTTAGGATATTCGTGAAACGATAAAACTACGAAAAATCAAAATTCCCTCTGTTAAAAGTTTACTTATTTAGTGTTAAAATCTCAAATTTTTTCCGAGTTCGTTGTACTTAAACAAAAAAAAAATAATGTAAAGACTGGATTTTCTGAAATTGTGCGGAATTCAATATTTTTGGCTGATTTATAGTAAACTGGGTTGCCATGGTATCGAAACAGTGTCTTGAGTGACACGCAAAATTGACAAATTCAGTGGCTGATCTTGAAACCTGTCAGGTTTGAGCGTGAGAGCAATAAAGGATAAGTACTCCAAAGATTGAAAAACTGTGTTCAACCACCTTAAGTCTGTTTGATGAAAACCTAGTGTTTGACCATTTAAATGAAAGCTATTGAGCACTTATTTCATATGGTATTGTTTATTATGCTGTGTAAAGTGGCTCTAAGTTCTAAGTTCGTGGATGAAACCCTTGTGTGTTTCCATTCAAATGAAAGCTACTGAGAAGTACCTTCATGTGGTAATATCTTTTTTTTTTTTTGCTGTACAAAGCGGTTCTCTCTTTTTTTGGTTAGTACGTCATTCTGCTCCCTCGAATGGTTTTGAGAACCCTCGCTTGCAACTTGGGTTCTCTTCCCCATCTCGGGAATAAAATGACGTGGCTTTGATCTTTATCAGAGTAAAGAGACACAATAGAGGTAGGACTACACCTGAAATCAGCATATATAAACCGTAAAATTCCAAAAATAGCCCTGGGATTTTAAGATTCCTTTCAGTGGTCTTATTTTCCAAAAAGGCATTTATACGAGGGGAGGAGGGGGAGGTGGGGGCCGGGCTTATTTTCGGATGGAAATTTGCGTTTAATAATGTTTAGGTTTTTCTTAGAAAATCCTTGGATGCGTACAAGAATATCACATAGTTAAACACTCTATGTATGGTACGCTGGTTAAATATAAGATGCACAGCCATTACCTTTAGGATTAGAAAGGCGATGAAGGCATGACATAACAATCAGGTCATAAACACCGATCTCATTTGGCAACCATGTAAACTGTAATTAATGTACAAGATTTGTGAGCAAGATTACTTCTATATAGGCACGCAATGTGTGCATATTAGAATTCATTGACAGTGCATGCGTGCACACGGATGCATCGAAATTATTGTAATGTGTTCTTAACTCGTAAAGAGAGAGAGGAGCTTAACAAAGAGGGGGGAGAGGGACTTATAAGAGGGGGGGACTTACAAAAAATTCAACTTCACAAAGGGATTATTAGAGAGAGAGGCTTAACAAAGAGAAGGGGGAGGGGGACTATTAGAGACAGGAGCTTAACAAAGAAGGGGGAGAGGGACTTTTCAACGAGGGGGAGTTATTAAAATATACAACTTCACGAGGGTTTATTGGAGAGGGGGGCTTAACAAAGAGGGAGGGAGGGAGGGACTTATTAGAGAGGGGGACTTACAAAAAAATTCAACTTCCTGAGGAATGATTAGAGAGAGAAGCTTAACCAAGAGAGGGGAGAAGGGGACTTAGTAGAGAGGGGGACTTACAAAAAAAAATCAACTTCCTGAGGGATAATTAGAGAGAAGGACTTAACAAAGAGAGGGGGAGGGGACTTATTAGAGACAGGAGCTTAACAAAGAGAGGGGGAGGGGGGCTATTAAGGGAGAGGAGATTAACAAAGAGGGAGGGAGGGCTTATCAGAGAGGGGGACTTACAAATAAATTCAACTTCCTGAGGGATTATTAAAGAGAGGGATTAGCAAAGAGGTGACGGGAGGGACTTTTTAGCTCACTGGATTGTCTCTTAACTTTGTAATTGGCCAGAGTAATTACATTGGTTTCGGTTTTATGACACTCAATTGAAGACTTCTCTAATGTTTCCATGAAAAAGTAACAGTTTACTATACAAATTACGTATAATGAAAGCATTTTACATGATATTTAACAATTATTCCATGAGCCCGCGTTGGATACGAGGTGGTAAGTAGCCAAGGAGGCGCTAAGCGCCTCGTTGGCTATAACGACTCGTATCCAACAAGGGCGAATGGAATAATTGTTTTATTAAATTCTTCTCAAGTTTAAATCGACTGGACATTTCATTTTGATGTAAACAAAGTGATAGTGTGAGGAGGCGCGAGAATTTCTGGCGCGGTGTTCACTTCTTGAGTTGAATGAAACATACGAGGAAAGCGAGCGAAAGAGTTTTCTTCTCAAGAATTTTCTCGAAAAATCCCCTCTAATGTCGTCTAAATATTCTGGAAATTGTGACAACAGTTAAGATTTACGAGAAGATCCGAAGCAAAAGCTTTTCTGGAAACTAAAAGTCTTGTGCAAGTCGAACGAAGCAAGTGTTTACATTTTACTTCTTTACGGCTCCACGGCTGTCATCAAGACTGCTATATTATTTGAAGCGAAATTGAGCTCAAAGTGGAACAGGTTTATTGAAGTATAAAAGGACAAAACTAAGATTGAAAGGTAACAAACTTTACTGAAGTGCTGAGCCTAGTTTTATGACGTACACTGAATGAAACTGTGTCAGTTTGCCGTTCATAAATTATTTGCTGCTTTTCTACTTTATTCACTCGCTCTTATTGTGCGTTTAAAAGTATTATTAATTAAACTTTTCGCATCTATCCTTTTGTTTTGCGTAGTTAAATTTACTATGGCATTTCTGTGGTTTTTGTAGGCACCGCTGATTATTTCTTGTTCATAAAGCTCACAAAATTTGCTGTTTTCAACCATTTTTCTGATGGAACTGTCGCTTCTCGCAGAAAAATTTTACACTGAGTGGCACTTACCGCACTCATTTCCCATATAAGGTCAAACATAGGTATACGAGCTGATAACCGGGATTCAGTAAACCAATCAGAAAGCTAGAAATGCAATATCCGAGGTTGAGAATTTAATACTACAAGCTATATATGTGATTTGCAACAGTTTAACGTACACAGCATAATTAATCATATTGTCAAGGGAAGAGAAAAAAAAAAAGAAAAAAAAAATTAGAATTTTAAGAATATACACACGGTGGTAACGATTATCAACAACAAGTAAAAGTAAAAGTAAAAGTAAAAGTAAAAATGCTTAAACGATGAAAAACTCTGTTTCGACAGAATTCTATCGCTCTTAATGGAATAAGTAAAATTAATATAAAAAGATAAAGTTAATAATCATAATAACCAACTCACTAAGTCTAATGGGCTAATGAAAGTGGCCATCGAAAAGGAATAAATTTTATAGAATTCCCCCTTTCGCTGAACACGTACCTGGCGGAACTGTATGCGATCAATGCTGGTTTTTAAATCGTTCAGCGGAACATAGACAACAGGCATGCGTAAGTCTTCGCGACTCTTGATCTCAACTGTGTTTTGCCTCTGAATGTTGATTGCTGCATCAAGTAAGCGGCCACTATGATCAACAGCAACAACCTGAAAATAGGGAGCTTGTAAGCGATGTGTCTGTGACATACTAATTATTAGAAATTTGTAGGAGTGCAGATCTAAGAATTTTAAATGGAAGAATAATTGGTGATTTATTGGGAAGATCCACTTCTCCCGGAAAATCAGGGATAAGTTTGGTTGATTATGCTATACTGTATGTGATTAAGATTTATCCTGTCACATATCAAATTTCATTGGAAGAGAACCTTCCAGTTTATTGATCAGATCACAGCCCAATAATGACATGTGTTACGCCGCAAAATGTAGTAATCGCCGCAAAATGTAATACTAACGCAAAATGTAATAACAATCGCCGCAAAATGTAATAATAACGCAAAACGTAATAAAATTGAGGCAAAATGAAATAAAGTCGTTAACGCAAAACGTAATAACTTTTTAACGCAAAATGTAATAAATTTTCTAACGCATAATGTAACAACGCAAAATGTAATAACTCTAAAATAACATGTTTGTTTCCTGAATTAGAAGAATTGTACTCAATAGTTTACCTCGTGTATTCCATATAGGAATTGTCCCTCCCGGACCGATTTCTTTCTGGCAGTCACTTTAGAAGATAGGAATTTTTTACCCCCGTCAACCCCGCTGTCCTTTTAGATCGGATTTGGGAGAAGATGGAGCCTTGACTCTTAACCGTCAAAAGGTTGGGTCATTAAAATGTAGCGAACCAAACGTGTTTCATTAGAGCTGGTAAAACTGGTCTTTTAGCCTCCGAGACAAGTGAAAACAGAAAGGGGCGGTTTAAGAAATACACCCCACAAATCCGTCATAATAGCAAAACAGATACAAGCAAATAGTCGTCTTCGTTGTCAATCGTACGTCAGTTTTTGTCACCGACAATCCTATGCAAGTAGCACTTTCTCATCGAAGAAGGTAAACAAGAACGTTAAAGTGAATGGTTAATAGGATCCCTGACAGCAAGAATACTTTGTCCTCTGCCTTTCCAGTAAACTTGGAAAATATAAAACACACTCTGATTTCATAATATTATCAACTTAAAACTTATTACAACCACCGAAAACTTCCTTTTTCCGACGTTATCTCTTAAATCCATTTTAAAAACAAAACAGCCATTGTCCTCACAATATTTCAGAGGCCAGTAGGCAGTCTAAATTCCATTTTGAATTGATTGTCAAAAATCTATTTTTTTTAATTTTAAACTAGAAAAACTCTATTTGTGGTCTGTTTTGTCGAGGCATATCCCAAGTATGCAAGTTGAGTTAGACCGGAGCTTTTCTTAGAGCAGTTTTCAATTGAGTGTCGTAAACCAAACCAAAGTAATCTGGCCATCACAGCGTCCAGTACCATCACTCGGCATCAGTGCTGTCAGACGCGGAACGTGCGGTCCGATTGGTGGTCTCGCGAGTGGCCGCATCACTGCGTGGGCACCCGCACCCCGCTCTAAAGCAAAGGAATGGTACGTCTATAATGCTGAATTTGCATAAAACCAACAAAAAGTTAATGTCACTGAGCTTAGCTACACGATTTCAATATATATATATAAATTTTAGTGTTATTACATTTTAGAGTTATTACATTATGCGTTAGAAAATTTGTTACATTTTGCGTTAAAAAGTTATTACATTTTGCGTTAACAACTTTATTACATTTTGCCTCAATGTGATTACAATTGCGTTATTATTACATTTTGCGTTAGTAATGCATTGTGCGGCGATTATTACATTTTGCGGCGTAACAACATGGCTTTATGTTTTAATACGGTTAATAATCTAAAACTGTCAACAAAACCTTTTCCACGTGCTTGCTCAGTTCATAAGAGAACCGACCCACAGAACACATCACGTCCAGGGCAATTTTTGCAGGACATTTGTATTTTTGTAGGACTTCACCACATATCTGCGCAAGCTGTTTGCTGGCGTGGTCGTTACTTTCCACTCCCTAAAAAGGAGAACACAACAATGCGCATTAACTTTTCACTTAGAATACAAGCAAAATATTCGCAAACTAAAATCACATAAAACAAGAAAGGCGAAAGTACAACTCAGTAGCTTTCGTTTGAATGGTCACAAAGCAGGGTTTTGTACACTGATTAAAAATTTATGGCCACCTTCAACAGCTACACACTGGTGAAGCCCCATCCTATTTAACTGACAGATTTTGCAAAGTCGAGGCAAGAAATCCTTACAATATTAGGAACAGTGAATTAAATATTAATTTACCATTACCGAAAACTGATTTTATGAAAAGGAGTTTTCTTTACGCTGGTCCTAAATTGTGGAATTCCTTGCCTAATTCGACCTAATTCAATTAAGTCAGCCAAAACTCTTGCAGCCTTTAAAAGAGGACTGGAAGATATTGACTTTGATATGTTACTATCTTCTTATTGATAGTTTGTCCCACTTTAATATTTATGTGTTATTAAACTCTATTTAAATTTTTAAATCTTACTCGGCTTTCATGAAAACCAATTGTAATTGATGGAATTCCGAGTTTAAATAAAGTTTCACTTCACTTCACTTCACACACATGAGAGTACTTTCCGTAAGGTTTTATACGAATGTTCACACACACAACGGTTCCATCCACAGACTTGAACATTTGAAACATGTTGTACAGGAAACAAACAGTTTCCCATGAAAGCACTGCTCAGTGGCTTTCACTTCACACACTAGGGTTTTGTCCACAGACGTAAAAGATAGAACCACCTTATACAGCATAAGTTACAGTACCACATTAAAGTACTGTTCAGCAGCTTTAATTTGACTGGTCACACATTAAGGTGTCATCCACGGACTTAAAAATTAGAACCATCTTGTACAGCACAATAAACACAGAGTATCACATGAAAGAACTGCTCAATAGCTTTCATTTAAATGTTCACACACTAGGAGGTCATCAATGGACTTTAAAGTTAGAACCAGGTTGTACAGCGTGATAAACAGTACCACATGAAAGTGCTGATCTATAGCTTTCATTTAAATGGTTGCATAGAAGGGTTTTATTAGCACAGACGTTCAATCATTTTGAACCGATTGACGTTGTAAAGGTGTTAAATCCATTACAATGTGCGTTGAAACTCACCAAAAGATCGCCATAATGTGACACCAGTTCGTTGCTCAGAAATTCCTCAGTGTCATCAAAATATTGCGAGTTTGAAGTGCTGAAATATGCCGTGCCTTTGTCAACTCCAGGCAAGGTTACAGGGTTATCTGCAATTCACGCAATAACCAAATACTCAGTCGAACCTCCGCTGAAAGAGCCCTACTTGGAGCAAACAACCTGCAATGGGGGGGGGGGGGGAGGGGGGTAGCAATACTTCAAGCTGCTTCATGCTAAGAAACTGGAGTTTAGTACACTTATCGCTTCCCACCACGGAAAGTTCACTTGATCCAAAAGGATCACTTGAGCAGAAAGTTAACCCGTCTGCTTTGTCTTATTCAGTTAGTAAATGTTTCGTCATGGGTTCTTATTTTGGGAAAAAAAAATGTCTTACAGAGACAAAACATGTTGATCGACATTTTTTCCAAACCAGCACGAGCGTTTTTCTGGACAAAGCTTCCCGATTCTGATAATGTGAGAAGGTGGGACTGTTAAAAATTAAATGCCATACTTACCCTCTATGCCAAAACCAAGTACAAACACGGGAGTTCCTACCAAACGCACAGGAGGACTGTTATCGACTGAAAGAGCAACCCTGAACCCAAGGTGCTGAAAGAAATGGCGACGGAAATAATAGCGACCAAACCGTGATGCACCAGTTCCAGTCGTTGCCCAGCTTCCGCCCTTAAAGGCAATGGGGTTATTAGATACATTAGTAGAATTCTACTAGTATACTAATGCAAATGCTGCAATCTGATTTGCTAAGCTACTGCACACTATCAGCCATTAGCATAACCCAGCTGCCGTCTATTGGCAAAACGCGCGATCTGATTGGCTACACAGGCGCCTTCTATTTAACAATTAGACGGCGAGCTCGGGTTTCTACCGGCTGATATGGCGGGGGCGCGCCCCGTCCTGCCGGTGCCGGGCGGCCTCATGTTGCCCCACGACGTCTCCTTGCTTGATTATGGAGAATTCAGCGACTAGCGCGCCTCCGGGCCTTCTCGGATCATGTGGCCCTGTGTGCAATCAGATTGCCCCCGTGGTCAGTGTGGTTATGCTAACGATCGTTAGACGGCACTTGGTGCGCGCGCTAAGTTTTTTTTTTGCGGAATTTTATCAACAAAACATTCAAATAATCAACTCTAGCTATATTTTGTGTTTAATAGCTCGGCAGCTGGGTTATGCTAAAACAATTAGACGGCTCGCTCTCGGTTTCCACCGGCTTTTGATAGAAACCTCGAGTTTGCCGTCTAATTGTTAATTAGTGCGAGGTGGCCGAAGGTCGTCTACAGAATGGCGACATTTTCTCGTCTCTCCGAAGTTTCGGAAGAAGTTTACATCATTATTGGAAATATTATTGGAAAATTCAATTCCAAAGAAGACTTAAAGAGGGAGCTTCACGGTTAAAACGTCAAAATTTCTGAATGAACTGATGAGCGTGAGTTCACAACTGAAAGTTTTAAATCACAATTCAGTCCGCGCGCGCGATTTTGCTAAACCGTAAAGTTTAATTATATTTCATAAGCAGAAAAATAATTATAAATCATTAATTGAAGACACATGAGTTAGAATTCTACTAAAACAACTCGAGCTCATAATTTAACTGTTAATTAGAACGGTTCACGGGAGGCGATCGAATAATAAAATAATAAATAATAAATAATAAATAAGTGTTTGCTATGGATTTTTTCTTTCTTTGGTCTGTGATTGGCTTATAACACTCTTGGAATGTACTTTAACCAATAAGAGAAAACAAGCCAATTTGTTAACCAATCAGAAGGCAAACAAACCCACTGATCACTTGATCAGCACTTCTTTGCACTTGTTGCTTGTTTTTCGTAAAGCCGTGATTCGCTGAATGCGTTGCTTGCGTCTGTTTTGAATGGCAAGTTGTGACAATTTAAATCGTGAAGTGGTCAAGAAAACACGTTTGCTTTAAGTAGAAGTGATACTGTAAACCACATATAATAAGAAGCTAGAATTTTCGAGGTCAGGCTGAAAATGTTCCTATATTTTAGCTTAGGGTACTCTTTCACAATTCAGACTGATTAAGTTCTTAATAGGTTCTTATTTTTCAGAGGCTGTCGCAGTGCAACAATTGGCAGTGGGTTACAGTTGAGTGTCTTTACCCTATTCAGACCGGGGGGGGGGGGGTGGGGGAGAGGAGGCTTTTGAGGCCTGCCCCATCTTTGAAGATGTGAAACTTCTAAACGACTTTCCTAAATTTGTTCTAGCAATATTTTGATACAAGCAACATGTGACTACTAGCTTTGACGTATCCATGGCAACCGGATTTTGACAGCTTTTTAAAAAAATTGCATTTTGGCGTTTTAATCAATACTAAATTTCAGTTTTATTATAGTGTTTGTGTTTTTATACTTATTTGGAAATAATTTACCTGATTTAATACTATTTTGAGTTAAATACTTACTGTAAGTTGCTAAAATCCAAGACGGCGGACAAAATTTCTAACCGGATTATATCTCTCTGTAATATCATTATTACCTTACATTTTCCAGCTTGAAGCATTCTTTCATAAAGGACTTAAGTTAAACATTCCTCAAACTTTGAGTTTTGGCATATTTTATGAAATAATTTAATTTAAGCAAATTCAAAATGGCGAATGCAAGATGGCGGATCCAAAATGGCGGCTATATCAATAAAAATACGTCATAATGACATCATTGTTAGTGCTGATGACAACCAAAGTATGCTCAGAAACAAAACGCTTATCAGACTCGTTGCTGTTAACAGTTTGTGGTCATACATTCAACTGCGATGGAAATATTAATAAAAAACTACTTTAGCCAATAAAATCCTACATGTGACGTCATAATGACGCCATTTTCCGTGACGTGATGACGTGATGACATCATTTTTCACCCTGTGTTAATTTGGTGATCAGCGGTTTTAAAGTTGCTTGTCGGGGTCCAGGAAGGTCAGAAAACTCGGTCTGAATAGGATTAAAACAAAAATCAAAAAAATTATCTGGCCGAAAATAGAATCAAAAGAACCAATACAAACTCAAAGGAAATACACGTGAACGGTACGAAGCGCGGGACTGACGTGCGCGAGCCAGTCCCTATTAGTTTTAGTTTTACTGTATCAAAAGTGGCTTGAGTGTCTTAACCTAATCACCAAGCATAGTAACGCAAAACCAAAGCAAATGCGAATTAATTTCGACACCTAATTGAAAATCGCTTTATTTTTGTGACGGTAAATGATTTTGGTCAATTTTACCTTTCCCTCCTAAGGTTCCCAGCGCTTATACGGTTTAGCAAGTTTCACTGTAAAGCTAAAGACTAAAGTAGTACTTTCAATACACACCATAATCATGTTGTGTCTTCCATCAAAGAAGGGCGCAGAGAAGTCATTATAAAGAAAATGAGTCCTAAAACCATCTAAACCATTAAAGTGATCCTCGCACCACTCCCACACATTTCCAAAGACATCACAAAAGCCAGTATTAGATGGCGGGTACAGGTTTACAGGCTAAAATAACATCAATAACATTAACCATAACAATAATGATAACGATAATGACGACAATAACGGTAACGATAAAAAGAAAGATAACGACTATGATAAGTGAGAGAGTTAGTAGGTAAAGCAAGTAAATAAGTAAGTAAGTAAGTAAGTAAGTAGGTAAGTAAGTAAGTAAGTAATTTTGTAAGTAAGTAAGAAAGTAAGTAAGCAAGCAAGCAAAGCAAAGCAAAGCAAAGCAAGCAAGTCATTTAATGTCAATAACACGGAGAGATTTAATCTAAGGGTATCTACAGGAAAAAGTTAGGAGTAAGCTAAATAATAAAAATAATTCAAATTAATAAAACAACGTAATATCACGGCCCCCCCTCCCCCCCGGTCCCCGTCCTCCCCCCCCCCGGCCGTCCTCGTGTTCCCGGGGCGCGATAAAATTTATCTTCGAGTGTTTAAATCGATATCTCACGCGTGCGCTGCGCTCACTCGTGAGATATCGATTTGGACACAAGAAGATAAATTTCATATCTCTAAGCATCATGTATTATTCTATTTATTATATAAATCTACTAATAACGAGGTTTTTGACAATTTTCCGAAGATTTTCCGAAGATTTCCGAAGATTACCGAGGAAGATCTGAAGATATTTCGACTTAATATTGATAAACTTTGGCTCATTGAGCATTGAAACATGGCAAACTCTGCGAGCTGATTGGTCAAAAATGATATCACACGTGTGGATGTCACTTTTGTCCACACATGCGTGAAACCATTTTTATCGATTTGCTACCACTCGCAACACCACTGCAGTTTATACAATAAAACACGACTTCATGATTGATAAAGAACTGCAGAAACTTTGCCTGGTGCTAAGCTGTTAGAGTTGGAAACAAACTCACAGTAGATGAGCCATACGACATGTCGATATTTGCTTCGATTTTATCTTGGAAGATGATGTCACAAGCGGTTCCAGTTGATTGAGATTTCTGTTGGATTACAAAAGATCACCACCATTACTGGTTACACACTACTGATAGATACTGAAACATGAATATAAACCTCTCCTAGTAGTAGAAATTTCGTGAGTGACTCTTGGCTTGAAATTTCGTCAAAAAGCAAACGACATATTTACATCAATGGAAACCTAAAAATAATGTTCCAGCTTTGTTAAAAAAAGACTACATTAGCCATCTGAAGTGGCAAAAAGGTATTATCATGAATTATGCAGGCAGGAGATTCTGATTGCAAATTGGAAAAGTCGGGCGAACTCTTTGAAACTCTGCACAAGTGTATTGGTTTAATGGATTAAAATTAATTGCATGTGTATACTTCGCCCTCCCTTCACTTCGCCTTGGTGTTGTAGGCGGATTTCGTCGAATGAGCGAAGCTACACTAAGTCATAATTTTAGCTCCGTTATTACCACAAATCACCGTTATAGTGCCCCTTCAAATGATGTGTGTGTAGAAACCAATCCCTCAGTCTACGATGAAGTGCCAAATTTAACCGGGCCATGTGGTCTAAGAAGGGGTTACGGCTAGGGTTCGTACGTGCAAGCGTAACAACGTTCCCGGGGATACGATCTACTCTCAAAACACTTCAAATTTGATGTTTCTGTAATAAAACTCATGATTTAACCTGCGATCCCCGCATGACATGATGCTCAGCTTCTGTTGGTAGACGATAATCTGAGCCTTTCCAGGCACAGAATGCTTTAGCCTCGTGGTAGTTCACTTCTACCGGCCAGTCCAGGGGCATATCCATCAGTTCATACATTGAACGAAACCTATGGTCGTTGAGACATCCCAAAGTCAGATTTTTAAGAATAGCTAACATCCGTTGCGCATCCGTAATAACACATTTTGCCTTCCTGTTTACGTTTTAAATTATGAGTATTACTCAGCTTTATGCATAGTATGATCAATGTCTGCGTCAGACAAAGTGGCTGATACCGCCGGAACTTATCCCGGCCGGTTTCCGTGGCGTGAAGCAACGAGGAGGGTCACTAAGGGGTTAACCGTTAGGCATAAAACAGCTAGCCGTTAGGCGCAAAAATCGAAAAAAAAAATAAACCGTTAGCCGTAAAAAGTGTTAATCGTAGAAACAAATGAAAGTGAAAGTCTTAAGATCTCCTCTCAACAATTTTTTGTGTCTTGGCAAACTGGAAGTGTAAAAATGTAAACCGTTAGCCGTAAAAAGTGTTAACCGTAAAGTAAGGGAAAGTGAAAATCTTAACCCTATTCAGACCGAGGGGGTGGGGGGCTTTTGAGGCCCGCGGTGACTTTAAACTCTTATAACTTTTTTAAAGCTCAACCAAGCGCTGCCAAACTTTCTGAGTTTTCCTAAAATTTATCTGGCAATCATTTGGTAGGGTTGGATGATGTGTCAGGAACTTGACATCGCCATGGCAACGGCATTTTGACCGGCATGTTTTCCCAAATTTGTAATTTTGCGTGTTTCTGTTAATAAAAATTAACTTTAATGGAACTATTTTTACATTTTTACGGTTTCAAAGCACATTTTTATTGTTTTTGAGTACTTTGCAGTAATTCTGGGTGGTTTTCTGGCATTTTGGAAAAATTTTGAAATCCAAGATGGCGGATTCAAGATGGCGACTGTTTTGACATCATGATGTAATTGTCACGTGATGTGACGTCACCATCCCACGTGACGTATACCAAAACAAAGATGTCCGGACATACAATACATCCTATAAGTTTCATTGTGATTGCATAAACATTCTGGAAGTTACATAGGGGGGGATTCCAAAGTCCCCCCGGTCAGAGAAGGTAAAAAAAAGCCCGGTCTGAATAGGGTTATGATCTCCTTGCAAGACTTTTTTGTGTCTTAGCTAACTGGAAGTGTCTGCCGAATATGTTTCGTGACACAAGTTAACAAAGGTTTCGACAGCTCTGACAATTTTTAGGCCTTTTTCAGTCTCTTCTTGTATGAATTGACTATGGATATTTTGAAGGCTATAATAAATATATATTACGCTGAAGAAGAAAAGCCCATAGAAAGAGACAAGGCCAGGATGAAAGTCGAGGAATGACGTAACTCATCAACACATCAACGAAAATCAATTACTAACTTTTTGAAACAATGAAATTTAATTTTTAACACTTCTGTTAAGCGTAACGGAAAGAAGTTAACCGTTAGTCGTAAAAAAAGCGACAGGTTTAAGACGGAATCCACTAGGAAGTCAGTAAGGACCACTCACCGCGCCCCCGGCCGCCCCACCAGTCCACGCCCGCCGCGCCCGGCCTCGCCGCCCTCCACCCCCCTCCGCACCGGGCGCCCACCCGGGCTCCACCCCCACTCAACTGTTAACCGTAAACGCCACCACCCCATTGAGACCCTCAACAAGGAGTATTTTTACTTCCCCTTCCCAGCATTGAATTTCTCAAGTACCCTTTATACATCTAGGTGGAGATAGGCACTGTGAGAGTAAAGTCTCTTGCCCAAGAACACATGCAACGCATGTCTCCAGAGCCGCTTGTCGCTGTTAACCGGCTGAGCCTGGCTTGATTTCCACAAAAGGAACAGTCAATCAAATAAAACGTTATAATATCCCTTTGTTATACAAGAGTTTGAAACGGTTGATTTGACTGGCTCGATTTGCAACTCCTTTTGTTCAAATCTGGCCAATCAAATCATGTGTCCCCAGGGCCACTTGTTTCTTTTGCACAGGCTCAACCGGTTAAGAGAGACCAGCGGTTCTGGGGACGATGATGCGCTGGGACCAATGCCAACGTTCGAACCCAGACCGCTTGATCTGGAGTCCAGCTGCACACTTACCTTTAAGTCAGTGCGCCTCTTACTGTTTGTAACCACTACACAGTGTTACCGCTAAGTAAATCTACACAGTGTTACCACTAAGTGAATAGAACCTAACCGAGAAAACCCAAAACCACCAGAGTCTAACTTACTTGTAGGAGCATTCTTTCGTCTCAAACCCTTCCGCATTCGCTGAGAAGTTGCCGCCGGGGACTTCACCACTTTGAACTCCGCTCTTATTACCATTTCCTAACAAGCTGTTCCGATTGTCATCTGTTGACAGGTTACAGTGTGAGTGACTTGCCAAATCTGCACCGCAACCAGATTTGCAGTTTTTTCCACAAACCCAAAAAGTCGGATGACGTGCCTTGCGGAACTGTTTCCACTTCCAGCCTGAAATGCATTAAACAATCATACTTGTCATAAAGATACTGTTGTGCAGAAGTTTTCGGGTCTTCCTCGGCAGTCTGTAAAATATAGGCTCTTGTGTTTGAAAATCTACGGCTTAACTTTGCAATCTCGTTAAGTTGTCGCTAATCTTCTAAAAATTTCAGGGTAATTTTGCGCTTTTCGAGCCAAATTTAAGGAAAAATGCTCTCTGTCTTAACCCTATTCAGACCGGGCTTTTTTGGACCTTCTCAGCCCCCCCCCCCCCCCCCCCCCCCCTATGTAACTTCCAGAATATTTAAGCAATCACCATGAAACTTATAGGATGTATTGAATGTCCGAAACTCTTTCTTTTGGTATACGTCACGTGGGTTAGTGACGTCACATCACGTGACAATTACATCATGATGTCAAAACAGCCGCCATCTTGGATCCGCCATCTCGGATTTCAAAACTTTTCCAAAATGCCAGAAAACCACCCAAAATCACTGCAAAGTACTCAAAATAAATAAAAATGTGCTTTACACCCGTAAAAATGTAAAAATAATTCCATTTAAGTTGATTTTTATTAACAAAAACACGCAAAA
Source organism: Oculina patagonica (assembly GCF_052425735.1). NCBI lineage: Eukaryota > Metazoa > Cnidaria > Anthozoa > Scleractinia > Oculinidae > Oculina > Oculina patagonica. The sequence continues at coordinate 13,042,731 of NC_135765.1, read as the reverse complement.
TTACAAATTTGGGAAAACATGCCCGTCAAAATGCCGTTGTCATGGTGATGTCAAGTTCCTGACACATCATCCAACCCTACCAAATTGTTTCCAGATAAATTTTAGGAAAACTCAGAAAGTTTGGCAGCGTTTGGTTAAATCTTAAAAAAGTTATAAAAGTTCAAAGTCAGCGCGGGCCTCAAAAGCCCCCCCCCCCCCCCGGTCTGAATAGGGTTAATCAGAATTGGGTTAATTTGCTCACTATTTTGTTAGGGCCTGGTAAAAGGAAGGCGCAAATATTCGCAAGTTAAACTTGTACAGAATTGCGTTAGGTGGCCACACGGACTCGCAATATTCACTCGCAAGAGCACCCAAGTTGGAATTAAAAAATAGCCATTACGATGCGGTCAAAATGTAACCGAAAAGCAAACGAATGGCCAGCTTTCAATAGCGTTGACCAACGGTGAAAAACTTGCGCTGGCTTGCGTGCAAATTTAATAACGATCAAAGTGAACGTATCACAAGTCAACGCAAGTGCAGGCAAATCCTGTTCAAACAGAGTCGACATCTTTTGTGATGTTTTCAAAGGCTTTTTATGTCAAAGTTTTCGACTGGCGAGCTGTTATTTTGCATTTTACGGCATTTGCCTCAACTAAATCTCGCCGGTTTATGAGTTACTGCAGAATATTCTTTTTCAGTTTGCCAGAAGTTTGGTCCAAAAGAAAGTTTACTCGAGAAAAAGCTCTATGTTTCTTGGTCTTGGCCAATAGTTTCTTACATAGTCATAGCCTTCATAACAGCAGTATCCGAGATTATTTCATGGCATTGAAATTTAATTTTAATTTAAACAAATTTCCCTTAATATTTCTTTCAATGCCACGCTCGTTTCTTTTTTTGTTGTTGTTGTAATTTCAAAGGCATGCCATTACAAAGTGAGACCTAAGTACATCAAAAACCATTCAATTGAAGTGTAATAGTAAAAAGTTTTACCTTCTTCAGTCCAGAACTTGCAATTTTCATAACCTTCGTCATTGACAAACTCCAAGTATTCACGATTAGTAACGAGATACTTGGAAGCTTTGAAAGGTGGTACCCTGAGGAATGACGACACACATTACTTCCATAGTAAAAAAATAACAATGTATAAAAATAAGCATTTAGTTCTACTTTGCACACAAACAAAAACAGTCAAAGTAAAAGACAAAACAGACACACACATAGGAAGACACACAGACAAAAATAGATAAATATTCTGTGTAAAGATATACGCCGGATAGTTTTATAAATTACACAGTCCTGAAACCATGATTATAGCAAATGGACTTTTTGTAGTATAAAGCAGAGATGGAGTCAGAGTCAGAGACATACACCGTAGGCGTACAAGTAAAAGTAAAGCCAATTTATGAAAACGAGAAAGGGGAAGACGCAAACGAAGAGACAGACGAAGACGAAAACGGAACGAAGACGAGATGAAGACGAAAACGGAGACGAAGACGAGACAAAAAACGAAAGTGACGAGAGACACAAACGAAGACGAACACGAAAAGAAGACAAAGACGAGAACGAAGACGACGACGGGTCGAAGACTAAGAAAAAAACGCAGACGAATACAAAAACGAAGACGAAGACGAAGACGAAAAAGAGACACAGACGAAGACGAAAACGAAGACGAAGACAAAGATGAAACGAGGACAAGGACGACAAGGACGATGATGAAAAACAGTGAAATGGTAATAGTTTAAAAAATTCCAATTTTACTTATGTATCTCTGTCATACCCAACTCACTTAGTTTTCCATTGCCCATATTCGTTGTCCCAGCCATATGATGGAAAATTTTCTTGTTTTCCAATATTCACATACTCGCACTGTGTTGTTTGAATCAGTGGATTGTCAAAAACCGGAACGCCTGTCGGAAATGGAATTACAAGACATGCATTCCGTAAGAAACACCTGGGTTAATGTGAAAGAACAGGGAAAATGGAAACGTTCACAAATATTAATCAGGGAGGCCTAAGGGGCATTAATAGCAGATAACGGTTCTGTTAGCCAAGCGTGACCGAGCCCAGCATGACATCGCCTTGCGTGACTAAACCAAGTGTAAATAAGTTGGAGCTGGTTAAAACATGGTTAAATACAGTGATCCCTTGAAATTTTACGAAAAGTATTTGACATTATTTCTTTTTTTTACTCGTCACTAGTTAGTTATCCATTCTTATGATCTGAATTCCTGGAACAAAGGCCTTGTATCCTTCTAATCGCAATCCATGCATGACTACCTCCAGTAGATGCATATAAAAAAACCTTAGGATAGAAATTTCCCTGGGCGGGGGGGGGGGGGGGGAGGGGGTTCTCCCTATAATGTCGGAAATTTAGAAAACACACCTAATAGGAATCAGAATCTTGTTTTGTGTGCGTGGTCCAAGGAAATTTTTCACCACTTAGAGGTACCAATTCTAATTAATCAACAAATGATCTGGCAATGTCAATTTTAATAGTGATAAAGACGACTCTTTCCAAAACCTTCAAAAAGATTAAAGATATTTTGAATAATTAGAAAAATTTCAGAACTTATCTTCGTGACAAATACGGTTACGGTTTCATTTCCATTCAACTAATGTGCAAAAGGCCCTTTAGGTAACAATCCACAAACGGAAACGCCTAAAAGGTAAGACGAGTTTTCTCCCTCCCCCCTCCCCTCTCCCCCCTCTACCCCGGGGAAAATTTACCTGTTGTCACTGGCCCGCACATCCATCCTGGTGGCTTTTTGACAAGTTCCAAAGGCATCTGACGAATCAAAACTGATGACGTCTCGAAGTGGAGTCTTGGAAATATAAAAAGGAACGTTTATGCTCAATGAAAGGTTACAAATATATACTATAAATTTCCAAAGCCAAAAAGTTGAACTGACTTTAAGATCAATCAATGGAGTACAATGCTATTGTTTTTAATGGTGCGTCCAAGATGGTTTGACACACTGCAAAGGTTTGGTACCACTCTCGCACAATAACTTTTTAATGCATGGGGCTCAAATTTCTAGGGAGAGGTCGTACTGTCACACCCTTTCAATATGCCGACTGCTTATGACGTTTTCTTTAAACAAAGATTCGTCCATTGGGCACTTGAGAAGCGTTTCCGGTTGAATATGGCTTCAGCCACTGGGAGGGTCCAGCTACACCGGCCAGCGTAAATTTAAAAAAAATGCTTTGAGCTTGGAACGAGTTATAACAAAATTTGACATTTCTAGGATTGACTGAGGCCTTACCGCTCGTGCTCAATTCCCATGAAAACAGCCCACTGAAATTAAAAAGAAGAGTGACAAAAACACCATCAGTGAGAGTTTTAGTGATTGACAAATAATAGCCCTAGCTCGGGGTAGGGTCACTCTATCGGCTTGCTTAGATAAATAGGGTCACGCTCCCAATAGTGTCAATTTGCGCGGAATCAAGATACAAGATGCATGTAAAAGCTGGCTATATTCTCGGGAGTGTATGTGTGTGTGTGTGTGGGCGGAGGGAGGGGGGAATCAAGAGTATTTTATATGGAGAGGATCCTCCCCAAGGTCCAAACAGCCACCCTTTGATATGCCATTTTGACAGAAAAGGTAACCTTTTCACAAGACATTCATAGGAAATTATATCCCTTTCACATATCTATAGTAACTATACTGCAACCCTTTTCTTAATTTTTTTTCTTCAAAAGCCCCTTATTAAATAGATTATGCCAAGCCTAAAAGAGGGTCTGAATGGGGTTAACCGACTACCGACAAAACGAGGAAAAAATTACCGATTAGCGACAAATAAATTCTAACCGACAACCGACATGGTCCGACGTTATACGGACGTTTTTATTCAGAAAGAACAGCATTTTGAATTTATGTCTAGCTTAGGAAATGTCCAGTTCAGAAGTAACCACACCAATTCAAAATTTTGCCAATTATAAAGTTTCCTGTCACCTTTTCGAGCAGCAGCGGGGGTTCATTTGTAGAACAGTGGCTGGTAATCGAGGCTACAAGGCGTCCCGCTGTTGTATTTTCACTGTGCGTTGGTCGATTCATGCGGTGACAGGCCATGAGCGGGATTGTTAAAGTGATCGTGAGTCTTTTTCGAAAAGGCGAGGAGGTTGCCATCGAACGCCATCGTAGCCGGGTTCCGGTGGACAAAGAAACTCATGCAAGGAATCTCTGAAGCGCACATCTAGATGGGCAGCAAAGTACTACACGCATGACAAATCGTACTACCCGGTCCCTCAATCTGCCATGCCCCTTTCTGCTATAGCTACCATGACATTTTGCCAAGTGTGGACATAACACCAGGTATGGAAGGACAGATCAGAGAGTGGCTAGAGAATTATAGACCAGTACGCCAACGGACGGTTAGGAGAGAGACCACAAAAGATAAAGCTGGTGCCTTGCCGCCAGCTGTCTACGCTGTTCATCGCACCGACAACGAGTCTGAAGAGAGACTTCGATTCCAACAATGTCTCATCAGCGAATTCAGTACCACAACGCGTTGTTAGCATACAATTTGTGGACGAAGGGGATGTTACTGAGGTGTTTGAGGATCACAGAGAAGTACAAATTGACGAGTATGAAACAGATTCGGATGACGAGAAATCAGATCTTGAAGAGCATTTAGGCTTGTCAACAGAGCGTGTGTTACTCGATCCGGCAGGGCTGTTCGTGCGTTTGTGCGTCTCGACATGTGACGGTATAAGATAATGAGAGTTGTCTTTATGGGTGTTCGAGACGATTTGTAGATTTCTTCAAAAGAGGATATTGTGACAAAGAAGTGCAGCTGAAGTATGTAACTAAATTTTAAAGAAATTGTTTTTTGACATCGGATGTTGGTTTTGATTGAAGCCCACCAAGTTTAAGTTTGATTTATTTTAAGTCTAAAATCACTGAAGATCCATTAAACGCTGCAGAATGATACGTATGGCAACGAAATTTTGGCAAAAAGAAACCCAAAGAAACCTCACATTAAAGGCACGAGAACAAACTTCCGTATAGTTAGCAAAACTACGAATCCCAAGGGCTAGAGTAGGTGTTTCACACTTTGTCTGATTTACCTCTCTTAATAACTTCGATGCCCAGTAATCGACAGGAAACAAATTCACATCTAGAATAAAAGCTTTGGTAATTTCATCGGTACTAGACGAACACGTTGCTAAAAAAACAGAGTTAACGAGGTTTAAGTGCAACCAAATAATGAATTATTACAAATTTTACATCTCGTCTTGAGTTTAAAGTCTTAAACTGGGTAAATTAAAAAACAAATATTAATAATTAACTTGCACTTTTAATCATTAACTGAGATTTACCGACAACCGACAAAGGTCGAAAATTTTAACCGACAACCGACAAAGTAAAAAATTTTTAACCGTCTACCGACATGTGGACCCCCCATTCAGACCCTCCTAAAAGCGGGGCTCCGCGGCTATTTACTTTTATTCAAATCTGAATTAACTGACCATAGTCAGAAAAATACGACTAGAGCCCGCAATCCAATGAAAAAGCATTACCAGGTCAGCAGTCAACGTTAAAAAAGCACGCGACCTCGATGAATTCAACACCTTAGCCGGCGATATGGTCATGTAATAATGGTCAGCGGATACCTTGTTTTAACAGCTGTCGATTGACAATAATGTAGAGGACTTATATCAAAACTGTAAGATGACGTTAGCCCTTTTCCTGAAGTGCAATCTCGAGCCCAGAGTCCGTCTATGTCGGTCAGCGGTACGGGACGGACTCTGGGAAACTGGAATTGATCAGATCAATTTTAGGTCGATTTCAGGTAGAACCTTGGTCCTCCGGTTTTTATTGCGCATGCTCTCAGGTCTAAGCGGAAGTAAATCGAGAAAGTTGAACTATTTCTAACACAGTATCGACAGAACTGGTGTTTATCGAAGCAACAAAAGTAACAAAAACGTTCTGCAGTTAACAAAAGAGAGAGTTAACAAAAGAGCGTCTGGTGTTTGATTTCCGTTAGTCTCTTTCTTGAGCATACTGCTATATTTGTTTTAAATCAAAGATCTTGTTTGCGTTCCTGGATTCCGCCTGTGAAGACTGCGTGCGTGTGTCAGTTGTTGTTTTGCAGACGACGGCGAAGAAATTTACATAATGCACAACGCACGGACAAGCTATTGTTATGTTTATAAAAATTTTTGTTTGGCAACTTTCGTATATTTCAGAGGCTTCTCGCTAACAGCGCATCTTTTCATGATAGATTGCATGTTTTCGAGCAAATAATTTTTTCCTCGTCGAATGGCGGTAATATTAATAAAGACGTTTAAGGCCACACCGGTCAACGCTATTCAAAAGGTATAATTAGCATTTCGGCGACTCAGCTCGTGCACACAATTGCAATTCACGCAATTCACGTGCACACAATTGTACAATTCCCTTTTTTTCAGCAAAACAAACGACGCGTAATGTTCAAATTCTGCGTTATTAGTTATTATTTTGAATCGAGCACTGTCTGCAATATTTAGTTTTTCAACCGTAACGGAGATTTGAATAAAAACAGTAATTCTAGCGAGATTTGTAAGTCAACTATAAATTGAGTTTTCAATCGACCTTGTCCTTGGTGACGCCGTCATTGTTGTTTTAAAACTCCGTTCAGAATTGACTTTTAAAGGAAGTCCTTTTTTATTCATGGTATCTTTTGAGTTCAAAAATGGTAGAATTAGAAAATACTTCATTTATGTAGCGCCATATCACGAGTTCTTAGGTGTTTTACAAAATTAAGGTGATACATCTGAACATTTGACCATGGAAAACAAAAAATGTTTTTCCAGGGTTTCTGGTTTGGTTTACTTCCGGGGAAGATTTTCAGACTTCCGTGTTGATTTCTATTGTTCTGTGAGGACCAGTAGGACACTGAATTAAAATTCAGTTTCCCAGAGTGAGTCCCGGCGACCCTACCGCTGACCAACCGCTGACGGATCGCGGAGCCGGGGGTCACTCGGGGCTCGAGATTGCCACGCTTGGGCGACGAACGTCGTTCGTCGTAGCGCACCCGCGAACCGTACCGCTTGCCATTATGGCCATGAAAAATCAAATGTATGGTTCTCCCATTTCTGTTGATTTTCTTTGGGTGTGGGGCTCCGCTCTGTGGCCCTTCGGGCCGCTGGTTGCGAGCTTCTATCGTCCATCGTCTGTTTGAGTTATTTTGAATGGCCCTTTTACATACCAAAATGACAACCTTTTCTATACTTCAACTTGTGAAATCTTTTCCCGTTTATATACTTACAGCCCGAGAAAGGTATCCCTTTAGGGTGGATCCTCCCCGAATAGTCTGCAATAGGGAATTATCCCAGACTATCTTATGACAGAGTAAACATATTTTAGGATAAACTTTTGCTTCGTACCCATTTGCTCTCCTGGGTTACAGGCAACTCCAGTTGATTGTTCTCGATGATATCCAATAAGACTTGACGCACCAGTTTACGATACTCTGCAACTTCAGAAACTTTCGGCCACACAAACTTTCCTCCCATACGGTAATTCTCCTGAAAAAAGGCAAGAAGCAATCATTCGCTCAATGGATTGTCGCAAGTTCATGACACTTCGTTGGGTGTCTGTTAGATGCGGACTGGATGGCTGCGGATGGCTGATGCAACTGATGGAAAAATGCGGGTAATAAAGAGAAGACAAGAACGAGAAAAAAAATAGGATAGCCATGGGCTTGGGGTGTTCTAACTTGGGACAAAAAATCGGAATTCTATTTTAAGGTTTAGCATAAAATGCAGTAATAAGCCCTCTCCCCGATAACTCCCGTGGATTTAGGCCCATCGTTCCGCGGACAAAAAAGATATTTCGGTTATATGCACCACGGCCAACCCCCCGGATTTAACCTCTTCCTCGTCCTAACCTTTGCCCAGAAGTGAAGTGCTTTAACTTGAGGAGTCAACATCGTGGAATAATAATTTTAATTGCTTTTAAAAAATAGAAATTCTACTAAAGTTCTGCCGGGCTATTTGTTCGAATATAGTAAATCGTAGCCTCCCACGCAGTCGTTTTCAGGGGCTATCGTACCCCTACAAACGACTGCTTGGAAGGCTAAGCAAATGGAAGCCCACATACTGATGCTGTCTGACACTGTGTTATTTTAAGCGGCTTTGAAATATATAACATCATTGAACGTTTAAGCAAAACAAAGATTTGAATTACTTCACCTTTCCAAGTTTTGTTTTAAGAAGCTGCTATAGGTTTGCCTTTTGATAAAGGTTCAAAACGGTTACGACTGAAGCCTTGAACAAATTATATAAACATAAAGCGGGAACGAGGTTGAAGGTAATCGTTATATTGTCTATCGCTCGACAACGTAAAGCGACACCGCCTAAAAATTGAGGCTAAACCTTTTAAACACCGATATTTATAGCCATGGATATAACTAACATTTTTAGTTTCAACCAAAAATCCGTGAAACTTCTTTGACGTAGCCCCGGCACTTTTTAAAGGTTTTTCATTGTATTTTAATAATAATAATAATAATAATAATAATAATAATATAATAAAATAATAATAATAATTAAATATTTATATAGCGCTTTTTACATGTGCTGATCAAAAGCGCTTTACAGTAATTTCATTAAAAACAATACAAAGAATACATATACATAAAACAACTAAAACCTAAAGATAAAATGTGATAAAAATTTAAAAAGATACATTAAAATGCTGATCTAAATAAAAATGTCTTAAGTTTACTTTTAAAAACACCAAGTGTCGCAATAAGACGCAGGTCGGCAGGCAAACTGTTCCATAAAGCGGGTGCCGATGAAATGAAGGACCTGCCGCCAAGTGTAGGGCGCATTGTCTCCCGTGGAACTTCTAATAATAGGCTACTATTTGAGCGTAGCGAGTATGAGCTCGCTTGCTTAACTTTCACTAAATCACTAAGATAAGATGGCGCAAGACCATAAATTGATTTAAAGGTAAGAATTAAAATCTTAAACTTAATTCGATGAGCAACAGGAAGCCAATGAAGCTCGTAGAGGGCTGGAGTTATATGTGAGTACTTTGGTATGTCCATAATTAGTCTTGCAGCGGCATTTTGAACACGCTGTAGTTTGGAAATTTGAAGGTTTGGCAGTCCATACATTAAGCTATTACAATAATCCAGTCGAGAGGTAATAAAAGCATGAACAATTGTACGTAGACTATCAACAGATAGATATTTCTTAATTCTTCTTATATTATGTAAATGAAAGAACGCTATGACATCAGTAAGAAAGATACGCTGTAATGCTCACCGTATCATCCCATGACATCTCATCTACGCCAAGCTCGAACAATGTCTCAAAGTGGAAGTTAATCCTTTTCTAAAAAGAGCAAATAAAACGTTCACTATAAATAATAAGTTAGTTGTTATAGTGTTCAATTGAACGTTGAAAATACACCCAAACATGATAAAGTTTGACACTTAATTTTTTTTTTAAAAAAATTAAAATTAAATGAAAGGTAAAATCTCTTTTAATTTTGTTGCTTGGTCTGGTAGGAAACTTTACTTTGAATAAGTGTTTAAGGTAAGAGATAAGAAATTTGAAAAGATCGATGCGATTGTCAGAAGGTCTTATCGCACAAGCTCCGTATTATTGTGCAAAAATTTATTAGTATTTTTTTTTTTACTGTTTTGTTATTGTCGTGGACGGAAAACTATAAAAGTTCTTAGTCCAAAAAAATGTGCTAACTATAACAAGAGGGATATTTCAACGGTTGGTCATTTTAACGGCTAGAACATTTTTTTCCTAGTTGGAATAGTTGGAATTATGACCTTTTCTTAATATTTAGAGAATAGTCGTTTGTATTTCGCTGCACTATACATATTTATGACCCCATTTGTGCACTCATACTTCTAAGAACAACTTCCAATATTTTTTTTTGAAAACCACTCTATAGCAAATGATAAGATTCATACCTTAAATACTAGATCTGCATCAAATTTACTCATGAAAGATAACAGGACAGACTACGGAAAGTAAAATTATTTGATAAAGTTGACACTGGCTTAAAATATGTGCAGGACGTTTCGGCTACTGCTGTAACCTTCTTCAGCAATATGTAAATTTAAAACGGCGTCCCTGGTGTTATAGGAATAAAAAACTAAAAAATGCAGAAAAAGGTGATAAAGGAATGTACTGAATGAAAAGGGGGTGGAATTCTAAAAACGCGACTAAAAAGGATAGAATAGGGGGTGGTATGCAATTAAAAATTGTTAAGTTTCTTATAAATGTTCGGGAATGCTACGTGTTCATTAATAGCGTTTCCATCTCGGACTGAATGCCACGCTTCGAGGAAAAGTCTTTGTCTCCAAACTGAAGACCGGTCGATAATGTCAACATTTTCCAGATCAATTTCATGATCGTTGAGCAAATGGTGTTCGGCCAATAGGGAATTTCTGTCCATTGTTGTTATCGCTTTAGCATGTACGTTCTTTGATGCGTGTTTTGAGTGCGCGCGAGGTCTGGCCAATGTAAACACACGCACAGTCTTTGCATTATCTTTGGGTTTTTTCAAAATATTGGCGATGGAACGGATGGGCTTGTGAGCCAATTTGACGTAAAAACCTTTGAGAACTCTTGAGATTCTTTCAGAAACACCCTTGGCGTACGGTAGAACAACCAAGCCTCGCTGTTCAACAACGTTAGCACCACTTTTTTGTTCAGCATTAGATTGACGACCATTACGAATAAAATTGATAGGATAATTATTCGCTGCCAGCGCTTTCAATACACGTTTAGATTCAGATGACACTTCCTCCTCAGTGGATGGGATGTTCTTAGCCCGATCCATGAGAGTGCGTACAACAGAGTGTTTATGTTGCGTATGGTGGTGTGAATTGAAGTCTAGATAGCGGTCGGTATGAGTGACAAAAAAGTGTTGCCAACGTTGTTGAACAGCGAGGCTTGGTTGTTCTACCGTACGCCAAGGGTTTTTCTGAAAGAATCTCAAGAGTTCTCAAAGGTTTTAACGTCAAAGTGGCTCACAAGCCCATCCGTTCCATCGCCAATATTTTGAAAAAACCCAAAGATAAAATCAGCGAAGAGTCGTCGAAAGGTGCTGTATATAAAATCAAATGCAAAGACTGTGCGTGTGTTTACATTGGCCAGACCTCGCGCGCACTCAAAACACGCATCAAAGAACGTACATGCTAAAGCGATAACAACAATGGACAGAAATTCCCTATTGGCCGAACACCATTTGCTCAACGATCATGAAATTGATCTGGAAAATGTTGACATTATCGACCGGTCTTCAGTTTGGAGACAAAGACTTTTCCTCGAAGCGTGGCATTCAGTCCGAGATGGAAACGCTATTAATGAACACGTAGCATTCCCGAACATTTATAAGAAACTTAACAATTTTTAATTGCATATACCACCCCCTATTCTATCCTTTTTTAGTCGCGTTTTTAGAATTCCACCCCCCTTTTCATTCAGTACATTCCTTTATCACCTTTTTCTGCATTTTTTAGTGTTTTATTCCTATAACACCAGGGACGCCGTTTTAAATTTACATATTGCTGAAGAAGGTTACAGCAGTAGCCGAAACGTCCTGCACATATTTTAAGCCAGTGTCAACTTTATCAAATAATTTTAATCTTATCATGCCTGGCTACAAACCAGATATTTTTAGACTACGGAAAATTTGTTCCTTGAGTATCGATGTGCTATGGTATGTAACTAATTACCAGTCGATTTAAAGGATTCAAAGTGTTACAGAACTTTAAAAAAAATTTTGAAAGTATATACCCAGAATGAATTATTTTCTTAATTACAAGTTTATTCATTTTCCGTTTTGTATCTAATCGGTATATGCGCATAAACTTAACAAAAAGTGCTTCATGAAATCTTCTCGCCGTAGATACTGAAACGTGACACAGAGTTCAGAAGTTAAATATTTTTTTCAGCTTTTTCTTAGTTTTAGCCATTACCAAAATAAATCCTAAACATTACTTATGTCTTTACCGCCAAAGGATTGGTTTCCATACGCTTGGCTTGGTCAATGACTTTAGTTTTTAGGGAATCAAAACATTAAACAACACACAGCACGCACGCACCTTTAAGAGTCCTCCAAGTACAAGTTTATTGACATAGACAGCTGCTGTGTGGCCAAAGTAAAATATCAGAGGAAGACGAAGACGATCAGGGCATTTGTAAAATGCCGACTCATCTAAAAGAATAAATTTATTATACAGAAATGTGTTACCTTGATAGCTAACCAATACTATTTTTTATATATAAGGAGGCTATTGTTTAGGCTCAAATTATACGTCACATTTCAGTCGCGTTGAATGTAGCTCATTTCAGTAAACCAAACTGAAACATGTAGCATTCTTTCGACCCGGGGGGAGGGACACTCAACAAAGTGATGCGGGGAGGCTCCGCCCCATTTCTGGCAGAAAAGGTAAAGGTCGGTTTACACGCTACGATTTGTCGGCACGATTTGTTCCAAGCACATTTACACACTGCGATTCGTCTGCCCGATTTTTGTTGCCTATTGAAATTGCGAGGATGGAAATCGGCCCAATTTCTAAAATCTGTGGCATCGCCACAGATTTTTAAAAAGTCGAGTCGATTTTTATCTGCACACTCATTTTCTTATCGTGTAAACCGGCCTTGACCCTTTATATACCTTCCATGGAAAATAGTTCCCCTTTCACATATCTACAGCAGATATACTGGATCTACTTTCTAATTTTTTTACTTGAGTAACCCTATCAAAATACTTCAATTAACGAATCAGCCGTAAGATGCATCTGTTCAAGATGTTTTGAAATACCTTCTTAATTACAGTAGAACCCCGGTAACTCGAACTCGGATAACTCAAATAACCCCGCTAACTCGAACTAACTTCCATTTCCCTTGGATTTAACTCGAACTCGGATAACTCAAACACCCCGCTAACTCGAACTAAATTTTGTTTCCCTTGAACAAAATTTGGGTCAAATTTACCCCGATAACTCGAATTGCGGTTCAGAGCAACGAACAGATCAAGTATTTGACAGCCATTTTCCACTCTTATCATAAGAATGTATGGTCTTGTTAGAGTTTCTGACAAGATAAGTTCAATTTGCACTGTACTGTATACTAAAGCGCTGAAAAATCAGCAAACTATCAATTATTAACTTGGCAAATTAGATATTCAATCGACCCCGATAACTCCAAACCCCGCTAACTCGCACTGATTTTTGTTTCCCTTCAGAGTTCGAGTTACTGGGGTTCTACTGTACCTAAATTACATTTTTCCCTAACCCTTCCTACACTTCAACACTCGAAATCCCTACTTTTCATATACATTCAGCAACTCATGTGATAGTTTATCGCTCGCCGGTTATCCGCGGTATTACATTTACCTTTCAGAGCCAAAAATAGCGTCTCGTACAGATCAAAAGAGTTTTCAAAGTATTCCTTGATTTCCCTAGGAAAGAATAAGAAGAATAGAACTTTAAAATAGAAATTCCGTCAGAATTTTCCATAATTTCTCTAAAGACAAGGTTTTTAAAGGAACAAGCCGTGTAGCCATGTCTTTAAAGAATAAACTGCCGTCGGGAGCAAACTTGCCGCTCGCAGTGTTTGCTCAACCTCGTTGGGAACCATTTGAGCTCTCGTACTCTGATTGGTTGGGTCGTTCTACGCTAGATGTTGATTGGTTATATTTTTCACATGCGAGGAAAGCTATACGCGAAGCGGATCGGACGTATCGCTTTTTTCACATGTGAAATATAGCAAATATAGTAATCTATTTCCAAGATTTATTGCCCAAAATGTAATAAATGTATTTTTTAAACGACTAAAGGCAAGTTTACACGAACAATGTTTATGTGACAATGTTTCTTTGCTCGTGTAGATGAATAAAATTGACTAATTTATATGTGACAAATATATTTGTTTGCAAGCTGGCGTGTTATAGTTAGCTTTTATGTGACAAATAAAAGTTATCACGTACGAAAATTGCTCGTGTAAACGACTCGTCACATAAAATGTGGCAAATATTACGTCAGCATATGTGGTCCCCGATCACCCAATTTCCCACTGGGCACTGTGCGCGCGTGCGTATCTCAGTTCGTATCTCTACTGTCCAAGGTCATTACTGGCGCACTAAACTTTAGAATGCCGACAAATAATTGTTTTGACATCTACACAATCAAATATATTTGTCACATAAAAATTGCCCATGTAAACCCATCTGAAGATAGCTGATAGGGGGTAAAAAACTAAAATCAGCATGCTTTATTTCCGGTCGAATATTCTTTTTAGTGTTGGACTGGGTAAAGTTTCCACTGCTCTTTTACGACTAGTTTCGAAAAAGGAGTATTGCTGTTGGGATTAATGTCACTATGTTGATCATTTATTCAGGTTCTGTAAACTCCTTAGGGAATACTTTTCAACTTGTGTTAGCTTTCATCATAACGCTATTTGTTTATCCTTCCTGATTAGATGCCGAGATCTAGAAGGATACTGCCAAAAATCGTCATTTTTTGGAAAGAGAATTGCACGATGTGATTATTTTTGCATTCATCAAACATTCTGGCTTGATTTTGCATCAATTTCCGTTATGTTCTGACTTTGTAACTGAAATGGTGAAATCCAAGATGGCGGATCCAAGATGGCGGATCCAAGATGGCGGCTATAATGACGTCACGTGATGTCATATGACATCACAGCCAACAAAAAATATGTCATCTTGTAGAGTTTGCTACGGGCTTTCTACTCAGTGCTAAAATATTTCGCTGCGCCTTAATAGGACGAAAACTCTGGGGAGTGGTTTCCACCCCCCCCCCCCCCCCCCCCTTGTACGATGGTGGGGGTATGAATTTGCTTGTACGTCTGAGCTGTAAAAGCGAATCAAAAACTGGCAACATTGTTTCGAGAATTTTGTCGGCACTCGCGTAAAACCCCTGCCGTTGACTTTTACTTCTAGTAGAGCTTGTTGATCCAGTAACTGACAGAATTTTTTTCTTTAAAAAAAGGCAATGATTCAACATAACGCTTCTTGCCTCTTTGGAAAAAAATTCTACCTGCATAAGCATGTATGTAATTTATATATATTTTTTTATAAAAGGCCCGGATTTAATCACGCTTATTACCTCTTTGTACAAGATGAAAGGTCACAGGGCTTTGAGCTACGGAGAACACATTTTCCACTTGGTTGAAATACTACCATGTTTGATAACAAGGATTCGACTTGAACTGAACGGAAAACAGATATAAATTAGTAATAATCTTGAATTAAGAAGCCTACATCACAAAGTCGTTTTAAGAAGGGTCCTAAAAATTGATTTTAAATATCTCTTAAAGAGTGATTATTGTAAAAGGGATCCCAAAGTAAACACCTCTTTATTCCTCTTAATTAAGGTTTGAGTAGCCAGTATGCAGGACGCGTGTCACATATCAACCTAGTAAAATGGCCTAGCTCACAACGAGTCTCATGTAGCTCAGTTGGTTAGAGCGCCCAACCCGTATCTGGGAGGCCATGAGTTCGATTCCTGTCGGGGACTCAGAATTTTTCTTTGTCCCATGCTCGTGTCATGTAGAACATCTTATCTTTATTATTATTATTACTGTAATTACCGAGCTTAAAATTTACCATCTTTATCATTTACTACAAAACAGTAACAGGTTTTCAAAAAGAAATTAATTGTTCTCTGCCACTAACGTACCTAGTTGTAGTGTTGTACATTTTTGTTACAAATGTGACTAACTGAAAAGAGGCTTGTCTTTCAATATTTTCCTTCAAAGCCAGCTAAAGCTACGTTAGAGGTATGATGAGCAGCTTTCTGTCCTTCCAAAGAATGAATATGGTGAGGATGTTTTGTCTTTTTTGGGAGGAATTTCATTAGTGTGGAAATGGAGGAATACATTTATATAACGGCGTGACGTCTTTGTGCATTGTCTATAACTCATGAAAAAAAATGACTGACAGGACTTTTAAGCGTCTGAGTACAGCTTCACTAAGACCTCGAAAAAGCAGAAAGGTCAAGTATGAAAGTATTCAATGAAAATAATACAATGGCCTTCATTTCCGCTTTAAATTTTTTTTTTTTCATTTCGTTCGTTCGATTGAAAGAAGTTGTTACTATTTAAGAATAGAATATGAAATTAACTGCTGAAACTTACAGCATTCATATGCAACTGGCCTCTCGGGTCAAAATTTGTAAACTGTTTGTTTCAATCCCTTTTACCTCGTCCAGCGTAAGGTTCTTTATATACATATGCGACACTCAGGTGAGAGGAGAAATCTTTTTTTCCATGGAATTCTCAAATAGTCCGGCGGCTTAGCTCGAAATTTTAGTTGAATTGTGCACTTTTTGATACAAGCATGAAACTTGGCACAATGAAAGTGGTCACCAACAGAAGTTTTTTCAGATATAGTGCCAAGCCCGAAAAACGCCGGTTTCCATGGAAACCGTAATTTATTAAAATCAATGAAATTTCGTGAAATATTTGTTTGTCCTGGTTTATAGACAAATACTATTATGTCAGGTAGTGGTACCAAGTCGCAAGTACAAAATTTTAGAAGGAGATGCTGTAATTTAGACTGTTCACAGCCCTCTATATTTTCCTAGTTTCTTCTGTTAGCGAACGGTTCTCCGATCGCGAGAGAACTGGACGCTAGCGCAAAACGAAAGACGCGAGGGAGCAGAGGGCAGGGAATGAAAAATCTTTTCCCATGCAATAATTTCCTAGTAAGTTATTGGTATCAAAAAAATGGTAAAAATTAGCAATTGTAAGCCTAATTTAAAGCATTCATATCTGTATTTATGAAATAAAATCTACAATAAAAGGTTTATTAACTACAAGAAGAAGTACTTCGTGGGGAGGGGCCTCTTAGTTGAAAATATCATTGCTGTTTACTAGCTGAAAATAGGAAATTGGCGTTGGCACTATATCAAGAATTGATTAGTATGTGAATGCTTGTAATCCTGCAAAGTTTGGTGCTTGTATCAAAAATCGCACAATTCAGGAGCTAAGCCGCCGGACTAAAAACCAATCGTTCTTAGAGTGAAATGGATTACGTGTAAAGGAGTGTATGAAGTTTGAATTTTTTCTGTCCGTTTAGAGAGCTTCGACAGTATCTGAGTTTACTTTCTTAAAAGAGATATCTTGTAAAAGTTTGTGTATGAACCATCTGGTGTCCGTAATTTGATTGTTTGTACTTGCTATAAGCTGACTTTTTTCAGTTGGTCAACTCTTTAGCGTGTCTTGTTATAATACATGGTTTCAATAATGGTTTTGCTTTGCATATTGTTGCAAAAGCATATTAGATATATTTTGGCTGTGAAAAAGAAAGAGAATTTCTTCTGAAATAATCAGACATCATTTTCTATGATCGATAGACTAGTCGGCTACAACTCACAATCATCTTGTTTTATCGAAGACAACTCTAACTCACACTCTGTAAGTAAATATTATTTCTCTTTTAGCGTGATCTTAAAAAAAAAGGATTCTAACATTAGCATATTTTTATTCTTCTAAATTATTTGCGGATCGCCGATCTATCAAGACGTTTAAAGTAGCCCTGCCTAATTAAATTTTCGAAACCAACAGGAACAGGTTTTCAAAAAAAAAAACATATATATTCCTTGCCATTCGCTTGACGGTTGCACGCCAAACCGAGAGAAACTACACAACGTACCTAGCTGTTAGTGCTGCTATTTTCTGCACAAAAGGCTTGTCTTTCAATATTTACCTTTTGAGTCAGCCAAAGCTTCGTTAAAGGTTATCTCTCTGTTAAAGAACTGGATGTGATGTGCGGCTTTCTGTCCTTTGAAAGGATTAATATAGTGAGGATGTTTTGTCCTGTTTTTGGGAGGAATTTTATTACCGTGGACAGGTAGTGCATTGTCTATAATTATTTCATGATTAAAAAGACTTACAGGACTTTTAAGCGTCCGACAACTTCACTAAGATCTCGAGAACGCAGAAAGGTCTGGTATGAAAGTATTTGAATGAAAATAATACAATGGCGAAGTCATTTTTTATTTAGTTCGATAGAAAGAAGTTGTTATTATTTTAGAACAGAATATGAAATTAACAGCGTTCGTATGCAACTAGCCTCTGGGGTCAAAATTTGTAGGCTGTTTGTTTCAATCCTTTTTTTCGGCTCTGGAAGTCCAGCGTACGGTTCTTTACAAACATATGCGACACTGGTCAGAGGAGAACTCTTTTTCCCAAGGAATTCGCAAGAACAAATATCTAAAGTGCAAAAGAAAGACAAAACGGTACATGGATTTTCGCATCCTTGACGACGGAAATGATTTTTACAAGCACGTTAAAAGGCCACAAAGTCTACAATATATTTATATCATAGTGCATATTATATTCCGTTATAAATAAGATGAGTTTGACTTTCTTAAAAGACATACCCTGTAAACGTATGTGTATGTACCATCTGGTGTCGTTGTGTATTGCAAAATCCGTTAATTTGATTGGTTGTACGTGCTATAAGCCGGCTATTTGCCGATGGTCGACTTTTCGTGTGTCGTTATAATTCAGGGTTTCAACAATGGTCTTGCTTTGCATATTTTTTGCAAAACCATATAAGATACATTTTTGATGCCAGGGTAGAAACAAAATTGCTTCTGAAATAATCAGACAACTCACGGCGCTTTCGTTTTCTCCGATCGATAGCCTAATCGGCTACGACTCGAAATCATTTTTTTATTTCGAGAAAAACTGTAACTCCCACTCTGTTAATTAATTTAATTTCTCTTTTAGGTCATTTTCTAAAAAGGGATTCTAACATTACTACCTTTTTATTCTTCTAAATTATTTACAGATGGACTTTCTGTCAAGAAAATCAAAGTAGCCTTGTTTAAACTTGAGAAACCAAAAGGAACAGGTTCTCAAAAAGGAATTATTGTCTGCCACTTGGTTGACGTTCCTACGCCAAATCGAGAGAAGCCACATTACGTACCCAGCTGTTAGTGTTGTAAATTCCTGTTACAAATGTAGTCAAATGTGACTGTAATAGTGCAAAAGAGGCTTGTCTTTCAATATTTACCTTTAAAGTCAGCAAAAGTTAGTAACAAATGCTTTCTGTCCTTTGAAAGGATTAATACGGTAGGGTTGTTTTAGACCTTTTTGGGGGAGGAATTTCATTAGCGTTTATGGCGAGGAATGCATAATGTATGACGTCATTGAACATTGTTTTACCTCATGAATAAAATGAATGACAGTACTTTTAACCGTCTGAGAGCTTCACTAAGATCGCGAAAAAGCAGAAAGGTCTAGTATGAAAGTATTTGAATGAAAATAATTATACAATGGCACTCATTTCACCTTTTAAGTCATTTTTTTATTTCGTTCGATCGAAAGAAGTTGTTATTGCTTATATTATTTAAGAACAGAATATGAAATTAACAGCGTTCATGTGCAACTAGCCTCGGGGGTCAAAATTTGTTGGCTGTTTAATTTGTTTCAATCCCTTTTTTCGGCTCTGGAAGTCCAGCGTACGGTTCTTTACAAACATATGCGACACTGGTCAGAGGATAACTCTTTTTCCCAAGGAATTCGCAAGAACAAATGTCTAAAGTGCAAAAGAAAGACAAAACGGTACGTGGATTTTCGCATCCTTGACGACGGAAATGATTTTTACAAGCACGTTAAAAGGCCACAAAGTCTACAATATATTTATATCATAGTGCATATTATATTCCGTTATAAATAAGATGAGTTTGACTTTCTTAAAAGACATACCCTGTAAACGTATGTGTATGTACCATCTGGTGTCGTTGTGTATTGCAAAATCCGTTAATTTGATTGGTTGTACGTGCTATAAGCCGGCTATTTGCTGATGCTCGACTTTTCGTGTGTCGTTATAATTCAGGGTTTCAACAATGGTCTTGCTTTGCATATTTTTTTGCAAAACCATATAAGATACATTTTTGATGCCAGGGTAGAAACAAAATTGCTTCTGAAATAATCAGACAACTCACGGCGCTTTCGTTTTCTCCGATCGATAGCCTAATAGGCTGCGACTCGAAATCATTTTGTTATTTCGAGAAAAACTGTAACTCCCACTCTGTTAATTTATTTAATTTCTCTTTTAGGTCATTTTCTAAAAAGGGATTCTAACATTACTACCTTTTTATTCTTCTAAATTATTTACAGATCGACTTCCTGTCAAGAAAATCAAAGTAGCCTTGTTTAAACTTGAGAAACCAACAGGAACAGGTTCTCAAAAAGGAATTATTGTCTGCCACTTGGTTGACGTTCCTACGCCAAATCGAGAGAAGCCACATTACGTACCCAGCTGTTAGTGTTGTAAATTCCTGTTACAAATGTAGTCAAATGTGACTGTAATAGTGCAAAAGAGGCTTGTCTTTCAATATTTACCTTTAAAGTCAGCAAAAGTTAGTAACAAATGCTTTCTGTCCTTTGAAAGGATTAATACGGTAGGGTTGTTTTAGACCTTTTTGGGGGAGGAATTTCATTAGCGTTTATGGCGAGGAATGCATAATGTATGACGTCATTGAACATTGTTTTACCTCATGAATAAAATGAATGACAGTACTTTTAACCGTCTGAGAGCTTCACTAAGATCGCGAAAAAGCAGAAAGGTCTAGTATGAAAGTA
This sequence comes from Oculina patagonica, assembly GCF_052425735.1. Classification (NCBI taxonomy): domain Eukaryota; kingdom Metazoa; phylum Cnidaria; class Anthozoa; order Scleractinia; family Oculinidae; genus Oculina; species Oculina patagonica. The sequence continues at coordinate 13,022,168 of NC_135765.1, read as the reverse complement.
TTTGAATGAAAATAATTATACAATGGCACTCATTTCACCTTTTAAGTCATTTTTTTATTTCGTTCGATCGAAAGAAGTTGTTATTGCTTATATTATTTAAGAACAGAATATGAAATTAACAGCGTTCATGTGCAACTAGCCTCGGGGGTCAAAATTTGTTGGCTGTTTAATTTGGTTCAATCCCTTTTTTCGGCTCTGGAAGTCCAGCGTACGGTTCTTTACAAACATATTCGACACTGGTCAGAGGATAACTCTTTTTCCCAAGGAATTCGCAAGAACAAATGTCTAAAGTGCAAAAGAAAGACAAAACGGTACATGGATTTTCGCATCCTTGACGACGGAAATGATTTTTACAAGCACGTTAAAAGGCCACAAAGTCTACAATATATTTATATCATAGTGCATATTATATTCCGTTATAAATAAGATGAGTTTGACTTTCTTAAAAGACATACCCTGTAAACGTATGTGTATGTACCATCTGGTGTCGTTGTGTATTGCAAAATCCGTTAATTTGATTGGTTGTACGTGCTATAAGCCGGCTATTTGCTGATGCTCGACTTTTCGTGTGTTGTTATAATTCAGGGTTTCAACAATGGTTTTGCTTTGCATATTTTTGCAAAACCATATAAGATATATTTTTGATGTCAAGGTAGAAACAAAATTGCTTCTGAAATAATCAGACAACTCACTACACTTCCGTTCTTTAATCGATAGTCTAATCGGCTACGACTCGATATCATTTTGTTATTTCGAGAAAAACTCTAACTCGCACTCTGTTAATTAATTTAATTTCTTTTTTAAGGTTATTTTCTAAAAAGGGATTTTAACATTACCACCTTTTTATTCTTTTAAATTATTTGCGCATCGCCTATCGGTTAAGAATTTCAAAGTAGCCTTGTTTAAATTTGCAACACCAACAGGAACAGGTTTTCAAAAAGGAATTATTCTCTGTCACTCGCTTGACGTTCCTACGCCAAATCGACAGAAGCAACACTACGTACCTAGCTGTTAGTGTTGTAAATATTGGTTACAAATGTAGTCAAATGTGACTGTAATACTGCAAAAAAAGGCTTGTCTTTCAATATTTACCTTTAAAGTCAGCCAAAGCTTCGTAACAAATTATCTCTCTGTTAAGAACTGGATGTGATGTGCGGCTTTCTGCCCTTTCAAAGGATTAATGGGGTAGGGATATTTTTGTCATTTTTTGGGGAGGAATTTCATTAGCGTTCATGGGGAGGAATGCATAATGGCGTGACGTCATTGAGCATTGTTTAACTCATGAATAAAATGACTGACAGGACTTTTATGCGTCTGACAGCTTGACTTAGATCTCCATGCCACAAGTAGAGTGAAAAGTCTAGTGTGAAGTTATTTGAATGACAGTTATACAGTTGTGTTCATTTCAGCTTTTACAGCGCGACTACTGTTACCGGGGTCACCCAGGCAAAGTTAACCAATCACAAAACAGAACGGGAACAATAGATTCCAACACGTGAACACGTGAACCTGTCAAAAATTAACCAATCAAATTGGTTTATTTTTGACAGGTTCATGTGTTCACGTGTTTACGGTTGGATGATTTACAATATTCAAATTGAATTTGAATGTTTGAAACGAATAGTGCAATCCGTTCGCCGTTACTCAAAACTATTCCGGAATTCTAGGCGGCACGAGCTGAGTATTTTGACTAGTCAAATTAAAAAGGGATGGAATCGAAGTTATTTGAAAACCCAACGCCACTTAGCCAAAATTGGTACTGATCTGTTTTCGTGGCAAATGAATAAGTTAAAATTTTGTTTTTCTGTATTCGACATTTCATTGGCCGAAGTACAAATGTTTTAATCTATTGTTCCCGTTCTGTTTTGTGATTAGTTAACTTTGCCTGGGTGACCCCGGTAACAGTAGTCGCGCTGTAAAAGCTAAAATGAACACAACTGTATTATTGTCATTCAAATAAGTTCACACTAGACTTTTCATTCTACTTGTGGAGATCTTAGTCAAGCTGTCAGACGCATAAAAGTACTGTCAGTCATTTTATTCATGATATAAAACAATGCTCTATGACGTCACGCGTTATGTATTTCTCCCCATGAATGCTAATGAAATATCCTCCCAAAAAATTACAAAAACATCCCTACCCTATTAATCCTTTGAAAGGACAGAAAGCCGCACATCACATCCAGTTCTTTAACAGAGAGATAACCTGTACCGAAGCTTTGGCTGACTCAAAAGGTAAATATTGAAAGACAAGCCTCTTTTGTAATAAGTCACACTTGTAACAAGAATTTATTAGGTACTTGTGGCTGTTGCTTCTCTCGATTTGGTGTAGGAATGTGAAGCGACTGGCAGAGATAAATTCCTTTTTAAAAACCTGTTCCTGTTCGTTTTCCAAATTTAAACGCGGGTACTTTGAATTTTTTGACAGATAAGCGATCCGCAAATAATTTAGAAGAATAAAAAGGTGGTAATGTTAGAGTCCCTTTTTAAAAAATAACCTTAAATGAGAAATTAAATTAATTAGCAGAGTGTGAGTTAGAGTTTTCCTCGAGAGAACAAAATGATTCCGAGGTCGTAGCCAACTAAACTATCGATCGTAGAAAACGACAGCGCCGTGATTTGTCTGATTATTTCAGAAGCAATTCTCTTTCTACCTTGGCATCAAAAATATAGTCATTCATGGTTTTGCAACAATATGAAAAGTAAGACCATTGTTGAAGCCCTGAATTATAATAACACACGGGAAAAAGTCGACCATCGGCAAATAGTCATCTTAAAGCACGTACAACCAATCAAATTAACCGGATTTTGCAATACACAACGACACCAGATGGCACATACACATACGTTTACAGGATATCTCTTTAAAGAAAGTAAAACTCATTTTATTTATAACGGAATATAATATGCAAAATTATATAAATATATTGTAGACTTTGTTGCATTTTAACGTGCTTGTAAAAATCATTTCCGTCGTCATGGACGATTCGAAAATCCATATACCGTTTTGCCTTCTTTCTCTCTGGAAATTTGGTTTTGCGAATTCTATTGGAAAATTAAAAGAGTTCTCCTCTCACCAGTATCGAATATCTTTATAAAGAACCGGACATTGGACTTTTTGAGAGCCGAAAAACAAAATAAAATGAACAGTTTACAAAGTCTGACCCCAGAGGCTAGTTGCATACGAATGCTGTTAATTTCATATTCTATTCTCAAATAGTGACAACTTCTTTCGATCAAACGAAATGAAAAAAATATTTAAATGTGAAATAAATGCAACTATATTATTTTAATTCAAATACATTCACAGTAGAACTTTCTTTCTAAATGAAACATGTAAATAAATTATAGAAAGCTTTCGACACGCGTCTCTGAAATGAAAGAAAAATTCGTGTCCCAAACTAGTTTGCCTCTCTCCTTGCGCCTGGCGGTTTGCGCTTATTTGGCTTAATAAATTAAAATTAATATCTGTTTCGTAACCCCGACTAATTCGGGGATTTAATGCCATGAAACACACAAATGTCTCGAAAGAAAAATGTCTCTTCGATTGACCGCGTTCGATCTACTCACAACAAAAAGTTGCCACGTCTCCGGCGTGGTTGCCACTATATGGTGTAGTGGATATCGCGCTCGACTAGTAACGGGGAGACGCGGGTTCGAATCCTACTCGGACACGAATTTCCCTTTATTTCAGAAACGTGTGTCGAAAGCCATCTGTAATTTATTTACATGTTTCATTCAGTGTTTCTAAGGCTTTCTTGGTATAATAAAATTTACATATGTTTCGTAACCCTTATTCATTCGGGGATTTAATGCCATGAAACACACAAATTTCTCGAAAGAAAACTATTTCTTCGATTGACCGCGTTCGAGCTACTCACATCAAAAAGTTGCCACGTCTCCAGCGTGGTTGCCCCTAGTAACGGAGAGACGCGGGTTCGAATCCTGCTCGGGACACGAATTTTTCTTTCATTTCAGAGACGTGTGGCGAAAGCCTTCTGTAATTTGTCTACATGTTTCAATCAGTGTTTCTTAGGGTTTCTTGGCTTAATAAAATTTATCACTTTCTTTCTGCTTGTGGAGATCTTGGTGAAGCTGACAGAGGCTTAAAGGTCCTGTCAGTCATATAGTTCATGAAATATAACAATGCTCTATGACGTCACTCATTATGTATTCCTCCCCATGGCCATACACGCTAGCCTACGTAGCTGGCGGTATTGTTGGGTATTAAAGCGTATATTAAAGCGTTGTAAAGCGCCCACCAGGAAGCGGCGAAGCCGCGACAACGAGCGGCGCAGCCGCGAGTGGCTTAGCTTTTCCTCCGCAAGCCACTCGCGGCTGCGCCGCTTGCTGGTGGGCGCTTTAATTAGGCTTTTGTACATTATGCTAGCATTTTTTCGAGCATTTTAGTGAGGCAAAAGCATTGAGCATTATTCGAGCATTTTAGCGGCATTTTCCTGGAAAATTGATTTTTTCCCGAGAAAGTATAAAAGAAATTAATTTTTTTAGAGAAAATGAAGACTAAAACTCAAAATTCAACTACAAATAACTTTCTAGAGATAGTCAACTACTTTCTGTACTTAGCCTCGAAGATGATTACGAGGATAAGTTTTTTTTGGCTGTATTTATGAACTTGTACACGTTGTTGTGGGGGGGGCATGGCTTGCGGAATGGCATAATTATGCGGAATGTAATTTTCGCGGAATGACTCTTTGACATAAATAATACTGAAAAGCGCGCCAATTGTTTAAGAGAAGCCGCCTTGTTAAATACTACGGGCTCAAACATAATGGAAATCGATTGAAGATAGCATAGAGTCTTTGTTTTTTCGAGATTTTCACGTATGATTTTCTTCACGGATTCTACTTTAAGATGTTGGTGGCCAGTGCTTCCCCAATGCCAAGGCTTTCCCATCCTGTGGACGGTTCAGTCATAGGATAAAACAGCGACGGAAAAGCATGGGATTTCACGAGTTTAAGTATATGAAAGGGTATGGAAATATGTCATTTGGCTATTTAAAAGGGCCTTTAATTAAAATATTTCGAACAGACGCAATTTATGACTGTATTATTTTAATTTATTAAGCGCTACATAAAAATGACAAGAAAACGTCCTATTTTAAGTCCACGCCATGTCTCTTAGGTATATGAAAGGGGTACCTTTTTTCAGTTAAAGGTATAGGAAAGGGGTACAATTTCTGTCAAAAATGGTATATAAAAGGGTAAGGGGTTAGAACTTGGGGCGGAGCCTCCTCGCTTTTTTAAGTACCCCCCCCCCCATCCCCCGGGGAAAGCATCCGACCGTCTAAAATCGAGGGGGACATTGGGGGTTGTGGTATTGCGGTATTGACTAATTTTTCATACGGTATTTCGGTAATTTTAATCTTGAATTGCGGCATTCGCTGTTTTCACCGTTCCCATAATACATCTTGTTTACCCCCCAAAATTTTTGCATAAGCATTGTTTTCAATTTCTCTGGGGACGATTGCACGTCACTGTAAATCCCAAATAAATAAAACAAGATGTATTATGGGATCGTGAAAAAAGCGAATTGCGGTATTCTCCAAACTTGCGGGATGCGTTTTCTTAGCGTTTTGGTCGACGATGGTCGGTATAAAAACTTATACTTCACCTTTTCCCGGCCATTTTTAGCCGTTTCTGGTTGTTTCGCAAGCAAGGTGAAACCGAAAACGTTCAAATTCACTGTTTTAACAACAAGTTTAAAGTCGTGTCATTGTTTCCACTTTCTCACCGCTCGTTTTTGCCTCGCTTTTTGCCCTTACGTCAACAATCCCGCCAGCTATGCAACCTTACTATGAAATTGAGGTATCTTCCGAATTTCTTTGCGGTATTGCGATATTTGTTGATTTTTTTTTTGCGGTAATGCGGTGTTCAGCACCCCCCCCCCCCCCCCCAATATGTCCCCCTCAAAATCTTACGAGCCAAAAAATGCCTCGGATACAACTTGGTCTACTTTGTGTAATATAGCGGTAACCATTTACACGCGACCCTTACCTGCTTACTGCATAACCAAAACACCGAGACGGAAAGTCTTGTTTTGGCGCATGTCATCTCGAGTAGAGCGAAATTTGCATAAAGTGACTGCACGGTAAAAACAAGATGAAACAAGCAATCGTATTTCAAATCTTGCTCGCATTCATTAAGGTTTCCGGCGAGTAATTATCACTGCCTACTTGTTGTGAGTACACTTGGTTTTCTTTTTGTCTAAGAAAAGAAAATCATCCGCTTAACATACATTTTATTTTACCGCAAAGACCACGAGACACATCGATCAAATGGACCTTATCACGGTTTTCGACGGTTTGACGAGTAGGCACAGTGAGTAGAAATTACAGTGTTTGTATGGGAATCCCTGGAAATCCGACGGCAAATATCTATTGCCTATATTTTTCCGCATGATTGACGCCGTTACAATACAATAATACAATACAATCTTTATTTAACGTGGTCAGCAACACTTAGCTAAAAAGCTAGTTTTCAGGTGCGCCACGAAATAAAAATAGAAAAATAAAAAACTTCTAGGAAGTGTATAAAAATGAATTAAACTATAATTAGAAATAACTACGAATTACAATATTGTCTAACTAAGGTTAAAAATATAAAAATTTAAAATTTACAAATTTTCGCGGGAAAAACTATAGACAAATGTATGCAAAAATTAAAAACGTAACTGAACGCTTTCTAGCCCAGCTACATCCTTCAAACTCGGCGAATAAAAACTTTTCCCAAGCGTCTTAACTTTACAATTCATAAATTGTCCAGAATTCAATTGTTGTAATAGATATTTGCCGTCGAATTCCCATATTAACACTGTAATTTCCACCACCTTTGCCTACTCTTTAAGATGGCGTCGAAAACCGTGAGATCTCAGGCCTATCCACTGCGGTGTCACACCAGCAGAGGAGCCGCATCACGAACTTTTCATCACTGTAATAAAAAGCTAGAAATATACCAAAAGGAATTGCCGTCAATGAAACCAATATCTTTCTCCCACCCCTAACAAGTTTTGATTCAGAAAGAAACGATTCCTGGAACACACATAATTTCGCGGGCGGCTAATTAACAATTAGACTACGATCCCGAGTTTTCTATGAGCAATTAGCATAACCACACTGACCTACTATTGGTAATCGCGCAATCTGATTGGCTACACAGGTGCCTACTATTTAACAATTAGACGGCAAGCTCGAGGTTTCTACCGGCTGATAGTTGGCGAGGGGCGAAGCCCCGAGCCAACTATCAAAAGCCGGTAGAAACCGAGAGCGAGCCGTCTAATTGTGTTAGCATAACCCACTGACCGACCTATTAAACACAAAATATAGCTAGAGTTGATTTATTGAATGTTTTGATTGATAAAATTCAGTGAAGACTAAGCGCGCGCTCCGAGAGCCTTCTACGGATCAATAGTAGGCACCTGTGTAGCCAATCAGATTGCGCTATTTCCAATAGTAGGTCAGTGTGGTTATGCTAACGATCCGTAGAAGGATCTCGGAGCGCGCGCTTAGTCTTTGCTGAATTTTATCAATCAAAACCTTCAATAAATCAATTCTAGCGATATTCTAAGTTTAATAGATCGGTCAGTGGGTTATGCTAACACAATTAGACGGCTCGCTCTCGGTTTCTACGGCTTTTGATAGTTGGCTCGGGGCTTCGCCCCTCGCCAACTATCAGCCGGTAGAAACCTCGAGCTTGCCGTCTAATTGTTAAATAGTCAACAAGGCGCAGCCGAGTTGACTGTCGCTCATAGAAACGAGGACGAGTAGTCTAGTTGTTTTAGTAGAAACTCTAAAGGATTGCAGTCCAAAACCTACAATATTGTGCACTTTGGAGACAAAAATCAAGAAAATTTACCGCTTAAAGAGCTACTCGCGCGCGACTGTTTTCTATTTAACAATTAGACGGCAAGCTCGAGGTTTCTATCGGCTGATAGTTGGCGAGGGGCGAAGCCCCGAGCCAACTTTCAAAAGCCGGTAGAAACCGAGAGCGAGCCGTCTAATTGTGTTAGCATAACCCACTGACCGATCTATTAAACTCAGAATATCGCTAGAATTGATTTATTGAAGGTTTTGATTGATAAAATTCAGTGAAGACTAAGAGCGCGCTCCGAGAGCCTTCTACGGATCGATAGTAGGCACCTGTGTAGCCAATCAGATTGCGCGATTACCAATAGTAGGTCAGTGTGGTTATGCTAACGGCGAATAGAAATCAGTGGGAGAACCAATCAGATTCGCGGATTTCCAATAGAACACAGCTGAGTTTCTACTAACAACAAATAGCTAACAAATCACTTGCTCTCATTCAATACGTTGACTTTTAAATCTTCTATCCTCGTCACGGCAAGTACACTCTTGTTATTTTATAAGAATCTAGTTGATTAGAATATCGAGGCTGAAATTTGCGAATTTTTAAGAATATTTCAAGAATAAACCTGAGGCTGAGGTTTTGAAAAGAATATAATTTTGAGTTGAAAATTTGCAAATACAATACAATGAAATATGTTTTTAACTGAACCGTATGAAATCTTTTATTTCTTAACTAGCCAAAAAACGATAAAAACCTGCACTAGCCAAATATTCGATGCTTATGATAACGAGAAGCGATGGAACACGTGCACAATATAACACGATACATATCTGGACAACAAACGCTTGTAATTGATTACACAATACCTGCTAAAACGGAAATGTCAAACGGTATTATCTAAGAATGTTCATAAGAATATTTTCAGCCTTAAATCGGTAGAAAAATAACAATATTCAGCCTGGGACGGAAAAACAATATTCTTATCAGATAAAAAGAGTATAGCGAAAATAATTTCTCTGGTTCTATTCGGCGTAAATCGGTGATTTTGAAGGCCGGGAAAATGATCTTTTACAACGACGTTCCCTCGTCCATGCTGCTCAGTCCTTGATGGTTTGAGTCCGCAGTATTTAACAAGGCGGCTTCACTAAAAAAAAAAAAAATTGGCGCGCTTTTCAGTATAATTTATGTCAAAGAGTCATTCCGCGAAAAATTACATTCCGCATAATTATGCCATTCCGCAAGTCATGCCACATGCCATTCCGCTAACTCATTCCGCCTAGAGAACAGATTATGCTGTGTTAATCCTGTGTAAAATGGACAATAATGAACTAAGGCTTGCGGTTCTTGGAGCTTGCTTTTGAGGTTTCATCGTAAATGTTTTGGTGAGTACGTACAAAAGCTTATTTTATTTCTAAAATTGCCTAAAGTTGCGTGACATGTAACTGGAGGCTTGAAATTTGCATGAGCGCAATACTTTGTTCGCACAAACAGCATTGTAGTTACCAGCATGTGTCTTCGTTCGGGAACAAAACAGTGGAGAAAAATAGGCCTTATCACGGTTTTCGACGCCATCTTGACGAGTAGCAAAACCGGGTAGAAATTACAGTGTTTGTATGGGAATGCGACGGCAAATATCTTTTACAAAAATTGAATTCTGGATATAACTTATGAATTGTAAAGTTTAGATACTAGGCAAAAGTTTTTATTCGCCGAGTTGGATGGATGTAGTTGGGCTAGAAGGCGTTCAGTTACGTTTTAATTTCCCATACATTTGTCTGTATTTTCTCTGCAGATTTACGTTCCGGTTCGATGAGTTGACGCGGTTCGCGGGAAAAAAAATATAGACAAATATAATAATGGAAAAATTAAAAATGTAACTGAACGCTTTCTAGCCCAACGACAACCTTCAATCTTGGGGAATAAAAACTTTTGCCAGGCATCTTAGCTTTACAATTCATAAGTTGTCCAGAATTAAATTTTTGTAAACGATATTTGCCGTCGGATTCCCATACAAACACTGTAATTTCTGCCCGCTTTGCCCACTCGTCAAGATGGCGTCGAATACCGTACTATACCTGATAAGGCCTATTCTCCAAACAGCTAATAGGCTTCATTAGAGTGCAAAATATTAGACTGTTGTGGATTTTACATTGTCAGTTCCCAAGGCAAACTTGAAGTTATCCGTCATTTTGTTTGTTCAGTTCATGTGTATATAAATAAACATGCACAGAGAGTTTAATTAAGGTCGCGTAGGACCCTTGCTCATTAATAAATTCATTAGTCAAATTTCTTGTTGGAGTGCTATCTTGTAAAGCTTTAATTCGCTACATTTTGAATATCGATTCCTCTAAAATTTAATAAGGATACTCAGGGATGATGGAATTACATCATGATTGTCCTTTTACTGAGAGATGACCGTTGTCTGTGATGTTACAAGCCCTTAAAGTTTAACTGAAGATAATGCGATTTTGTGTCCAAGTTTTCAGCTAGCACAGCGCACCAAATTAAATGATTATATAGCTTAGTGATAAATCGTAACTTCTTTTGTGTTCCCACTAGAACGAAATTTTCGATTTCAAAAACTGCTACAAGTTAATGGCTTCTAAGAGCGTAAAAATGTGAAATCTAAACTTTGAAACATAGAAGGAAATTTAAAAATTCGCTCTAGCCAGAACACAATAGAGTACACCAAGTTTATGTTCCTCGCGAATCAACTCTTGAAATTCTATATCGGCGGAGAAAACTTGGACACGAAATTGAAGGTTTTGAGGCTTCCGAAGACCTACCGAGTCAATGTTTACAACAACGTGTGACATATTCAAAGCTGTGAATCTATTTATGATAATTTCTTATGTTCCAGCGCACGTGGCACAAAGCTGAAAACAATAACTAGTAATTACTTGTACAAAAGAGTTTAAAAACAAACATTCTCATGAATATTTCGTTTGTTGTCGGCTTCAGTCGTCCGGCAGTTCGTGCATACTCTTTAAATAAATACATACTAATGATTGCAAGGGTCCTGCGCGACCTTAACGGGCGGCATATCTTATCGAACAGAATCGAACCAAAATCGTTCGATTGGGTTCGGTAATCGAACAAAATCAAACATCTCCATGTAATCTGCTATGAGTTTGATTATCGAACCAATCGAACAATATCGAACGTAGTACAATTCATAAGTTACCCAGAATTCAATTTTTCTAAAAGATATTTGCAGTCGGATTCCCATACAAACACTGTAATTTCTACCCGCTTTGCCTACACGTCAAGATGGCGTCGAAAACCGTGAAAAGGCCTATTATGCTGTGATACTTGTTTCAAGAAGTGAACAGTTTTCCAAGAGTGAAGCTCGAGGAATAATCGGTGGCCTTTGATGAGAAGTAAATATCCAAGAACAAATATCATTGCATATTTTGAAGCCAAATGGAGGCTATTGCAGGGTTGGTCAGGGAAAATAAAATTCTTCAAGGCCAGAAAAAGGCGAGGGAATTTTATTTTGAATCAAAGAAAATTGACATTTTGAAGAAAAAAGTCAGGAAAAATAGGAATATAACACTGCTGATTTCATACAATTGATTTCTGGAAGAAACGTTTCAGGTCATTATGATCTCAGTAACGTTCCTCGGGTGACATAAACTAACGGTTAAACCCTTAATTTAAAACTGATTTTTTTTTTTAAGTAACGTATCTTAAGCTGCGCACTCTTGAGTATTCGCGCCAACTGAATATCGGCAGTTTTGCAAACAATTTCACCGAAGAAAGACAGAAGATTCATTTACATGACTTATGTATTACTTAAACAGATAAAAAAATATGAAAAGGTTACATAGTCCAGCATCTACTCACCAGCTTAAACAATTCCTACTTGCGGAATCGATCAGCAAACCTAACTCGTTGATGGCAATCAGTAGAATATTAATGATGCATAATGAAAAGTAAATTTCCTTTATCTACAATTTAAATGACTTCATTAACAGTCCGTCTTCTTACTGAAGGGTTATTTTATTGTTAGAAGAGAGTATTCGCGCCAAATGAATCTCGGCAATTTTGTAAACAGTTTCACTGAAGAAAGATAGAGGATTCATTTACATGACTTATGCATTTGTTAAACAGATAAAAAAAGATGAAAAAGTTACATAGTCCAGCATCTACTCACCAGCGTAAACAATTCCTACCTGCGGAAGCGATCAGTAAACCTAACTCATTGCAATTGATGGCAATCAGTAGAATAATACATAATGAAAAGAGTGAATTTCCTTTATTTGCAATTTAAATGACTTCATTAGCAGTCCGCCATCTTACTGAAGGGTTATTTTATTGTTAGAACCAACGGGAGTACCGCTATCTCGATATATTTAATCATTAAAAAGTTGTAATGTGTTAATAATAATGCCCATAAGTTGCCAAGCAACTTGTCAACAGTTATATGCAAGGAGTCCTAATTTGTTTTCGCATTCCGTCGTACATGAAGCGAAAAAGAAAATCACCGAGCGAAACATATTATTTTTTAATAACACATGACAACTTTTGAATGATTAAATATATCGAGATAGTGGGAATCCTGTTGGCTCTAACAATCAAATTACCCTTCAGTAAGACGGCAAACTGCTAATGAAGTCATTTAATTAAATTGTACATAAAGGAAATTCACTTTTCATTATGTATCATTCTACTGATTGCTGTAAACGCGTCAGGTCCTCTGAGCTTCTGCATCGATTCTGCAGCTATAAATTATTAAGCTGGTGAGTAGGTGCTGGACTATACAGCCTTTTCTTTTTTTATCTGTTTATATAATGCATTAGTCATCTAAATGAATCATCTATCTTTCTTCGGTGAAATTGTTTACAAAATTGCCGATATTCAGTTGGCGCGAATACTCTCGAGCGCGCAGCTTTAGATACGTTCAAGGGTTAATTTTAAATTAAATGTTTTATGACGACAAACGACAAGAAAGCTGCCGTGAAATTACGACAGCGACAAAGATAAAAGCAAAGTGAACAGCATTATTAAATTAGACATAAGTGATTGGTAATGTTATGCTCATGAAAAAGCGAGGGAAATCAGACAAATCATGTGGGAACAAGTAAAGTAGGTTTCTGTTCTAAGAAGTAACAGTAAGAAGTTTTGCGACTTTATTGCAAATCGCAATAAAGTTTTCCCACTCTTTAAGTCTTGACTAAACCAACAGGAAGGCAAGTATGAATAAATGTAACGCTTCAGCGAGTTTGGATCACGCGACTACGAACATTTGATAGTTCATAAATGTACTCCAGCGATTCGAAATTGTAAAACTTGAAACAAACCCCAAATTTGGCACATTGACTCTACATCATTCTATTTGCGTGTTTTCCGCGAACAGTTAACAGCTTTAGAAGTATTGTCATACATCGCAACCCTTCAAAGGAACCAGTCGATCGAGAAAGACAAATCGCCCGAGGAGTTCTTCAGTCCAGTGAGAAAGCTAAACAGAAAGAAAAGCTAAACTGGGTGCTTAAGGTTGCTGTTACAATAACTCGGAAATAGCCTATTCAAGACAATTTTAATTGCATGCTGAATACTTTCAAGTGTTTTCACGCAGTGTGATCTTCTGCATCGATTTTGCATAGGGAATAGTACCACGCAAGCTGAATACCTTATTACAGGAAATTAACGCTTCACGAAATTAACACGAATTTCAAACATTCGCGTTAATTTAAGTTGCTTTAATTTTTGTGCCGTTAATTAAGTGGAGCGTTAATTTCCATGACCTAAATTTCCATTACTTTGGCCCAAATTTCTTGATGCAGTCCAGACGTTCTTGAATATTAGGAAAAGGTATCTCTGAAACTGTGAAGAACGCTTGAGGCGGTGAGATTCTTTCGCTTAACACCTGCACCTAGGATTATAAGCCTAGTGCTGAAATAAACTTGCTTCTGTTGTCTCAACAAGTTTTTTCTTTGTGTTCGTCGCGTTAATTTCTTTCATTTTGAAATGTTACCCCCTCTTTCGCGTTAATTTTCTTTATTGCGAAGTAGTTTTTCATTCAATTCGCGTTAATTTAAGTCGCGTTAATTTCAAATACCTTAATTAACACAAGCGTTAATTTCCTATAATAAGGTAACTAGTGGACCAAAACATCACTTTCGGTAACCAAAGCGACACGGCTAGTTGAATGTAATAATATAATTATGCAAATAACGTTCCTAATTTCCGAAACAACTGGATATCATAAAAACAAGTTAGATTTCCGACTATGATGCTAAAGGCGGTTCAACTTCAAGTTTCCATACTTAACAAAACAAATTAAAATTAAAAGATAGAATATTTCGATTACAGTGTTTTGCTTGACCGTCTTTCTTCTTAAATAATAAGTTGTAATAGCTAACCACAAACAAAGACTCAAAACTAAGAAGAAGTAATTATACTCCATGTTCTTTTTCCGTTAGACGTTTGTACATGAACTACTTAGTATTTTATTAAACTTTTCATGGATTTTCACGGTCCTTTTATTCATATTGCTTTTCTTATCAAATATACTTTCAATGCATATCTCTCATAACTGCCAGTCAGGTTTTCGTCCTGTTCACAGCACTCTAACGGCCTTGCTTGAAGCCACAAACATCTGATCTGTTAACATTGATAACGGTTTACTAAATTGCGTTGTTTTCATCGACCTCAAAAAGGCGTTTGACACGATTGACCACGAAATTATGTTGCGCAAGATGTCGTTCTTTGGTGCTGACCACAATACCCTCAAGTGGTTTCAATCCTATTTGGGCAATCGAAATCAAGTGTGTAAAGTCAATGATAATCTCTCAACTACACGCACAATAACCTGCGGTGTGCCACAAGGCAGCATACCAGGTCCTTTACTATTTTTATGATTTGCCTAACTGCCTGCTTAACGCCTCTCTAAGAATGTTTGCAGACGACACTAACATAACCTTATCTGTAAGAAATTTAACTGATTTTAAATCAGATATTAATGCCGAACTTAGTAACCTTAATTGTTGGCTGAAAGCTACCGAACTAAGCCTAAACATAGCAAAAACTGAATTAATGATAATAGGATCTAGGCAAAGATACCAATCTCAAAGTAACGAATTTGATATTGAAATAAACGGGGAGAAAATCAAGAGGGTTGATCATACAAAATCTTTAGGACTTATTATTGATGATCGACTCTCTTGGTCAATAAAAACACGTTGAAAAAATATCTAAGAAAGTTTCCTCATCTATAGGCGCTTTGAAACGTGTAAGACCTTTTATCTCTACAAAAGCTGCGGTACAAATCTACAATACCTTAATACTACCGCATTTTGACTACTGCAGCCCCGTTTAGGATTGTTTGAGCAGCCAGTTAAGCGATAAACTGCAAAAACTCCAAAATCGCGCAGCCATAGTGATTACCAAATCGCCTTATGATACGAGCTCGAACCTCCTTTTGAAAAAACTCAAGTGGGAACTGTGTGGGAGAAGTTATCTAAACGTCGTCAGACGCAAAATAAAGCATTGATAATGTTTAAATCAATACAAAAACTTGCCCCAGAGTACTTGTACCAATTATTCACTACCCGCCGCGCAGATTACAATTTAAGAAATCTCGAAGGTAAACTTGACCTGCCCAAGCCACACACAAACTATTTAAAACGAAGTTTTAGTTATAGTGGGGCCCTTCTATGGAACAATTTGCTCCAGCAAATGAGGGATGTTGGTTCCATTGGGCACTTTAAGGTGGCTTAATACAGTTTTGAGAGGGCAAATCAGTGCAATCTACAACTCTCTTGTACAATCTCCAGAAACGTTTTTTTTCTTTCTCTTATCACTGTTTGTTACATCCTAAAACCATCTAATGCGATATTTGGAAAATAAAAATGCTAATAAACAGCTTAAATGGACGGCCGAGTGATTGAGAGGGGACTGGCACTAGTAGTTTAAACGGCGTTTTTCTCAAAATCTACCCGTACGACCCTACCTGAAAATTTCAGAAATAAGAAATTGGCTTTGATTTATCATTCATGCAAAATAATATAAAAATCTGTAAGACAGATGTTTCGCAAAATAGGAAACTGTGATATTTTGCCGATTTTTAAAATAGCTCAAAATCTGTCTTACAGATTTTTTCAAAATTTTGGCTGTGTACGTGGTTCACCCCTTAAATTTAATTGTGAAAGTTTCATAATAGGTTGTACGGTAGGTTTTCGAGTAAATCTGGATCAAAATCTGGCTTTTACGACCTCCAAAGCAAATCAAATTGCGCGTGCGAGCGCGCGCTAATATGACGCCATGCATCGCGAGCGATAACGAAAGACAGATTTAGAACTTCTCTGTCGGTTGTTTATGCACCATTTTGTCGTTTTGTTTTCCGTCCCAGGTTTCATGACCTATCTGAAAGTATTTTTAAGTTTTTTTCGTATACAAATTGGGTAAAGCGTGGTAAAACAGATGGAAATCCTTTTCGTTTCTGTTTAGAGTTGCTAGCGCCATTTTAGTCCGCGCGAGCAATAATGGCGTCAAGCAGAAAACCGTAGCGCGCGCTATTGAGCCACGTAAAAACTGTATGCAGCCACCTTAAACGAAAAAATAAATCGAATCTCTGACATATCGGATTCCCACACGGCAATCATCTAAAACAGTGTTATGCTAATTTTATAGATTAACTGATGATTCTTTTTACCGTGTGAATAAATAAGGATTGACTTGACTTGACTTGACTCATATGTCAAAGAATAATTGTTAAGTAGCACAGCAACTTTGATCAGTCAGCATAGTGATGTAGGTGAATAAAGCCTGAATTCGTTTAGATTAAACAGGTTTGTTTCGCAGGTGAAAAACGTGATTATATTTTGCTGTGACCTCTCGACAAAGTAGAAACCTGTTGTGTTGTGATAACTTATTATTGATTGTTAATAAAAGTTGTTGGTGTGATTTCAGAAGTAAAACAAATTTTAAAACATTTTAGTTAAAAGATCAATTAACCTTCAATGGTCATTTTTTTTTTTCAGATGTACGTTACAACGTAAAAGCTTCGTACACAAAAAGAAAAAGACCAGAGCTGATAAACAATTGGAGCATTGGGATTGAAGCAAAAACATGTCCAAAGCAAATCAATCTGTCTCCTATCATTTGCTTAAAAACGACTCAGAAGAGCTTCCGCTACAAGTTGATGAAGAAGCATTGATCTCAGAAGAAGACTCAGCACAACAAGAAAAAGAGCCCACGGGAAAATCTTCCTTTTGGAAAGCGGTGGTGAACCTTATAAGTGACATCGAAGGCACAGGCCTCCTCGGCATGCCGTACGTGATAGCTCACAGTGGCCTGGTGGCGATAGCGGCATTGCTTGTGATTGCTTTCATCACCTACTATACAGGCGCAATATTGATAGACTGCCTTTATGAGAAGAATCACACTGGCGAAAGAGTTCGCATCAGGTCTAACTACAAGGAACTGGGGAACGCCTGCTGGCCTCGTTTTGGAGGTACCATAGCTGCCGTTGTCCAGTTGATTGAGCTCTTTCTTCTCGCGTCTTTGTACCTTGTCTTGTGTGCCTCGCTTACAACCAGTATTTTTCCGGGGCTACCGCTGTCCGATAAGGTGTGGATGCTCATTGCAGCCGCAATTGGACTTCCAACAATATTCGTAAAGAATCTTTCCCAGGTTGCCTGGCTAAGCTTACTAAGTGTGATAGCTTTAACAATAGCTGTAGTCGCTGTTTTGGCTTTTGGAATAGCACATCACTCCACATGGGATGTTAAAGATATCTTAGTTTTGGACGTTAATGAGATACCAATTGGTCTTGCAATTATAATTTTCAGCTACGTTTGCCATCCGGTTTTGCCTGGCGTCGAGGCAAGCATGGAAAACAGATCACAGTATCGCTCTATGCTAGCACTGTCCTTCTCCATTGTTGCAATCGTTAAGATCGCGTTTTCTGTTTGCGCTTTCTTATCGTTTAGCTCAAATATCCGAGAGGTAATCGTTAACAGTCTTCCCATGGGAGTCATGCGAATGCTCGTCAACGGATTTTTAATTTTAAACGCTTTGTTTTCATATCCTTTTGTAGTCATAACCATAATCCACATCATCGCGGAATCCGTCACGGTCGACTCATTACCGTTCAAAATTCCTGAGATTGTTTGGTTTATTGGTATTCGACTGCTCACCAATTTCCTAACACTCCTGCCTGCAATTTCAATTCCGCACTTTGCGCTTTTTATGGCATTCATTGGAAGTTTAACAGGGTCTCTTGTTGCCTTGATTTTCCCAGCAATTTTTCACATCATTCTGAAAAAGGAAGAGTTGAAATGGTATCACTATATCTTTGACGTTTTAGTAATAGTCACTGGAATTCTTGCCAGCTTATTTGGTTTATTTTTCACAAGCAAGTCTCTGGTTCGAGCTTACAGTTCAACTTGATATGTATCTGTCTGGCAAAATAGCCTGGAACACTCAAGGAAATTAGAATTTTATAAAGTTTTTAAAGATGAATACGCTGCATCTGATTATCTACAACAGTTGAGAAATTTTAATGAAAGAAAAAATCTCGTGAAATTTAAATTAAGTAATCACAAACTTATGATTGACCTGGGAACAGGGCTCGTACTCTTTTGGGCTTTTGAAATTTCATGACTTTCCATGACCTTTTCCATGACTTTTCAAAATTTTCCATGACGTGAATTCAACCATTTTTCTTGGAAATTTTTAACGATTATTTTGATTTCGGGTATGTTCCTCTTTTCTTCACAGAAAATAACCTGCCTTATTTACTTTGTACAATCAATACCATTTTCCATGACCCACACTTAAATTTCATGACTTTCCAAGCCTGGAAAATGAAATTCTAAAATTCCATGACTTTCCAGGTTTTCAATGACCTGTCAGACTGACCAAATACCCAGAGCAAATAGATTATGTTCATTGTGCAAGACTAATCAAGTAGAAAACGAAACATATTTCTTATTATATTGTAGCAAATACTCTTTAAAAAGGCGGGCATTCTTAAAACGAATCCATGAAATAGTACAGACTTTGAAAGGGAATCAACCTCAGAAAGCATCAAACTTCTTATGAACTCTAATGACTATCATGTTAATAAGCTAGTGATGAAGTTTATTACTTCATGTATGAATATACGTGATGCATTGTTATTATCAGGTGAAAATGATGTAACTTAATTAAGTTTTAATATGATATAATAGGATCGTTTTGTTACTTTTATGCTAAATATGCTTTTGCAATACTGTAAACGGTAACGGTCATACAAATAAAGTAATTTATTACTATTACTTGGAAAGAATTATGGCCTGGGGACTCCATATGTCTTCATTGTGTTCCCCAAAATACTTTCAATCCTACTCAGTGCTGGTCCTCTAGTGTGGTAGTGGCTACTGTTTTTGGGGCTAGAGGGATTGTTCCTGTTGTTTTGTTCTATTCAGTGTTCTCTCGAAGGGGAGCGAACCATTTAAGAACATCTCTTTTTCAAGATCAGAGCTGTTTTCGACATAACAGCATTTGAACCTGAAATGAGGCATGGCAACTACAAAACGACATAAAGACATGCCGGAGTGACGAGTCGAACGTTTTGTCGGCGATTTACCTTAGTATAAAGCTCATTCACGTGAAGACGTGTTCAAAGAATGATGCATGGAACTAGATCACAAAATACTGTGAACTACTTTAATCCGACTGACATCATTGAACCAAAAGCCGTGAAAATGACTGAGAGAAGAGACTGAGAGAACTGTAATAAAGTGGTCGTCGGAAGACAGGGGTCTACTGTATACCGTATATAAAATTCTTTACAAACTTTTGTAGGTGAAGACAGGTGCTGCTTTATTTTTTTTTCGCTCTTTAAATGCGTGTAAATGTTTAAAACGCGTTCCTTTAAATTACATGTATTTCTTATTATAATACATTTCAGTTCCTTCTGATATATTTCCAGATGTTTCTAACTTAAATAATAAAAAAAGAAAACCTTTCTAACATTTTAAGCTTACAAGCGATATTAGGTATACTGTTTTATCTAAATAAAATATGTGCACCAATAACTTTATAAAAAATGACATACTATACACACGTCTTGGACAAAAAATAAATGTATACAATTACATTTACTAGTATATGATAATTATTTCTGCATTGGGTTCCATTGCATGAAGCGACTAGACGTATTGCTATCTACCCTCTCACCAACCCACCCTCCTAGCTGTAAGGCTTGTCAATAGCAGGTATCCTCAGTTCGCCAGGTTCCCATTCCGGCATACACTAGCTCCCTAGTGGAGAAAGGCACTATGGCAATAAAGTGTCGTGCTCATGAATACCACGTACAGTTTCCCCGGCAAAGGTTGATCCCGGGATGCTAAACAGGAGTCCAAGTCGCTAACGATTAGATCACTCCTAATCCTACAGCTAAATATGTGCAATTGAGCAAACTAAGCACTGAGATCCTAAACACACACAAAACTACCAGAACTACCTAAAAATACCGTATTATCGTCGAGCTTACAGTCCAGCGTCTTGCGCCAGCAGTAAAAACATTAATTTTCTAATTGAACAGCTTGCCAATGAGTCTTAGACTAGAATTACAGTGGTTTCCCCCTTCCTTTCTCAAGGACTAACATTTCAGGAAGAGTTTTGAAGATATTTGCGTTCAATTCGCTTGAGTTCCTATACCAACTATAGTTATTGCTGTAATATTTCACTTTAAAAGTGACGACGACGACGACGACGACGACGACGACGATGATGATGATGACGATGATGAGTTGCCAAACGTGCTCTAACAAAGATTTGATTTTCCACACTTGGCCTCAGTTACCACTGCCTGTTTCAATCTCTGATTGGCTAACAAGACTACTTGCGGGCGCACTACTGTGTTGCTTAAGTTTCAGATAAACGCTACTCATTAAGACAACTCTAAGATACGAAAAGATTAGTAATATTAAAGAAAACTATGCTAGTCCAGCGTCTTGTGCCATGCTGTAAAAAATCCCTCCCTGAGCCAAGAGGTTTTCAGGACTGTCAAATTCCACCAGGAAACCTTTGTCTAGAACCATGATCCTGAAACAGAAAAGATGTGCTTATAAATATGAAGGCAGAAGCTAAGCTGGGCAAATACTAGGCCAGGTTGTTCCCTTCTGTTTAAGCGTTTCTATTGTTTATGTTCTCTGAAATTGCCGTTGTACTAGAATTGTGGAAGATTCAGTTACACACCTGGTATAGTCCATAATGGTGTTGAGCCTGTGTGCGATGGTAAACACTGTGGTGTCAGCGAACTCTCGCCGAATAGTTTGCTGAATGAGTTCATCGGTTTCCAGGTCCACCGCGGCCGTGGCTTCATCAAGAACCAGGATCTTACTTTTACGGAGCAGCGCACGCGCTAGACACACCAACTGCCGCTGACCAACACTGTGGAAAAGGAATAAAAAGTGTCTGTGTGGAATTACGTTTTGATGTTCATTAACTCTGGTTGCTTAGCAACATCGCTGACCACCGTAGGCTCAGTCAATTTCCGGACATGTTTGCCCTGACTTTCCCTGACAAAACGACACTTCTCTTGATCAAACAAATGCAAAATGCCATATGTTTAAGCGGCCTCAAGCCTCCCCTTACAAAAAGGAGAAGAAAGACTATGTTTTGCAACTTAAAAAAAAATCGCTGAGAACACATTGACCTAAAAATTAATGGACGGTGTTATAATTTCAATTTTCTCTGACTTTTCTTAGAAATGTAAATTTTTCCTGACTCAAAATAAAATTCCCTGAGTTTTCCCTTGCCTTCAAGAATTTTTTTTCTCGGACCATTTCCTTACCAGTGACAACCCTGCTGAAGACAGGATTCTTCTTGTTTGAAACTGTAAAGAAAAAATGACTGTATAACTAATGAACGTACCTAAGGTTCCCTCCTTCTTCGCTAATAGGATGTAGAAGTCCTTCTTCTAATCCTGACACAAAGCTCTTCAAGTGACTCAATTCGAGGATTTTCCACAGTTCTTCATCCGTGTGGCTGTCAAATGGATCCAAGTTTAGACGGAGATTTCCACCGAATATTACTGGATCCTAAGAAAAAAAAAACCACATATATAAATAAAAAAGAGCGCTGAAGCCCTCATTAGGACATTGATGACAAAAAAAAAATAACTACAAAATTTCAATCCAGGTTTTAGGCTATAACTTGCTTGCCTAAATTGATTTGTGCTTTGCGTGTGGCTGTAAGACGATGGGCGGGCCTCACAAGAGTTATGGTTAAAGATGACAGAAAATCTTGGTGCAGAGAAGTTGTGAACATAATCCAAAATCATGATTAGGAGTGTCGCAGTGCTGAATAAATTGGGATTTCATTTTCTCTTCATGCAATATGGAAGAGAATACGTGAAAACCGTATCCGAGTTCATTCACATGCATGCAAACACACACACACACACGCAAGGGCTCGCCTAGTAGCGACAAGTAAAGTGCTCGTAAAGAACTTCCATGTGCATGCTATACGTGTCTGTATTTTATTGAAGTCCCAAAGATACTGAAGATTAATCTTAGCGATATCACTGTCATCAAGACAAGTTCTTCCATACGCTCTCTCAAGAACACGAAACAAAGTTAAGGTGAACAAAGCTATTGTATTGCTATGTGCATTACATGTCAATAGTATTTTCTGTTGGTGGATTTCCTGTTAGTTGTGTCCATTGGCATATAGCTATAAAACACCCGCCAGTTCTCCGAAGAGTACACCAATAACTACATTGCTTTTTGCCCGTCATGCGTGCCTATATTTATCCCTGTTGAAATGTGCTTTATTACCTGTGGAATGATAGTGAGCCGTGAGCGCAGATCCTGGAGTCCAATCTTAGCAATATCAACACCATCAACGATAATTCGTCCACCAGCTCTCTCAAGAATACGAAACAAAGCTAAGGTAAGCGTTGACTTGCCAGCTCCTGTGCGACCAACGATACCAATCTAAAGGGAGAATAAGCAGAAAATACATAAACTGCATCATGAAATAATAATGACCATCCTAAAAGCCTTTTGTTCTTTCTCTGTCTGCAATATATCGACGATTGCAGCCATGAAACAAAACATCAATGAGGAAGCGACTGAAATCGTCAAGAGAGAAAAATAGGGTCTTAGGAGGGTCAAAAATTATAATAATAATTATAATCACTTTGGCTCACAGCATTATTGCAGGCAATACACCTACCATTTACAATGCTGTGAGCCTCAGTAATTATCCATTAGATAGTGACGGTGGGGTTTAGTTTGTTTTTGCAGAATTTCCAGCGCAAAGCCATCTAACTAAACACCCGATTTAAGTAGACTTTTTAGTGTGGTTTACCAACACTAACACAAACTTAGTCAAACGTGATAAACAAGTCTAAAGACAGACAGCGAATTACTAAGTTAACTACCTTTTCTCCAGGCTTAATATCACAGTTGATCTGTTTAAGTACAAGAGGTAATCCTTCTCTGTATTTCAAGTCATACTCTTCTATTACAATGTTCCCTGCATCAGGCCAGCCATCTGGAGGACGATTGTCAGGGATGATCCACTCCGCCTTGAAGAAAAAAAATAACACACTGGATGTCAGCAAACCTTTGCTCACGACACTCGCCATGGCGGTAGCAACCAATGACAATAGCAGCAACAGAAGAAGCAGTGACAGCAGCAGCAGCAGCAGCAGCAGCAGCAGCAGCAGCAGCAGCAGCAGCAGCAGCCGCAGCCGCAGCCGCAGCCGCGGCGGGAGAGAGAGAGAGAGAGAGAGCGCAGCGCTAGCAGCAGCAATAACAACACAACAACAATAATATCACTTGACTAAATTAAGGGCGTTCGCGCGAACATTTTTTAGTAGATAGATTTTTGTGACATTTTTACTCTGATCAAAAAATGAGTTACTTGTGTCAGGAATGCAAAAAAGTGGGGGTTACGCGTACATAATTTAGCATGGTCTACGGGGTTTATGCTTAAAAATATCGAAGAGGCACACGATGTTTGTCACATTTTGCCGCAGAAGTGCTTTTGTTGCACAAATAATTACTACATTTTTGTAAGACTTAACCGTGAAGGAGGCGTTTGAAACCAACTAAAAACGTAGATAATCGTTAAAAAAGTGATCCCTTGAAAAGTAGGGATCACCGACGATCCAAGAAAGAAAACTGACCTTAATGCGCAGATACTGACAGTTTATCAGCAGAAGAATGTGAAGCAACCACAACATCGACAACAAAAACAACAACAGCAACAGAAGTAGCGGCAGCAAAAATAATAACAACAACAAAACGATAACAAAACTACTTCGGTTTATAGAGCGCTTTTCACTTGAGTGTCGAGAATAAATTGCGTTTGCTTTGGTTTTGCTTTGCTACGCTTAGTGATTGGCTTAAAAATCTCGCGCCACTTTCTCAGCCAATCAGAACTAAAACCAAAACCAATCGTGACTCGCTCGGGCACGTTTTCCCGCGCTTCGTGCCGGCTACATGTAATTGCTTGGAGTTTTGATTGGTTCACTGGTTTGTCTGTGTCCTTTGTGATTGGCCGGAGTAATTACTTTGGTTTTGGTTTTACGACACTCAATTGAAACCTGCTCTAAGAAGAAAGTTTATACTTTGGTTAATAGGAAGCAAGTTTATACTTTGGTTAATAGGAAGCAAGTTTATACTCAGTTATCCTGCGCAAGTATTGGCCGTGTTGTGTTACCTCAGTGGGGACCTCGGAATATTCCTTGACTCGCTCCACGGATACAATGTTCGTTTCCAGTTCACTGCTCATCCGTACCATCCAGTTCAGCAAATGAGTAATCTAAAATTAATAAGAAAAAACGTTAGACACTGATGTTTCCGGTTAGGTTTTACTTGTTTTGTTTAGTGCTCAAAAAGCTTTTAATTGGCATCGTTGACGGTTTCTCGGAAATTATGTAACTAAAAGCAAACCGGGTAGAAGGCCAACAACTTCAGCAACAAGGTAAGAAAAGAGGAAAAGGAAGAAGGAGGCCGAAGAAAAAAGCGAAAAAAAAAGTGAAGAGAGTCGCAAGGGGTGTGCTTGATTGTACGCATGTCCGAGCTAAAACGTCGTAAAACGCGAAGCTGGACTGTGGTGAAATGCAAGGTACGTTTTCATGTTTTTAATGTCGTTTTACGTAGCTTGGGACTAATTTAGCTCATTAATGACAAGACAATGTCAAACACGTCTTAGAGATGTGTTCTTTTTTCTCGAAAAACTCCAGGAGTCAATGGGTTAAGTACAATATATAATTTCATTATTTTCGATTTTGGTTCGTGAAATTCAGTTGGTCGGTATATGTGCGGTTTGTCGTTACACTGTATATATAACTCGTTATACATACTAGTTATGCAACGATTTCGAGTGGTATACTATGGAATTTCCCACGAGTCACTTGTATTTTCTCGGTATACCATAGAAAATACGCTCACTAAATTTCGCCGAGAATACAATCGCAGCCAACGATGGGAAGGTTGGGTTGAATACCGTCGAATATACAACGGCTTTCCTATAATCTGATTGGCTGTATTTTCTATGGCATGGTATAAAAAGCAATAAACGATATATGCGGTGTCAAGAAGAGCACAAACCTGCAGAGCATAACTGATTGACAATCCCACAAGACCACTTTCTATTGAGTCACGGCTTATGACTGCAAACATGGCGGCGAAAAGAATGATAAGGTTGCCAAGAAACTCCAGACGTAGAGCAAGCCATCTGGGAAAAAAAAAAATACCCTTGCTGAGAATTAAACAACAAGTTTAAATCTCCTTGGCAGGAATCGCAGCCGTTGTTTGGGCTCGTCACGCAATGCTTGTGGAGAAGCGTTGCGTGACGAGCCAAGTATTGGCAAAGGAGAGTGCAAAGGTTTCAACTTTAACGGAGATAAGGGGAGCTAAAAGGCTCATAGCGTGTGCATTTAACTCTCATTTGAAACCTAGCTAAAGAAACCATGCGTATTTCCACCCTACTAACCATACCCTACCCTTCACAACGGTCAAACGCAAAAATTGACGTCACGTCCGGTTTTCGGCGCCCCGAACTTTAAGAATTTGACTCGAAAGTGTGCAAACGTTTGTAGGAAATTGTTATAGAAATAGTACGGTGGAAAAAAAATTCAAGCTGGGAAACCCAGTGGAGATCAATTATCAGATTATCCATCCATAAGCAGCGTATAAACCTTAACTTTCCAGGAACGGCGTTTACTTTTGGCTTTAAAGCGAAACCTTTTGGGAAATTTAAGACTTTGTATGGAGAATTTGGGCGGGAATTGCACAGAAACTGCGCATGCACGCGGCGTTTGACCGCCGTGTGACCCTCCCATTTACTACAACCACTAGTAAATGGAATATCTCCACATTGATCAAGATCGCTTCTATATACGAATAAACAAAAACTGTATTACCTATTAGCGGACGTTCCCGGATAGAAAGCCACGTGATTTTCATCAACCCTGTAGTAATTGTCCCGGATCAAGCGATGTTGCTGGCTGAATGCCCGTATGGTGCTTGCGCCATTGATTGTCTCGAAGAAGTTATTGAAGATCGGTGATCGGCTCACAGACTCGATTCTCTTCACCTGTCGGGAAGTGGCCACGTATACTCTCTGTAAATTAAAAGAAAAAAGATAGCCTCATTTTTTTCTTTACCAAAGAGCATGATCAATCCCGATGATGATTGTGAAAAATATCAAGCATTAGATTACCAAAAAAACTAAAGAATGTTTAAGAATATTATTTAGTTCCTGAAGATTTTCGATGACCAAAGACTGTGGAAAGACAGTTTAGTCCTTACGAAGATTCACGGACATAAACAAACATTAGACTGATATGATAATAATTATATCGGCCATTTTGAAATTGGGTTTAACGCCGTATTAAATTTTTTTAGTTACGCAACGGAATGAAAAAGATACTTTACGAATGCATGCTTATGGTAGTTAACGGAAAAAAAAAAAAATAAATAAATAAATAAATCGTTTCTTTGATTTCTGAATTCACTGTAAAACGCCCGTTTTTGACCTAAGGTAAAACTTTGACTGAACTGATATGGAAATACGTCCCTTCCAATGAAAGCTATTGAGTAAGGTGCTTTCATGCGAAACTTGATAATTATTATGCTATACAAGGTGGCAGAAGCTTTTAGCCTGTGGATGAAACCCTGGCGAATGACCATTCAAATGAAAGCTATTAAGCAGTTCCTTTATGTGGTAATTTGCTTAAAGGAGAAGTTTACTCTAGAATGGCCATTTATTTTCTTTACGCCAATAAAAAGTTTACACAAATTCGCTATAACCCTACGAAATTTTTACCAAAATTCGACAACTGAACGCCGCCATCTTGGAGCTGATAATGTATGCGTGACGTCAAAGAGCTCAGCCTGAAGTTCGGCGGGAATATTTTAATAGTCGAAACTCCTTCTTTTTTGTATTTCTTGGAGCTCTGTTTGAGCAAAATGGAGATGCACAAACAGGCATTTTGACAAACAAAAGCCACTACGAAGAAACGATGAGTTTCGAGCATTTAAATTTTCCCGCCAAAATTCAGACTGAGCTCTTTGACGTCACGCATACATTATCAGCTCCAAGATGGCGGCGTTCAGTTGTCGAGTTTTGGGAAAGATTTCGTAGGGTTTTAGCGCACGTTGGAGGCTGAAATTTTGGCGAATAACATTTCTTTGTATAAACTTTTTATTGGCGTAGAGAAAATAAATGGCCATTCTGGAGTGAACCTCTCCTTTAAAAGGTGGTTTTAGCTTTTAAGTCTGTAAATGAAGCCTTAGAGCCTGAAAATGCACACTTAAACTGTTGAGCAGTTACTTATGTGGCGCTGTTTGCAGTTTTTGGATGAAGCCCTGGTATATGACCATTTAAATAGTAGCTGTTGAACAGTACTTTCATGCAATACTGTTCAATGAACCTTCAATGTGATGTAAACGAAATGCTTGTTTTAAAGGGGCCATGTCACGCAATTTTAGGCAATTTCGGCACTGACCAACTGGTCATAGAATTAACTGAAATATCACAATGACGACTTAAAACTGTAGAAGAACTCAAAACAAACACAGAAAGGCGAAAAGGGGGCATGGATGGGCAAAATTCGAGAAGATTAAAGCGGATTGCGTACAGTTTATCCCAATTTGTATGAAAGTGTTATTAACAATGCTCGAAAATCATCCTTCTTCGTTATGTGGCCGTGATTTTGCCAATAAAAGACTTTTGCTCTGCAAATATAAAGTTAAAAGCTCTTAATTAACGAAAATAGATGACATTTACTAAAATACCATAACTAGCCTCTTTAACTTTACCTGAATGAAAAGGTACAAGAATCCAAGGGGCAGAATCACAGCCAGGAAGATGGGAGTTGCGAAACTGATTGCGATAATAGTGCCAAGAACCATGCAGAAGGTCCTTAGAAATTGCGCTAGGGACATAGGAACCTTGTCATCGATTGTACTGATATCCTTAGAGAAGCGGTTTACAATCCTCCCCAGGGGAGTGGTCTCAAAAAATGACATGGGCGAGTGCATGATGTTCTCCAGAATATTCTGGTGAAGATAGCGTGACGCAATCTTCGATCCCACAGCCAAACACAAGGATGATATAAGCACACTAAGTGCTTGAAAGAACCCAAGGCCACCGTAGACGCCAAGGTACATGTCACGTTCATCATCTGACGTAACGTTACTCGAGCTCCAGCGTGCCAACCAGATTCCTGAAGTAACGGAGGCTATTTCGGCGAGGACTGTAAACAAGACAATACCAACCGCCAGGGAGACTTTGACCGACTTCGCGTATGCCCAGAACACTGCAAACTTTACCTGTTAATAGTTAAGGAAAAAAAATCGTCACAGCAAAATAGTACTTTAAACTTTTCATCATCATCATCATCATCATCATCATCATCATCATCATCATCATCATCATCATCATCATCATCATCATCATTTTCCACAGCAAAGAAAGAATGCGAGAGAAAATTGCGATTGTTTTCGCCCGTTCAACGATCGAGGAAAAAATACAAGGAGAACAACACTAGGTTTACGAGCTTACAAACCTACCCGGCCAGTTTCAGATTTTTCCTCTTCAATAATCTTGTCTTGTTTTTCCTCATCTGGTCTGGTGAACTGACAGTCAAGGTCAGCGGTGTCAACAGTGACGACAGACAAGCTATCCGCTCGCTTTCTGCGGAACGGCTGTCCATCCAACACACTGTCACGCCTCTCTTGGCGGCTGTCACTAGGTTGAAAGCTGAAGTCTATCTCGTCTGTGTGCTCTGGAACGTTCCTCAACAAAGATTCAGTTCTGGGATGTGGCTCTGTCAATCAATCAATCAATCAATCAATCAATCAATCAATCAATCAATCTTTTCGTCAGTCAGTCAGTCAGTCAGTCAGTCAGCCATCCCAGTAGAAGAAAGAAAGAGTTTGGTATGTAAGGAAAACCACATAGAGGACGATCAACATTTTGTAATGTATTGCATAGGGTACAAGTGTATAATGATGTTAGAAAAGAGCTTCATTTCATCGTGTCACAAACTGATTCTCGCTTTGTCAATTTAACTGATCATGAAAAAATGTACCTCCTTAAATTAGAAAATAACGCTACCTCTAGACTCATAGCTCAATCTATCTATCTCATGGTTGAAAAAAGAATTTTAATTTTTAAATTTAAAGTTAAATCAATTAATAGTTACATAATTGTTATCGTATTGTAAAAGTTTGCATTGTCAGGCACAACAAACATGTACTGTTACTGTCAGTCAGTCAGTCAGTCAGTCAGTCAGTCAGTCAGTCAGTCAGTCAGTCAGTCAGTCAAACAAAAAATCAATCCATCAGCCAATTAGCCAGTAAATCAGCAAGTAAGTCAACCAAATCACAATTATCGATACTTAGTAAAGTAATCATTAAGTAGCTTGGTCCGTCACTGTGTCATTCGGTCGGAGGTTTCTACCTACTTTCTTTCCTTTTTTTCCTATTTCTCAATCTAAACTGCAGCTTAAGCTGTATCATGCGAACATATGGGGTAACGCACTGTCTTTAAAGTAGTGTTGTTCCACGTAAACGAACCAATTTATCTACTTGAGTTAAGCGAAGCACTATTAATGCTTGAAATAGCTGGTTTGATGAGCCAGGTAACATCAAATTAAATGGCAAATCATTGGTAACAACTAATACTAACCATTCTCCTCTGGATTTTGTTCAGATCCGAACGTCTTCAGGAACTCAGAAAATGCTCCTTCATTTTGAAGAAGTTCCGTGTATGTTCCAACCTATTAAAAAAATGCATTAGTATGAATTCCACATATCACGCACGTGTTTAATTGCCTAGCTTTTATGGTATCAGCTGTGTTAAGTTACATATAAATTATTAACGTTAACTTGGGCGTGAGCTCATCCCCAGGGGGGGGGGGGGGTACTCTGGCTTGTAAATGACGGGGATGATCGAAGGATTTTTTTGGGTTTGAAATTTTCGATTCCGTTACTTTTTTGGGTTGGAAGACTTGGCAAGTATTTTTTTGGGTGACTTGATTCAAAAAGGGGATTTTTTTGGGTATTAAAAACAAACTAAATTGCCTTGGCGCGGCCTTGGCGTATTTGTGGTATGATGAATAATCAAACTCGATCGAGCGTTATTGCCCCTCCTGGCAAGTTAGGGATAATTTGACAAGGGATTTTTGGGGGGTTATTTTTGGTCCGGGGATTTTTTGGGGGTCCTGTATGTACATTTTGGCAGTTCTGGATCATTCGATCATCCCCGTCATTTACAAGTCGGAGTACCCCCCCCCCCCCCCCCCCCCTGGGAGCTCACCCCCATTCCAGAAGCATTGAATGACTCAGAGTATTTCTACTCCTCCCTGGACGTGATTCTAGTCCATCTCTGAGTTACCCACAGCATTAAATTTGCGGGTACCCATTTATACACCTGGGGGAAAAGGAAACTCGAGAGTCTTCCCTAAGACAAGTGTTGTACATTCCACAGACTTAAGAAGTAAGAGCCACCTTGGAATTTAGTGTACAAGTTCATCTATTTTTATAAAACGTACCTCTGATATTCTTCCATCTTGCAAAACAATAATTTGATCCACTTGAGGAAGGAATCCGACCCCATGAGTAACAAAAATACGAGTCTGAGAAAAAAAAATCAAAAAATTAATGAATATTTGAGATACAGCAGGGAGACACAAACGAAAATAACCTCAAATGCAATGCCATGCACTTGTTGGATCGTACCTTCTTTCTAAGCTTTCCTCTCGGTCCTATGACTTTATCAAAGATGTGTTTTCCCACATGTGAATCCACAGCACTGAGCGGATCGTCCAACAGGTAGACATCAGCATCAAAATACATGGCTCGTGCCAGGCTGATACGTTGTTTTTGACCTCCACTCAGGTTAATACCCTAGATGTCAAAAGCAGACCAGTTGAAGACAACCGTGTCAACCGTTTTGACAGGGTTCGTTGATTCACAGGTACATGTACATTGAGTTACTGGCGAGTCGGTCTGGGAGTTCATTGGTTTATTGGTTCGTGTACAGTTTGTCAGCCCGTCGGTTTGTTTACTTGTTAGTTTGTCGGCGTGTTGGTTCTTCGGTTTATCGGTTCGTTTTCAGTTAGTTGACCCGTTGGTTTGTTACCTTGTGTACGGTTGGTCGACCCGTTGTTTGCTTGTTAGTTGATCGATTCGTCAGTTCGGCTGGCGCGTTCGTTCGTGTTTGCTGGTTAATTGGTTCGTGTACAGTTTGTGGGCCCATCGGATTGTTGGTTCGTCAGTTTGTCGGTTTGCCGGTTGGTTCGTCAGTTGGCTTTATGATCGATTTGTCAATTCGTCAATTCGTCGGTTTGTTTGCCCGTCAGTTTATCATTTCGTTGACTCGTCGGGGTATTGTTTTCTGTTGTTGCTTAATGTGGCTAAATGAAAAGATTTAGGCTCGATAATATTATATTATGTTAGGATTATGTTAGACCAACGTTAGCCAGCGGCTCTAGAAGATTGTGACACGCCAAGGGGTTGCAAACAGGGCTTGCAAGAGCCTTACTTTTATTTTGTTTGTTTGTTATTGTTGTAGTTGTTGCTCTAACTGCGTCAACGTATAGTTTGCATGATATTACCAATGCAAGTCCTATATTAGTGTCTGTCGCGTTTATGGTTGTAATAGATACCTCCGCCATTCCTCCAATCACGAGTAACTTTTTTCTGGTTTACAGGAGTTACGTTAAGGACAACCTATCTTGAAAAAATTGGCAAGTTTTTTCAAGTTTGTCCCTCGTTATCCGTGTTAATCTTCGTCAGTCGAAACAATCCTTGTTTATTTTCGCGTTTTTATAACTCTTTTGTTGTTTTTCTACATTACGCAACTATAATTTTGAGGTTTTCTACAAATTGGAAGTGATCAGAAAAATGACTTAAAATATCGTGACATTGCTCCTTTAACCTGAATACTTTAGCTTCGTACCTTTTCTCCAATCTCTGTCATATCTCCTCCCGGCAGGATAT
Organism: Oculina patagonica; assembly: GCF_052425735.1. Lineage (NCBI taxonomy): Eukaryota > Metazoa > Cnidaria > Anthozoa > Scleractinia > Oculinidae > Oculina > Oculina patagonica. The sequence continues at coordinate 12,989,881 of NC_135765.1, read as the reverse complement.
CTAAGTCCGTCCTCAAAGCGCAGTTACTGATTGTTCTGCAGTAACGTTTAGGATCAAAACTCCTTCCAAACAGAATGTTGTCCCTGAGAGTGGCATTCTGTATCCAGGCTTGCTGAGGGACGTAAGCCACAGAACCCTGACGAAATAAAAAAAAAAAAAAAAATAGAAAAAGTGAAAATAATACAGTTAGTGCTATTGCCACTTAGTCATTACTAAACTTGCCTAAAATTGCGTGACTTAATGTATAAGCTAGGGACCTGAACTACCGTCCGTAAAACGGGATTTGACTGTCATCAAAAGGCCTAACACTATGACTGAACAGCAAACCAAAAAGCGCGGGAAACGTCACGTGACTCAAGACGCGCCTGCCTTTTTGGATTTTACCCGATTCAAGCTAACAGGTTTGGAAACAGTTTGCATGTTATAAGTCGTCTCACTAAAAGTGAAGATGCCTTTCTTGAGATGATCAAATACGCGACTCATAACTGCCTTTTTGAATTTGCTACACAAAAGATTTAAAAAAAAAATCTTTTTCTACAGAAATTAAAAGCCTGTGAAAAAAATCCTACCTTGACATAAACTTTTCCCGACAACTTCTCTGTTTCACCGAGAAGTGCAGAAAGTAGAGTGGTCTTTCCACATCCAACCTGACCAACCACGGCAACGAGGGAACCACTTGGAATATTTACATTGATGCTACAACGATTTAGGACGAAAAAAAGTGAGGAAAACAACATAGGAGGGTAAGGATTGTCAAACTAAGAAAATATAATCAGTCAAAGCTATTAGCTTCGCTCGTTTTGCGCAAAGACAGAAAAATAAATAAATAAAAGGAGTTGCACTATGTTCCCATTTCCACCCGACCACCGAGGCAAACACGTGCCAACACTGATCCACTTTTGTTGACATTCATACTACTTACCAATTAACAATCTACAACACTTTCCCATGGCCTGCGCTCTTATAGACCAAAGAAATGACGTCATAAAAATCAAGAAAAACGACGAGCCATTAGGCGAACAGTTTCAATGCAAAGGTTTGGACATTTGGTAGCGTCATTTTCTATGGTCTACAAGAGTGTAGATCATGGAGATTTGTGGTCAATTTGTTTTTTTTTTACCCTAATAGCAGGGAAAATTTACCAGCGGATTAGACGGAAAACCAGTACAAATGCGCAAGCGTGTGGCAGCACATACGACCGCTTTCCGGTACTTGAAGCCGTCGAAAGTGTGGTAATTTCGTCCTAAACATCCCAGCTGCCTTTTACCACTCGCTTGTTTTGTTGATTGTGTCTTTTGGAAAAGTCGCGTCTATATCTCAAGTTTTCAGAAATTTGCCTTGCGTTACATTACAAGTTACGTGATTTTAATAGTCTACACCCTCATCAACCATAACTTTCAACCAATGAGCGCGCGAGAATTTTCTAAGTGATGGCATAAACAAGCCTGCCCAAAACTTACTTTTGTAAAACAGGACTTTCCTTTTTATCCCAACTGAAAGATCCGTCTTCAACATGAATGGCTTGCGAACTGACTATAAACCACAAGAAAGAAAGTTAATATGCAATTGAACATAAGTTAGTTGACTTGAACAAGTAGCTCTTTTTGGGTTGTCGATTCTCTCCGCCAGAAGTAACAGAGGAGAGAAAAGAAAACCGGGAATGCTTCTGCATTCACAGGCTACAAGAAACCGTTAAGCACCTATATGATCTCACTGAGTCTGAAAGAGAAGAAGTTTTAAGTGACTTCAACGGTGTTTGAGCCTATTACCTTTGCGTTAACCCGTGCGGTGCTATTGTAAGCAGATCGAAAGGTCATAAATTTTCGTATTCTCCGAATTGGATTGGAACTACCATGGCTAGTAATGGGAATACAGCATTCTTAACGTGAGTGTCAGATAGACAAATCAGTCGAAAGTACAACCTTTTACTAAACGATTGGTCTACGAGCCTGTGTTTTCTATTACCGAATATTCAACGAGGTGCAGCCGAGTTAAATTTGACTCACAGATTACACAGGCAATTTGTCCAATTGTTTTAGGAAGGCACAACAAAACCTACAATGTTATGTATTTTTAAGCAAAAGATCACGAATAATTTTCTATCAAGAACATGAATATTATATTGTAATGTCAAATAAATTTCCCGCACGAGGAAAAGAATTACAAGTAAACCCGACAATTCCACAAAGAACTTGTAAATAACTTAGTAACTTACTATGCTCAGGCATTGTTTTTTCAACATTGTTTGGATCCAGTTCCTCCAGATTCAGAAAATTACTGAGCCTGTTAATGGACACCTGACCCTAAAAAAACGTTTTAAAAACTCCTTGAGAGATAGGTAACTATCTATGTAAACAAGGGAACATAAAGACTGTTTTTCACTCGCAACGGATCATCGTCCCCCCCGGCGAAAGAGGTTTGACTGGAAATGACTCCCGCTATTACGGACAATCGCTATAACGGACACTGAACGACGCTCCGAGCGTGTCCGCTATAACGAGAGTTGACTGTAATTAGAGTCATAAGAGTGCTTACGATCTCAGTAGTGCAATTCAGAGTCTAACGGGGTTATATGCTTGACGAAATCGGAGTCGGAAGAATCAGAACGTTTCCATTTTCTCCCCATCACGCTTATGATGATTCCATCGCTTAGAACCGGAAAACTAGACTGTCGGTGTCACAAGCGGAAGCAGAAGAACAAACCAATCACGATGCTAGTTCTCAGAGTGCTTCCTTTCTGCTTGCGCCTTCAGCACCTTTTTTACAGGATCAAAAGAGGAAGTGTCATCACAGGCAGACCACCCTACGTGTTCGTGGTTAATATTCGCTCACATAAGACTAACAAAAGAAATATGTTGAAATCTATGAGGTTATGAATAAAGCTCTGAAACTTAAATTTCTAAAAGAATCTCGTTCTAAATATTTCAATAAAGGTCAATCAAATGTTAATCGACTCGTGTGTGGTTTTTTCGTGTCCCTGGGCCGTATTAAGCGTTTTTGTCCTATGTTACGTTTGGCCTTTTCTCCTCTTAACGGTCTTCGGCCGAACGTAACAAGTACTTTATACATAACCTCATAGATTTCAACATTTGTCTTTTGTTAGTCTTATGTGAACGATTATTAACTACGAACACATAGGGTGGTCTGCCTGTGGTGTCATAAGCTGAATTGGAAACTGTGTTTGATTTTCACCGCTAGTGGAAACTAGTCTATAGGAGCTTCTCGGCAGAGTCGTCCAGGGGTTCAAGGCTGGCCAGTGCTTTGGGGATGTAGCCTTGGTTTACACCCCGTTGCATTCTTGGGAAAGACACTATACTCTCACAGTGCCTCGCTCCATCCAGGTGTGAAAAACTATCACTAATCAGCAAGTTAAATACTTGACATTATACTGTGATGGCCAAGCATACCACCTGGGGAAGGGGGGGGGGGGGGGTATCTTTTGATCCAGAGACAATATAGGGCCGCCTATCTTTCACTAAAAACGATTTTACAAATAAAATTAGCTGACCTGTATCATACTGATGATGACATTTGGAAACATGGTTATGGGATATCTCAAGATGTTGAACAGTGACAGAGCGACAAATGCCTTGTTAGCTGTCAGTTCATTTCCAGTTAGGACATAGATGGCAAATGTTGCAAGGGCAACCTGAAATAAAATATCATATAATATCAAATGATCGTGTTAATCTTGGAAATAAAGGAACGCTTATGTTTAACTCATTTTCTTCTAGATTTATTTGTTTTCAACCGTTTGGAGCGTGAAAAAGTTACATTTACATCGTCTAGAACTTTCAACCTCTTCAGGGTTCTCTTCAGGACATGATAATGAATATTATATAAGTCACTACGTTAAATATGCTGGGCAAGTAAGAAAATAGCACATGAACATTGATTCCCTAAGGTGCTGTCTAAATTGTCTTATTGTTTGAGTTTCTTAGGATAATAGTATTTACTTTTTTATTGAGGACAAGCAGGCACAGCATTCTCCAAAAAGAGAACTACCGTTAATTTTCGTCATCTCTGCTAAACTGCGTTAAACTAAACCATAGTTAATATAGGGAAATGGTTAGGAAGCCCGGCAAACATCAAAGGAGCAAACAAAGAGGCCAAGATTTATGTTGGAAGGTCCACGACCCTGCACATCTTTTGTTTTGCGCTCATACACTATGCATGAATTACGTAATCGCAATGTTTTTATTGGTTAGTTACATGAACACACGTAACCACCTATTGTATTTTGTTAGGTTTTGTGCAGGGTCAACCCCCAAAATAGCGAACAAAAACATACAACAAAGAACTTTGTCGGGATTCCTAACCATTTCCCTCCATTAACTATAACTAAACGATTAGTTAGCACTACAATAAATAAACGAACGAACAAACGAACGAACGAACCAACGAACGAACCAACGAACGAACCAACCAACGAACGAACCAATGGACGAACCAACGAACGAACCAACGAACGAACCAACGAACGAACCAACGAACGAACCAACGAACGAAAGAACCAACGAACCAACGAACGAAACAACGAACGAAAGAACCAACGAACCAATGAAAGAGCGAAAGCAATCAATAAATAAAATCTCACCATGAAAGGGGCACAGGTGTAGGTAAAGGCAAATGAGGCATTTAGGTAAGCAGCGTTCTTTAGTTGATGTAATTCTCGCTTGCGGATTTCAGATAACTTGCTCATAAAAGACTTTTCCCAAGCATACAGTTTGAGGACCTGAAAAAGAAGAGAACATTTAAACAGTTACATGGCACAAAGGCTTAAGTTAACCCTTGCACGGATTCTTTTTTTTTTTATCTTCTTGGTTTGATTTCGAAATGTCTGTGACGGTACGGTGGGCGTTGTCATAAGAAGTTAGTTATCGCCCTGTTTTCCCTCCTACTAGTAGGGGGGAAACTTCGAGAGAGTTTGCCTGTAAGCTCTTGAGCGACAATTCAAATGATAGCTTAGTGGCTGTTTTTCCATGTGAAAACAATTTCAAAATTCTTTACTTCTTCTTAAGAGTACAATGTACTCTTCTCATCAACTATACCTTAATTCCACTTAAGATTTCGTTCACCATTTTAATGCGCGCGTCTTTTGCCTCCATTTGCTTCACCTGAGAGAGATTTGAGAAAGCCATGTGTTATGTTGGTCTGTGCATAATTGATAGAAGGGAATGGTTATGACGCCGGGGAAACTTACAAGGGGCAAACAAAACCACTTATTAAGGCCCCCAGATCCAGATGCAAAAATCCTTCGGAAAATGACTCTTCCAGAATAAAAGATCATGGGCTAATGATTTTATTAAGATGAAAGCATTATAATTTTAGGCTCCTGCTATAAGTTTTTTTTTTTTTTTCAATTTGTTTTACTCTGTTAGACAATGCGACTGTAAGACTGGTTTGGGTTTTTATATCATTCAGTGTGGTAAAGGCGTTATGCATGACACATGATTTGGCTAATAATTAGCGTGTGACACGTACGCGAAATAAGCTCAAAGCTGGCCATGGTTCGTGAATTGCCAGCCTAGTAAGAACATGATCTGATTATTTTCATTATTTTAAGGACCGTGATACACGATTTCGGCAGAAACGTTCGTGAAAACCAAAGATAAATTAATTAACAGTACTGAGGCAAAATAGACAAACGATATGAATTATGAAGCCGTAGACAAAGGACGCATTATGTATCACCTTGATTTCTTTGCTTTAGGACTTGTCTCACACGGAGGCTATTGAAACTTAAATGCTACGCATATTCCCTAACCAGTTAAAGCTCATTTTCTTTGATAACGTATGCCAATTATTGGTCAAAAAAATACAAATGATCTGTGATTTAAAGGAAAATAGCTATAGGCTCTTGATTCGTGACTAGGACCCCCTTTACCACCCTGACTATTATGTTTAGTCTTTATATGTGTTTCAGTCCTTGTATATGCACTAAGAGTTTTAGTCACAGTTTTCCATCCAACCTGAGGTCATGCCCTGCCTCCCTCCGAAAAGACTAATCAACCACCCAACCACCCCCCCCTCCAACCACCTGATCCCAGGTTAAATTTCATCCAAATACAAACCCAACTTCCCCCCCCCCCCCCACCTGAACCTGAAATGGACATTGAGCAGGTATATAAGCCCAGATATTTTTTTCATATATTTTTCAGAAAATTTTTAACGGTATTGCAGCAATGGTAAAAATATTAGATATTACCTGCAATTTCCGAGCTATCCTGGTGACAACAAGATTGAAAGGAATAAACAGAAACATCACTCCCACACCTGCCAGTACAGACGGACCCATTGCATCGTACAAAAAATACAATGCAATCACTATGACTAAAGGTGATGACCACAGGACGTTCACGTAAGTCGTGAGGTCCATAAGCCGCTGTGCATCCACTGACATCAGGTTTACCATCTCCCCGGCTGTGGATTCTGTCCGCGCACTACTGTTCAATGCAAGTGCCTAAAGGGTGTTCAAAAGTGGCAAACATTATACAAAATGATAGTGTTACAGTAAACAAGTGAGGCAGAGGCAGTGGATAAAAAATGTTGAGTATTATTAATATGGCCTTATTGACTGAGTAAGGGGGGGGGGGTAGGCTAAGAAAGTATTTGGCTTATTAAGGTTATGGCATACTGAGCAAGTATTTTGCAAGACATGCATTTTTTGGAAGGACCATTCACCAGGGTTCAAAATAAAATTTCGTTTTTAGCCTGAATTTGTCGGCCTTATTTGTCAAGCCTCATTTTTTCCCGGCTGTTAAAGAGCCATGCATTTTTAAGGGACACAATCCATATGCATATATTACATACCAGGTTTGCAATGCATTCTGGGGCGATTTTAAACAGAGTCGGCCATCAGTTGCAAGTTTTACGGCAAAACGCAATGTAACTTTTTTTCTTATTTTGAATGTTTGAGAAGCAAATAAGATATTCCAATATAATTTTCTGGAGGGACACAATACCTGAGAAGGGCAGCCCGTTATTCATCTTAACACAAAAATGAACTAAACCGTAAAACCAGAAGTTTTAGTCGCCAGAAGTTTATATCGCACTTTCTAGCCCTGTAGCTGCTTTATTTTCTGAAACGAAATGTTTACTTCAACATTACAGCAACTTTGATTTCAGTTGGCCGATCAAGGCAAGATATTTTCTATTTCTTTCGTGAAAAGTAGCCGATCGTAGCCGGCAAGTGTCGTGAAAATGTCGGCGACCACCGACAGCCGGCTTCTATTTTGAACCCTGATTCACCACTCCTAGCTGGCCATCTAACTTATTCCTAAAGATACGTTGTACACATTAAGTACAGTGTACCTTTGCATAAATCATTCCAATGATTGCAGTTCGTATCCTCATTCCAAGGACAAAAACAATCTGCCAGTACTGATGGATTATGGTAGACATGAACATTGATACAAGGAACATAGAAACAGCATAAACATATCCCTTCCACGTCTCTTGAGTACTGTCTTGTGTATAGGAGATCAGCATGCTGAAGATGACAAAACATGCAATGGGTCAGCTAGAGGAAACAAAACACTCTTAACATAAAAGATGTGCACTGTTTTGCTGCATTGTTTGAACAATTGCCAATAAATAGTGGCTTAGCATCAAAAGCACACTGCATGTGCTGTAGCTGTAACCCTTTGCACGCATTGCAAGCCTATAATTAACAAATTAGTACCAAATCATATGGACATGCAATGCATGTAGAGGGTACAATGCATTCAAATGTATTTTTGCTGTAACCATGTGCACGCATTGCAGGCCTATAATCAAACAAAGAGCACCACATCATATATAGGCAGGCAATGCGTGCAGACAGCACAATTCATGATCTAGATGTCTATGTAACTGTAACCCGTTGCGTGCATTGCAGGGTCTATAATCATAAGTGTAGCCACTGACAATGGGTACAGAAAGCACCATACACTCAGATTTCTAATGTGGTCGATACCCTCTCATGCACTGCAGTTTTTATAATCATACTCAGTAAGACCAAGGATTATAGGCATGTAATGTGTACAGTGAGCATGCATTAATGACATATGAAATCAGTTAAAACATTGACGTGTTGGCCCTTATTGGAGGTATGTCAAAGCTTGCCAGATGTTGCTGGCTGATTGGCAGGCTGCCGTCAGGCTCAAGTGGTAGATACTGTTCACAAATACTTGTCTGTACATGTAACTTTATAAAAGGCCTGCTCACCCTACATATTTTTAGTTAATATCCCCCAGTCCAACCTGGCGAAAAACATCCTACTTACTTCATCAACTGTGGTTGAAGAAACTGAACAATGTCATATATAAGTTTCAGTAACATCCCAATCAGGAACTGAGGTCCAAACTGGTGTGCCATGGCTCTGAGTAAGGACGCTTTCTTCTTCTTCTTTTTCTTGTCCTGTTTCTTTTCAGGCTTCTTTGAAACAAATTCCACTTTTGTTTCATCATTTTCTTCTACATTCAACTTTGCCGTCTCCTGTTCCTGCTGCTCCTCCAAGGGACATCTCTTTCCACTAGAAAATTATTTAAGAAATGTACTAAATAAATTAGACAACTTCTCTCAGAGGGAGAGGGGTGCTCATTTTTTGAAGCTTGTCTCAAGAAAGGGGGAGGGAGTGTCAATTTTTTCTATCACTTAACTTTGGTAATTGTGAAGTGATAAATAAATCATCTTGAAGTATGAGTTGGGAAGGGCGGTGGCCTAAGGATTAGTGTGCTGGACTTAAGATCAAGCAGTCCGGGTTCGAGCCCTTGTTGGGGCACCGCGTCTTGGGCAAGACACTCATTGGTGCAGTACTGTCAAATTTACCGCTGGTGGTAACCCTGCAATGGACTAGCATCTTATCCAGGGAGGAGTAGAAATATACTCTTAGTTGCTTCATGCTACTGCAGACCTGGCTTGAACACAGACCCCTTACCTAATACCTTACTTATATTTCCTTCAAAGCTTGCGAGCGCTGCATGATTAATTGAATTCATGCCTAGATGTAACAATCTGTGTTTATTCCTTTTGTTGTGCAGGGCAAGGGTGGAGGGGAGCTGGGGAGCTTAAAAGAGACCACCTGCATGGGGCCTAACTGATTGTCAGTGTTTTCAAAGAAACTAAATGTAGTAACAAGACTGAATTGGAATATTAACATGTGAGTAAAATGGAGAAAATAGAACTTCACATTACATTGCACATCGCTCTTCCTCCTTGGCCCATTTCTTCATAAAAGTGGGAACAATAGTCAGCGACTTGTTACTTTTGCCTAATGCCCACAAATCATCATCCACCAAAGGCCTCTTAAATCCTTTAAGAATCAACCTATTAACAAACAGGATCAATATTGTCCATACCCTGGTGAAAATCTTTTTAAGATCCTCAAGGATCTTTAAAGATCTGCGCAAGGATCTTTGTGGATCTTGACAAGGATCTGCAAGGATCTTCATCCATATCCTCAAAGATCTTAAAGGATCTTTTAAAATTCTTGCAGGACCCTGCAGGGTCCCTGCAAAGATCCTTAAGGATCCTTCAAGATCCTTCAAGATCCTTTAAGATCCTTAAGGATCTTAAAGGATCCTTAAGGATCCTTTAAGATCCTGAAGGATCTTTGCAGGGACCTTGCAGGATCCTGCAAGAATTTGTACAGAATTTGTCCTGCAAGAATTTTACAGGACCTTTGCAGATCTTTAAAGATCTTTGAAGATCCTTGAGGATCTTCAAAAGATTTTCACCAGGGTAATGTTCGCTTTATAAAATATATACTAATATACAAGGCCAAAAAGAGTTAAAAATGGTATAATTAAAATGATAAAACCAAACGTTTTCGGCTGAAAACGTTTGGTTTTATCATTTTAATTTTACCATTTTTAACTCTTTTTAGCCTTGTATATAGTATATAGGATCAATATTAATAATAATTATTCTCAGGGGAAAACACCATAATATTTAAGACTCCATATTAACAAACTTATCGCAAAGATGCAATGGGGCAATTATTGTGTCCCACCCACAGCTACTCCATCACTCTTATCAACTTACCTAATTGCTAAATACAGAATTTACCGAAAAAATATGTCACAAGATCAAGCTTACCCATTAAGCCACCAAAAAGTCAGTTTTGAGAAGATGTTGGCCTTTTCCTCAGGACATGGGCCCTGTTGTAAGACAAGTAAAATGTGATTTGAACACGAAGATCTTTCAGAGAACAGAAAATAGTTAATTCAAGCGTGATAAAATATGTTACCCTGTTTGCAACATCTCTTTCAGCAGGAGCCTCAGGAAAGAACTTTAGATCAACTTCTGAATTGACCAAGGCTGCTGTCAATTCAACATTATGCTCCAACTCCTCATCCCTAGAAATATCATTTGATTTTAGTTTTTACTAATTATTTTTAATTACTACATACCAAACTAACAAAAATGAATGTATTGTCAACCCTTCAAAGTAAGACTCCAACAGCTTTAAATTTAAGATTTTGCAAACAGGCCACTTCTGATTACCTACCCCCCCCCCCCTCTCTCTCCACACCCCTTTTCAGTTCCAAAAAATTCTTTCACCACCCATTTTCTCAAATCTGAGAGGTAAAATCTCTTCAAAATTGAAGCCCCTTTTATAAATAATTATAGTAACCATGGCTTTTTTAATGGACACTCTTTATAAAACCAGCAAGGAGAGGTGTCCATTTATGGGAGACTAAAATTGTACAAATTGTGTTTGTGTAATGTTGCTGAGATCGTCACAGTTAAGTGTCTGCCAAAAAACAGGCGTCTGCCTTAAAGAGGGATCCCTTGACCGAGATTCAACTGTACGTACTCTTCATGGGTCAAGTCATCTTTCAGTGGCACCACACAAGTGCTAGGAATGTATCCTTTTTCTCCACTGCCAACATGCTTTACATAAAGCCACCAGTCCACATCCCTTCCTAACACCTCAAACTTTTCTCCTCTTTTTACAGACAGCTGGGCAGAAATGTCAGGAGCAGTGTCGACAGCTTCTTGAGTTTCAAGATCATCATCTTGATTGGGGTCATGTGCAGACACTGCTATAACAAGAAGATCCTTTTTGGCATGTTCTTCCATTGTCACAGTTTGTTAACACTGATACACCATCAGTACAGTTGCTCTGGCCTCTTCAACAAACACCTACTGTAAAAGGATATATGAAAGATGTAAAGGCGACAAGATATGATTGTGGCTTACACTTTGAGTAAGCCACACAAAAAATAAAATATCACAAAAAAATCTACATGTATTAAATTTTATTTAAGAAAAAAAAAATGTGATCAAATACCACTCAGGTATAAAATATCAGACATTAAAAAAATGAGGTCTGAAATATGAAGTTTCAAATTTCAGAGGTAAGGTCTGAAATATGTTATTGGTAGTCACATGTATTTTCATTGACTATAAACAAATGTACATGTATGCACGTTTCAGGCCTGTAAAGAGATACACTGGCACGCTGTATCCTCATCAAAACTTCCATGTATAGGTTACCCTGACCTTCCGCCGGGGCCTATATACCCTCTGGCTCTTGGCATATTTTTCTACTGTTTGAACTATAAATAGCATGAAAATATGTAGGCATGCATGTTATTCTGGCAACAAATTTAGACTACAAGGGTAATTCGATTTATTCATTTTTGTTTCCATTTAAGACTGTACAACTCGAAAGATTTAACATGACAATACACATTTATTAAGTGTGTTAAAATAATGAGTCACGGTTCCCTCGGCAAGCTTTTGTCTCATCATGTAGCTCCGCGACCGCGTGGAATCTCAATCAAGAACAAGCATAAACTATATCAAGAAAAAGGTACCAACAGAGAAATATTGGACCTTTACAAAACATTGCACAAACGAATTCAACGCAATGTAAACATCATCGACATAATTTGCAAAGAGATCTACTGAAATATAATTAAAACTCTGACAGATTACAATGTATTATGTTAGCTTACATGCAAATCCAGCCGTGTTTGATTTTGAACCGATTTCTCAGGTGTGCGCCGAGGAAATTGGCAGTAACTAATAAACTCCACTTGAAAGGTTAACAATTTTTGACTCAGGGTTACGATCTGAGATGTTTATTGTTATAATTATTGACAGAAATTGAGATAACATTGCATCGCATAAACTTTTATGTTATGCAGATTTCCAGCGGCGAAGCAAAGATCCATGATGGCCAGAGCACGAACATCTCTAGCAGCCTTACAAATGATTATTTTTAAGACGTCTTCATGCAACTTAAATCGCCTGTTTATTTGCATCAATGTGAACTAACCTTTTCAGCGTTTAAAACTGTCGAAATCCACTTGAGTAGCCGCCGGGCACTGTTTTGCAGGAGCTCGAGTAGGGCGGACAGGGGAGTGTTCTGTTTTGATTGGAAATTTGAAGACTGGGTTTGAGTGTAATGACATCACATTTTGGCGGGAATCGCCCGTAAGTCACGCGATTTGTTTTTTTTCCTAAACATTCGGCTTGACGAAAAAATATCATGATTTTGTAAGAGGCAAATAGTCATGTCTTCGCATCTCTCGCAGGAAATTGCCTCAGAAATCGCACAGTCATGTAAAATCGGCTTTCACCTACGCCTAACACCCCTCCCCCTCCCGCCTAACTAAATTGAAAACGTCCCAAGCCCCCTAGTATCAGTAGAGTTGTCAAAGGCTTGGCTACCAAGGTTTGATGCTGGCCCAGGTTATTCGCGGTCAACCTTTCAAGGCAAGTTTTGATCCAAAACAAAGAAAAAAAAAATCTCCTGAGAATAACATAAGCTGCAAAAAAATCGCAGATTGCCGGTACATCACGTTTGTTTTATCGTTTCGAATTTGTTATGTTTCTAATAATGTTAACTAATGAAACATAACTCGGACAGGAAGGAAGGATTTCTACATTCTCCTGCGTCGATTGCATATCGATTTCGTTGAAGGCCGGTTGGTCATTTGATGGTCACGGCATCCCGGCTTTCAAATACAAAGCTTATTTAAGATTTCTACCAGCGGGGAAGTCTTGGTAAGTTTTTGTTACTTCTTTGTTATTTTTGAAAGCGCTTAACTGTGTATTTAGCTTGGTTATACTTGTATAGACCGTCTGAACATAGGGAAATTGACGAAGCTTTTGTAAGCTTTATGTTGTATATACAGGCTTGAATTGTGTCTGCTTGCGTTCATCGACATCAAAGTTCAAATGTACAATGTCCAGAATTCAAGTAGTTAATCGTTGTTTTTAAAACGCAAAGCAACATGTATGCAAATTACAAAATATTCTTCTTTATATAACGGGTAACGTCGGTAACGTTATGCAAATCGTGATAAAAGTCCCGAAAGCTAATCTGGCATAATATAATGCGTATTGACATTGACCTTTCTCGATGACTATTGACTTCAGAACATCATTTCGCACCAAAATCAGCTGTAGATCGATGCCTTTGGGCACGTTATTATATATAAACAAGTTAAAACAATCAATGTAAATTATCCTAGATTTACATTTAAAGCTGATTTCCAGTCCGTACTGCGCAGACTCGGGGTTTGTTTACGTTTTTGTTTTGAATTCGTTGAAACGTTACACTTCGGTGACAGCATACATGAAGTTTTTTTAGTCCGCCATTACAGTTCGCTTCGTTCAAGAACTTCCGATGAGCTGAAACGTCGGTTTGAAATAGCGTCAAGGTTCTTCTACTTGTTATTATTTGTTCTGCAAGGATATCTGGCGTTAATAATGAAGAAACAGATAAGTTTGTCACGTAATTTTTAGTTTTGCTTTGTTTGTGAGGCTCACATAAACATTGCAGCCGAGATTGCGCAGTATGGACTATAATTCATCTTTAAGTTATGATTATTTTAAATAGTTCCGATCCATTGGGTGAGTTATACATTTTTTTCTTTATATTTAAATATGAATCTCATATCATACAAGATCTGTATCCTTGAAAATTGAACTGAACCTTGACAAAAATATATGTAATATTTCATTTAGGGCCCGGACGCACTGGACTGACAAAATTTGTTTGGCTCTACCAAAAATCTCGACAAATTTTGTCTCTACCAAATTTTGAATTTGGCAATCGTGGACGCACTTGAAAACACCAAATTATTTGTTAACCACAAAGTGTCAATCATGTTAAAACTGTACACCTTCGATAACTTTCCGTTCGCTAAAAAGAGTCTTACTTTCCGGCCGATAAGAGCCGTATTTTTCGCTTTTAGTACAATTCAATAGTCTTGACTCGCCGCGTTTTGATTTTGATCAGCAGCGGTACTTGTACTCGGGCGGTTTGAAAATTGTGCCAAGCCAGGAGTACTTGCATACCGGAGGTGTAATGGAGAGAAGATTTGCAAACCATATATATATTATAGTTGTTGTATGGAGTAGATGGTCATTATAATCTTTGCCGTCCTCCACGTCGAACTGTCGAGAAAAAAATAAAATATTTTGGCGGAAATCTGCAAAGCGAGATCAAAAATACTTGTTTGACGTTTTCCTATAGATTACGGCGTGTTAATTGAAAAATCTGTCAGATTTGACGCTTGACAAAAATTGGTCCTGCTCCGAGGCAGGACGACGGCGCCTTTGAAGTTTGGTAAGGCTTGACAAAATTTGGTAGATCTGAAAATCACCGGGCGCACTTGTCTCCCGGAACTGGTGACAGATTTTTTCGCAAAATAAACACAAATTTGCCCAGTGCGTCCGGGCCCTTACTGGTAAATAATGATGGCAACTTTCAAGGCAATAAATTTCTGAAGATAAATAGTGCTTTTTTCGATGTTTTTGCTTGTTTACAAGCTAAAAACGTAGAATAGGGGTTAGTGGACAAAATTTGGAACCACATATTTGTAAACTCTCAAGGGACTTTTTTAATTTCTCAAGGGACTGTTTTAATTCCTCAAGGGATTACTTTCCGCTGTGGGTGATCACTTGCGATCTCATGAAAAAAACGTGACTTGTCACATTTACAAACGTTATATAACAATTTTAAAAGTGACATGTCAGCTTTCTTATCTCAACGCACATGTGTCTGAAAGGCGATCTATAAAAAGCGTCGCACAAACAATGGATTGCGTAACTAGAACACGAATAAATAATCACTAGCACTTACATCCTTTAAAAATTACAAACGTCAAAAATAAACCATACCAAAAAACTCGCTCTTTTCAAAGATATTATTGAAGTTAAAACAAATGCGAGAGATGGGGGCTTCTTTTAGCTTAGGAGCGGTTAAAAATTAGGCCAAATTTGGTCGCTACATGCAAGCGCAACTCTATTTCGTCATCAGCCTAGGTCGTTAGGGACGTGACCTCGCGTTGACAGGGAATGACAGCAATGTTGCATGAATCGGCTTTACAACATGCGATCGTATCTACGCAGTTTGAGTGGAATTTCAGTCAAAGACAGCAAAATTCTTTCTTATTTCATCTTCAAATATAATTCGAAAGCATTCACTGTATATATGGCTTTTGTTTAATCCTGGGTCTTGATATCCGACCCTTGCAGAGCCTAGACAAAACGCAGCTTGAGTGTAACGATTTGTTTACGCTGCAATTATATTTTGCTGTTTCATTTGCTAATTTTGCTTTAATTCTGCCGTAATCGACTGCACCTCGAAAGGTCCTTGCAATTTTAAACTATAGAATTGTCAGATCTCGGTGACATTTGCACTGTTTATTTGTGTAATGTTAAGGAATATGTGTATAAATACCCGGCGCGGACGAGCCATTTTTGACAAAATTATATGGCTGCATTTCCTCCGCGAAGATAGGAAATTGTTAAACTAAACTACAAAGAAACTGTAATGATAAAGTTCGAAGAACAATGCACAGGATAAACCTTCGACTCGTACTTCATGCAAAAACGTCGATATTCGAAGAGACTTTGATTTATTATTTTAAATCCACCAATTGAAAGCAGATCTTTTAAAAGAAAGGCATCTGCAACACTATCAATCGTAAGTTACACAGCAAACCTTTAGGACAATTTACACGGGTGTGCATCTGTTGTAAGGATATCACAGGTCGATTTACACAATGTGATTTGTGTTGTAGTCATGGCATAAAATTAATGTGTCGCATGCGATGGTCCTATGCAAAATTGTACCGTCTAGGGGTGCTGAATGGTAAAAGCAAGTTTTTTTGCGAGATGGTGAGACTGATATCTTTTCTGCGAGCCTGAGACCTTTTTAGCCTTACAAGAAAAAAATAGAGACTCTGCGAAGGCATCAAAGAAAAATTTGAGACGACAAGACCCCTGAAATTTGGCTAAAATTTTGTGAGACACCCATTTTTGGAAGGACAATACACCATGTCACCCCTAATTCTGCTCAGTAATATTCATCCAATACTCGCACTTTGCACTTGAACAACTACATCTGGAATGCTTTCATCCTTGCCCACTTGATGTTTGCTTAGATTGTACAACTTTATCTCATACAACAAGCTTACAAAATGATTTCTATAACACAAATTGTTTAAGCTAATCCTGGGAACAATCAATGACATACAACTTGCTTATGATTGTTGCTTGACAAAAAATGTATCATAGGATTTTAAAGTATGTTTTAAAACCATACCACAAATTTTTTAAGCTTCAAACTATCATGGTGTATACAGTCAATTCCCGCCTTGCGGACACCTTGCTAATATTACAGACACCCCATTATTACAGACAAGAGTTTTAAAAGTCCTGGCAAGTAAGAATAACTGAAAATAACCCCTGCTACTGCAGACTTTCACAACTGTGGACACCAAATTGTGGTCTCGAAAGTGTCTGTACTGTTATATTGTGAATTGACTGTATGATGATAGTTGTATTTTCTTGCATGAAAAGAACAGCATGCAGTCACAGCTGAAATGCTTGCAACAGAGCTGAATACCCTCTTAATTGCTCGATACCGAGAGAGGCTTCTGCTTATATGGGAGGTACCCAGAATGGAACTAGCTAGCTACAAGAAACCACAAATTGGCTTTTTTTCTTTTGAATTTGACTTTTTTTTAGATATGCCCAAATACTGCTCTCTGCAAAGTCTTACTGGCACAGAAGGATATACACACATGCGTGTAAGGCATGGCAACAGTAGCATCAAAGAAAGTAAAGGTGGTGGCTATTTACGATTTTGACCCATCACAGACTGATGGTGTCTTGACGCAAGACTGCCTTAAGAATGCACCGACTGCTCAAGCTCAGTTGCAATTTCACAAAGGCCAGTGTTTTGAGATCCTGACCAAGAATATCAAGTCTTGGTGGTTATATGTCAGGTGCGCCTCAAGCCAGAAAGAAGGGTTTATACCCAGCATCTGCGTTGTCCCAGTAAGGGATGACCTGGATGATGAAAAGTAAGTGCTACATCAAAGTATGTGTGTGATTAAGACTCCTACATGTACACGTTGCAGGGCTGTAGGCAGGGGAGGGGGGTGCTGGGTGTGTTCGCATCCCCTCCCCCGGCCTCTCCCTTGTGGGCCACAAAGGACAGCCAAGTCAGGGAGTGAGGGTAAAAGTCACTCTCAGGATGCAGGAAATGAGGAATTCAACAACTTGACTTATTTCAAAATTTCCTTAAAAACAATACCCCCCAGGGGCTCACCCCTTGGGACCACAGCTCACCCACCCATGCAAAATCCTAACTATAGCTCTGCCGTGGCCTCATGGTCTGCGCACTAGACTCCAGATTGAGCTGTCTGGGTTACAGCCGTAGGGGGGTCATTGCGTTGTGTTCTTGGGCAAGGATGTGTTTTACCAAACATGGCTTTATCACAAACATTTTTCCCTCAGAGAATTTGGGGGTAGAGTTGCGGCTGTACTCCATTTTTTTTTTTTTTTTTTTTAGCTAGGCAAGAGAAATATTTGGTCAGTACTAAGGCATGAGCAGGTGCGAGACTCGTGCCTTGGGCCTGAGATTTGGCAGATAGTGGGGGTAATTCACTTTTTCATTTGGGTGTAGAGTGTTTTACATTTTTTTTTTTGCCAATGACAGAATCCCTGGTGACCCCAAAATTAAAAAGTTGCACCTTAGTATTGTCAGATCTTATACAATGTATCTAGGGCTAGACACTGCCCTCCAATTAATCCACATGTGCTTGAGCGAGGCTATTTTGAAATTGCAGGCTTCATTTTCTCTCGAGTGGTGGTGATGTGTCTCCTTCAATGGTTAATGAACAACTGGATTCAAAGTTCTTCCCAAACATCCCCAGTACGACAATACAAGAAAAGACAGCATCAATTAGGGTATGCATAATTTAGTTAATATGTAATTATTCATTGTTAGTCATCTGTTTTTTCCTTTGTTTGTTTATTTGTTAAAAAGTGTAAAGTTCTGTAACTAGTTTGATGCTAATTTGTTTGGTAGCCAGAGCAGTGTAATCTTCCATTATTTAAAATGAATATATATTCTTTTAGTAATGACTACTTATTATACACCTCATCAAATATTTTTTTTTCCTTGTAGAAACCATGCCCTGAGGAAAAAGCTAATTTCTTTTCAAGATTGTCATTTTGGTGGCTAAACAGGTACTTTGGTCGATTTTTAATCACAATTAATTTTCTTTTTAGAATCTGTTCTTCCCTTTCGTTCTTATTTCTTTTTTTTCTTTTTCCTCATTTTTTTCAAATTTGCTTGTTCGTTTGTTCCTTTGCTCATTCATTGGTTCTTTCGTTCATTGTTCATTCTTTTGTCAAGTTTGTCTGTTTATTTGTTACATACATACTTTCTCTCTTTCTCCTCTTTCTGACTCTCTATAAAAATAATGTGGAATCCACATGTAGCTGTTGTCTACTCTTCCCTGTACATTCACGTACAAAGAAGAAGTCTTTTGAAAAATTAATTGGTCTGACCTTAATAAATTTTTTTTGTTCAGTCTGATTCTAACTGGCTTCAAGAGACCACTGCAGGACAGTGACTTGTGGTCATTAGAGGAGAGGAGTCTTTCATGTAACATTGTACCAAGACTTCACAGAGAGTGGGACAAGGAATTGAGAAAATGTCATAGGTTTGTGGCAGTTTTTGTTAGTCATTACCCCTTTAACCTTTTTTCACCACCCCCTACCAATACTCAGGCCTTCGCCAATTTCCTTTCCGAAATACATGTAATAAGTATTAAAGGGGCAGTGTCACCAACATTAAGTGCAACTTGAAAGTCCAATGAGTGTGTTGATGTTTATTGGAAATCCACTAATAGTGGCCTGGCTTTGCTAAAATTGTTAAACAGTGGTGTGGTTACAATGTATTTAAATGTAATGTAAATTAATGTTGTTTAAAGGGGTCATGTACTCAACTCTGAGGTAGCTAGTTTACAGGCAGGCCACTGAAACAGAGGAAACAAATATTATAAATGAACATAACATGATTAAAAATCCCAAATGGCAGGAGGCAGACCAGTTGGCTATAATTATACCAAGCGTGACGGAGGATTTGAACTCGAAAACCATTGATCACAGTTGTTACATGTAATTCACATATTGGAGAATGAATTTATGCCTTTTTGTTGTAACAGTTGTTCAAGACTTCTAGTGATACTGTCCCTCTAAGATGACAGTGACATATTTTCACTATTGAATAAATTTTATGTTGACACCTTCCACAACAAAATAGTTGTTATCTATGTTTTAAAAGATTATCATTTTATCACTTTCCTCCCCCCCCCCCCCAAAAGAAAAAAAAAAACGGAAAAGAGAAATAATTCAGTGTTTTTTTTTTTTTCTTGCTGTCAAACAAAATCAAGAGTACTTTTCACATTTCAGGAAAAACAAAACACATCAAACTGGCGAACAAGAATCTGAAAGGATCCATCTTCGTGGAACATCTGATGTAGCTTTTGCTGAAAAGAAGTGCCATGAACCATCCCTGATCAAAGCTATGATCAGAGTATTTTCACCCTACTTTGTGATAGGAATCCTCTTTAAGCTGATCAATGATATGCTACTGTTTATTCAGCCATATCTTCTTGGGTAGGTAGAGTCTCACCATGCAGTTGTAGGGCTGATAACAGGGGCATAGCTAGCTTTTTGAAGAGTTGTAGGCCTGGTCAATCAGCCCTTAAGGGTTGCATTTCAAAAGGGGGGGGGGGGGGGGTGGAGGACCGCCGAAGAAGGTTTTTGGATCAAGACTCTCGAAAATGCTTTCTCCTCCGCTTTCTGCTGTTGATATGTGTATTCCCAGCACCTAAACTATAACATTTCATAGGAAGGAACTGCGCCGTTTTCACTCATTCCAAAATAAATGCACTTATCTTTTACGGCGCATGCAATTTTGCATTTGTCTGTCACCTGGCTGGTCTAGAAAACCCTTGAGTTTGCACTTGCTAGATGAACCTTGATCTCATTGCGAAAGGGTAGCTGCGAAATATATAATGCTAAGGTTGGTTACAAATTGCTTTCTTTTTATCTTGAAAGCGTTTTAGCCTGAATTTTTGTCCCTAATAGCGGGAGTCACTTCCAGTCAGACCTCTATTTCCTTCACTTGGGATCTGGATTTTGTCCGTTATAGCGAGTGCCTGTAATAGTGGGGTGTCCACCAGACGAGAGTTGACTATTGTCACCATAAATTATGCCAACATTAAGTTCCAGCATTGCGACATGCCTGAAGATAGACAGTTAGTAATGAATCAGGGCGGGGAAGGGCCTTCTCTAGGCTCGATTTCCAGCCGTTTTTCGGGAAAATGAGCCCGCGCTCCTCCCCTCCTCTCTCTCTCGGGGAGGAACAAAGACCGGACTCGAGGAGGCGGCGGAAATCGAGCCTAGGCCTTCTCCCACCCTGGTAAAACTTGAAAATGGAAAGGTCACGTTACGATTTCTTTACCATGATAACATTTGCTTGTATTTTTTAGACTCCTTATAGAATACACAGAGGATAAAGGGAATGATGCAGACAGATGGAAAGGTTATGTGTATGTTGTCTGTATGGTGGTCGTAGCGACCCTTCAAGTCACAGCGGTGCAGCATTCACTTCAAATTGCATTCAAATCAGCAATGAGAGTTCATACAAGTATCATCGGTGTTGTTTATGCTAAGGTAAGTCTTCTATATCAAGGTTTGTGAACATTTGATTCGCTTAATAAGCTGTGTTAGTTCACTCTTGGTGTCCAGGCAATTGAAATCCAGTGTGAACAGTGGTGAAAATGTTTGCTCCCATAACGAACAGAATGCAAGCAACGAACAAACGGATAAACGAGATTTGATTGGTTTTACGAGCGCAAACAAACGCTTGTTTTATTGCATTAGACAACAAATTGAAATAAACTAAATTTAGACTAGATTTCAACTCCGAACTTCAGTAATGAAACTGGTAGTTTTTACCATTTTGGAGGAGATATGTCCAGAAATGCACGCAGTTACGAAAATTGCGAAAATCACAAAATTTCGCAAAAATCGCAAGAGAAGCATAAATGAGGGTCGAGGAGGGCCCTCGACAAAACTGCGAATCGTAAAAATGGCAAGAGAAGCGTAAATGGAGAGACGTATTCAACACAGAAAAAGTACCAGACTTTAGGAGATTAATCATTGAATGGTAAATTTACTTCGACGAAAACCATGTATCTCACAACACCGCTAGGACAACTTACAAAAATTGCTGAAAATTCATTTTATTCTGATATGGTTGAAAAAGAAAAAAACGTTCCTTTCTCCTGGTGAATGCCTAGGCCCTGTCACTGAGTAGCCCATCCAGAAGAATCTCCACAGCTGGAGAGATGGTTAATCTCATGGCAGTAGATGCTCAGCGTGTAATGCAGCTTGTTCAGTCCCTCAATCAACTCTGGTCTGCACCATTCCAAATCTGTGTCGCCATCTACTTCTTATACGTCACCATGGGTGTGGCTGTTCTGGCTGGATTAGGCATGCTCATACTGTTAGTACCGCTGAATCTTCTCATCACGCGATTAGTCAGGAAGATACAGGTGATAATTTTGTTTCCTATAATAGTCGTATTTATATATTATTTTGGTATTTTCCGGCTGCCTTCTTTCTGTACGTCACAAATGTATGATAGGACAGTTTGCTTTTGATAACCCAAAGTCTTGCGAAATGCCGTCGGACTTTTAAAAAGTAATCGTCATATAAATTTGTAAAATTCATTAATATTTCAACAGGAAAGTATTCTGCGTATTCTGTATCAAAGTAGGGGTATTTTATCTTAGTATTATGTGCAGAAAATTGTTTGTTTTAGTTGCAATATTTTTATTTTCAGGTAAAGCAGTTGGAAAATGCCGATGAGCGCATTAAGCTGATGAATGAAGTGCTTAGTGGAATAAAGGTACATCTTCAAAAAAATGAAACCTTAAGAATACCATGCAAGAAGGGACTTTGTGTTTATTGATATATTCGTTGGTTGGTTGGTTCGTTTGTTCGTTCGTTCGATTGGCTGGCTGGCTGGCGGGCTGCTCTGAAAACTTCGTGTACACCACAGTGATTCAATGTTTGTCATTCCAACAAGTAGCGTTGTTTTTCATACTCGTCCAAATTTTATCGTGGTCTGTTGCCCCAAAAAGAAAATTGTTCCACTTTTTGTACGAATTAGTCGGCAGTGGACATGCCTGAGCTCTTGCCCAACGTTGTCGCGTCGGTAGATTTGCTATCGTTTTCTAGTTTCTTTGTACAAACTTAAGTGTATTTTCGTACATTCTAGGTTCTTAAGCTGTATGCCTGGGAGGAATCATTCATGAACAAGATCACTGCGATCAGAAATAAAGAACTTCGTCATCTCACCAATAGTATGTACCTTGGTGCTGCGGTCTCCTTCACTTTCATCTGTGCTCCATTTCTGGTAAGGAACTATTTAAAGGTCCCCACAAATGCGGCTGCATCGCTTATTGCGAAAACGCTGCTTTCCAAAATCGTTTTTTTTTTTTGGCCCACGAACGGGGAAACATTTTCTACGCAAGCGACCTGTGTCTAAAAAATCAAGAAACATTTTCTTTTTTGCTTCTCGGGAACAAAAATGGCAACAATGTTTCCTTAACAGTTTTAACAGCTGAACTGAACTGAGTGCGCTAGGCCAGTATAATTTGTGTCCAGCACTCTTCTCTTGTTAAATCTCTGTAGATGTAGCCCACCAAACAAAAAATGGGGGCAGCCCCCCCCCCCCCCCACACACACACACACACACACATTTCAGTGCCAAAAGTATCGCTACTGTAGCGTAAAATTGGTTTGTCAAGACACAAATTGCTTTATCAGGATCGTTCTTGACGGGATAATATGGTGAATATGCCAAAAAGCAGCAACTGAACTGCCTAGTTATTCATTGTAACAAATCTAATACGGATACACCAGACACTGTTAAAGACATTTTGGGAAATTTGCGTAGGGTATTAGGGGGGGGGGGAGGGGGGGTATGTGCTTGGCTTGGAGTACGATGAGCCCCCACGTTTTAAAGCGCTCCGCCGCCTCTGTTATACACAATCTAAAATCATGTTACAGGTTTTGCAGTGGAAGGCCCCATGGAATTGAAATGGACAGAGTTTTAGTGGATTTGACTTAAATAGGGGATAGAGAAGATGAGTTGAAGATTTGAAATTAAAACTTTTGGATGGGCATAAAAGAGGTTACTGCCAACCGGATGTGCACTTCCCTCGGGGATTTTCTTTTTGTGGCGTGTTTAAGTTTGTATTCCAGTTTTGCCTTTATCTAACCTTTCATTCCATTGTTTCACTTTAGTAGAACCAGTACTGCTCGACTTTTTACCAGAGAACACTTGTATCTGGTGTATAAAATAACGTTATTTCCTGTCTGCTTTTCCTTTCAGGTTTCTCTGGCCACATTTACTGTGTACGTTTTGCTTGGAAACGAGCTGACTGCTGGTAAAGCTTTTGTAGCGATCTCCTTGTTCAACATTCTACGTTTTCCTCTTTCTATGCTACCAAGGGTGATATTGAACTTTATTCAGGTATGTTCAGCAGATCAAGGTACAGTATTATACTGTACCTTGATGTAAAATGCATGTATGTATACTCTGCAACTAACTGACATGCTACGTTCCATTGCACCCGTTTTCAGTGTAACGTGCATAGCGACTTTCTATCGATATCCATCTTTCGATATCCATCTTTAAACAAACAAGACAGATCGAAATCCGCCAATCACAGCCCACTACCTTCTGAACTTGTGGGCTCATTTGCATGAAACTAATACCGGTATGCATCGGTTTTGATTGGCTCATTTCAAAAGACCATGCCTAAAGATAGATGTAGAAAGATAGCTATGCACGTAACACTGAAAGCGGGTATAAAGCTGTTTTTTTTTTTTTTTGTTTTTTTTTTAGGCTCAAGTTTCATTCCATCGCCTGGAACAGTTCTTAAAACTTGATGAACTAGACCCCGAAAACGTCCTACGGAGCATGCCGTCACAATGTAAGCTCTAATGGCATGTAAAAGACTAACATTTGCTATTGTATTGATTTATAACAACAAAATACCTCAAACTAAACTGAATACACAACGTCCTGCCCGAGCACACGTCATAACGACATAACGACCGTCATACTGCAAACCCTTAATCGGGGTCGCCCACTACCTCACGGAACCAGACATGTCATTGTTCTTAAAACAATGACTATCAGGTCACAAAAGCCCCTACTTCTAGAAAACAATGGGTAGCGTTTTCAATAGGCGAATGGAAAAAGAGGATCCACAGAGGTAGTGGCTTACTGCTTGATCGAGATGACTGCTGATCACTTGTGTGGATATCAGCTATATGGCCCTCACAGCCAGCTACTTGGCGTCCCTTTCCCTCTCAACCACTCCGTCTTCCCAACGGTGAACCTCTCTCCTCCTACCCCTTTTCCCGAGCGGAAGTTATGCAACTGCCCACTCAGCATACATGGGAACAGCACCAGGATATTGGACAGTCACTTTCTAGACTGGATGTCGAGTGTTAGACCCTAATCATTAGGCCAACGTTTTGTTAATTTATATCTTTATTTTTTTTTTTTGTATTACTAGATTCAACCCTTGCATGCCGTATTGAAAATGGAACCTTTTGCTGGGACAGAACCGAAGACATTCCTGTTTTAAGAAGGTAAGACAAATCTTAACCTTGGTGTTAAACATCCCCACAAAGTCTGGCGTAATCTGTTTGGAGCCAAGCGGATACATCTTTGTTTTTCTCAAAGTAATGATGTCTCTTCTCAACAACGCAATGAGTTCGATGTGGAATTGTTGGCTCGGTATTTTTTCTTGAACTTTTTCCTCTTTATTTATTTTCTTCTCGCATTCAATTTAGTCTAAAACTTGGAATACGTGTGTGAAAGGGTTAACCATATGGGGTTCTATTACCCCAGAAGGTTGAAAGTCATCCTAACAATCTAACAACTTTGCTGTTTGACAATGTATATAAAAAAGGCATTTTCTCCCCCTCTAGTTATTTCTCTGAGTTAAGGGCTTTGTGTTTTCTTTCGTTAAAATACGCAATTTCTTCAAAATTATTGGCTATTTGGTGTAGATGATTGTATTATAGGCTTCTTTCGATATATTAAAATTCAGTTTGGTAGCGAGGCGTAGAGGACACAAACAAAAGAAATGAATAAACATGCTTGTCAAATTTCTTTAGCCTGTGTTCTCTAGGCCTCGTTACCAAGCTGAATTTTAATATATCAAAAGAAGCCTATTGCGTCCGGATTGCACCACAAGGTGTAAGAAACGCACATGCAGCAGAAAATGTTAAAAGAGATACAAAACTAGCCCACTTCTGCAGGCTATTCTTGTCTCCCCTGCGCTCCCCTCCCCCTCCCCTCTCCTCCCCCCCCCCCCCCCCTCACTGTTCTTTTAAACTTTTACCAACATGGTATGTTTCTGAAATGCGATTAATTCCAATTTCCTGTGTTTTGAAGCATCAATGTAAATATTCCAAGTGGTTCACTTGTTGCTGTGGTTGGTCAAGTTGGATGTGGAAAATCTACTCTGCTTTCTGCTCTTCTTGGGGAAACGGATAAATTGGATGGAAAAGTTTATGTAAAGGTATGGAATTTTACAACCAAAATAGTGTGGTATTAAGATTAGGTTGAATAATTAGGAGACGTTTTCGTGTTAAAAGCTTGATTAAACGACCTTCCTGGTTTTAGGCAAGTTCCCCACCGATCGGGGTATCCGGAGAATTTTTGACAGGTGTGGTTCAGTCAGGCATAACCCAAGCACTGCGATCGTGTTTAATTCACGTCGTTATCATGGAAATACTTGAGGTCGCTTAGCAACGTCTGTGCCAAATACAACAGGCTCGATCATTTTTCGGAGACGAGCTTCCGGTTGGATGTGACTTCTGTTCTCCATTTTGACTCTAACTTTTCAAACTTATAATAATTCATTAAGTTAAAACAAAAAAAAAATCATAACCGTAAAGGGTTTGCGATAATAATTCTCCGTTTACTCCGTAATTTTTGTTTCGATTGCGAAGATATATCAAACACTCGAGACAATGTTTCATCGACTATCCAAACACCTCGAATTTAGTCAAAAATACTCCGCTGGGCGTCGTATTTTCAACTTTTCTCGGTGTTTGGATATCCCGATGAAACACTGTCGCTCGTGTTTGATATATTACAAAAAATATAGTTAAGTTTAGTCCTAAGTGCGTTGCTCTAAGAGTATTCTTTTCTTGTCTACTTTTCAGGGAACCACCGCTTACGTTCCTCAGCAGGCTTGGATCAAGAATGCGACGCTTCAAGAAAATGTGCTCTTCGGTCAGTCACGTGACTCTCAGCGGTACAAGCACGTGATTAAAGCGTGCGCCCTGGACCCTGATATCGAAGTTTTGCCGGCAGGTGACATGACGGAAATTGGCGAAAAGGTGCGAAACATTATTTTTAATCTTTGATCATCTTTTGTTGCAGTGTTGTACTGTCTACGAAAAAGAATTCGAAGGTGCATTTCCCATTGTGTTCGATTCTCTACCAAGCTTAACATCGGAGCTACATCATTCATTCCATAGCACATACCGACAAACTTATTGTTACAGTATGGAGGGAGTTTGTCGCATTTAATTTCATGGAGCTCAGTGATAAACTGATATTTTTATCTAATATTGAAAAGTTTAGACATATAGTGGTGTATATTAAACTAGATACAGTACAACAAACAAGAATAAAAAGATACACTTTTGGGAACCTAGTAGCATGTACCTCTACCTAGCTTTTATCACGGTGCTGTCAAATCCCGTCTTGCAGACACGCTCAACCAAAAGTTTGAATTATGTTACATTTACAAATTTAGAAAACCGAGAAAACTTATACGATAAAATGTAAAATATTAAAAAAAAAAACACGAGGGTAAAAATCCAAACTTAAGTACATTAGAGACAACAAAACTATTTCTAAATCTATTAGTCTAAAAAACAGGATTAAATTGGCGTGACTTTTTGAGGTTATATCTACTAAAATTCCGTGGGGGCAAATTCCTCAGCCTACTGTCATTGTTCTCTAAAATGCTGTTAAACATTTTGTCCGTCAGGGCTTGCCTTCGACCTGACAGAGTGACTAGACTTGCCTTATCGAGTGCTTCACCATACGAAATATACGGGAAAATAATACGCATCGCCCTCTTTTGCACTGCTTCCAGCACACGAGAAAGATACGCAGGTAGACTTTCATTGAAAACTGGACAGGCATATTCATAAGGCAGGCACTCCCGTTATTACAGACATTAGTTGAAGTCCCAACGAATACGAACTTATTTACTGAAAATAGCTCCCGCTAATACATACCTTCTATTGGGAGTTCTAAACGTCTTATGACTGCTATTTTTTTGTTATTTTTAAGGGTATAAACCTTAGTGGTGGACAGAAACTGCGAGTGAGCTTAGCTCGTGCTGTGTATTTCGATGCGGACATTTACTTGTTGGATGATCCACTGAGTGCCGTTGATTCACACGTTGGAAAACATATTTTTGATGAAGTTATTGGGCCTCAGGGATTGCTGAAAGAAAAGGTATAACTAAAATTAAAGATCAATGACAGAGGAAATGGAAGCTTTAAAGATTGTGCCGCTAATTAAAGAATTGTGCCGCTAATTTAGACATCGGAAATGGCCATTATTTTCGGTGAAATACAATGAAGGAACATTTTAAAAACGCAGCAAATACAAAGGAAGGTACTGATGACCAAAAGTGAAGAAGATTGGAACGGATTGCGATTGCGGTTTTTGAAATATTGTTGGTCTGAACAGTTTTCAAAGTTTATCTCGTTTGCTTGTAGCTTTAAATTATAACGCCCGGGAGACAGATTTGGTTGGAATACAGCTATGGTTTTGTCATTAAGATCGACAAAAGTAATTCCTTGCAAACATTAAGTTTCGTAGCAAGTATTTGGCAAAACTTAATAAAATAAACTTAACTCAGCTGCGACACAGTCCCTTTAACACTGGGCACTTGTGCTCTGCACCAGTTATGCAGTCATTGAAATGCACAATAAAATTACAAGAAGATTTGCCATCAGCAAACTAGTGGAAGAAACGTATGTACTTGAAAACGTTGACAAAACTACGTCGAATTCAGTCCTTCGCATGTTGTGCAGAAAGCAGAATAGGGAGTCTTCTACTTGGGGACAATGTCTACCATAAATTCTAACTAGATATATAGAACAAATGTAAAAAATGAAGGAGCATTGTTTTTTTTTTTTTTTTTTTTTTTTTACTTTTCAGACTCGTGTACTTGTGACACATGGCGTGCAGTATTTACCGCATGTGGACCAAATCATTGTTCTCCAAGATGGCAAAGTTTCAGAGGTATCCTTGGCCTTACTAACTTTTTCTGTTTGTTTATGCGTTTTTTTAACAAAATGAGTTGACGCTACAACTGTATTCAAACATTTTAATGTTAGCTTCCGTGATACTGTCCAGCAGGGTCTGTTACTTCATTAAGAGCGTACGAAAAGTCACCCTAAACACTAAATCCCATTTCCCAGCCCAAATTTTGCACAAATCCGATTTCCCCAGCCCAAATTTTGCATGAATCCCATTTCCCCAGCCCAAATTTTGCATGAATCCCATTTCCCAGCCTGTTGTTTTTCTAAATGTTCAATATCCCAGTCCCAGTTTAATTGTTTTTCTGTGTGTGATTTCCATTCACAGCGACCCAAATTCCATTTTCCAAATGAAAGTTTGCCCAAATCCCAGCTTCCACTTTACCCCTTCAGACCCCTCTTCATGAAACTTCTCTTAAACTACAGCCTAAGAGAGTGAAAGATCTGGAAAAAAAATGTGACCAAAAATAAATGGCTATATGGTTAAGCATGTCTTAAAAACCAAACGTTTGAAAGTTCGCTCACATGTTTGTGATTGTTCACTGAAGGTGGGGACGTACACGGAGCTAAAAGAGTCACAAGGGTGGTTTGCTGAGTTTCTTGACACTTACGCTGGAGAAAATGGCTGTCAAGAAAGCAATCAACGTAAGCGGTGTTAATTAGCCATGTTCAAAACGAGCAGGGGACTGGGTACGAATATTCAATATCGATTGGATTGAAAAATTGGGCCTGTCATCTGAAAGAGACAGGCCCAATACGGGCGCCATTTATGCAATGGGTCAATTATGAGGTTAAATGAAATTTAGACAAATTAAAATCGGCCAATGCTGGTCAGCGGTCCGAACAATATGTGGTCGATGAGTTCCAGGGCGATATCATTCTACTTATTCTTTGCACTGTTAAGTTTGCGTACTTGTCTGCATTTCATAGACTGAGATAGTTCCAAGCAAGGTTGTCAAACTGAAGTTTTTGTCGTAAAACTGGTCACCCTCTCAAATCCTCTTAAAGCAGAAAGCTAGATTTGTTGGTATCTAAAAGGGAATTTTTCTTGTGTATCTGCTATTTTTTGGATAGGGAGAAAACAAGAAAGTGGACGAATTGATAGTCATGGTGCATCTCTGCAGACACATAAACAACCCAAAAAGGTGACGTACGCACGATCCGTCAGCTGTCATCTCCTTGGCAACGAGCTACATTCGGGTAACCAGGCCGGAAAATCTCTGAGTGAGGCTAACCTAGCGAGACTTGTTATTGACAAACACGCCGGAAAACTTTCGCCAGTAAAACAATTACAAAAACTTGAAAATCGCAACAGCTTCGCTAGTATGCATTCTTTGAACAGCTATTTATCTGGGTGCGAAGGGATGGACGCGGATTACCTGGTGGAGGACGATTCTTTCTTAAATAATGAACAAGATGAAGATGACGGGAAGCCGTTAGTCTTTACGCCAAAGTTGCAGCATCAGCAAAGCGTGGCTAGTGATGTCTCGTTAAATAGTGTGTTGTCGTCGGTAGAAAAGGACACAGCAGGCCCTGTTGACTTACCAGTGTTTAGTATTAAGGAGCCTGGAGATAGGACTGTGGAACAAGCGAAAGAAAATCAAAGTTTAATTGAAAATAGACCATCAGGCAATACGGAGCCTGCTGCTGAAAAAAGAGAGAAAAGAGGCGGGACAGGTAGAATAACCTCAGAAGAAAAGTCTCAGACTGGAAAGGTAAGCTTGTACAATGTGACCGATTTATATACTAGAACAGAGATGTGGGCTTAACGTGTCCTTCCATTCCGAGATGGACTCCTGGGTCTTTGTTGTTGTTGTTGTTGTTGTTGTTGTTGTTGTTGTTGTTGTTGTTGTTGTTGTTGTTGTTGTAGCGAGGCGGTACTTCTTCCCGTCCCTCTAAGGCTCTTTGTACCTAGGAGTATAATTTTTTTAAGCTTCTTGTATTTTTTAGTTAATAAAAAATGCCCTGATTAACTGTAAAGATAAATACACCTAATTGCAATAAGGTTGTCATCGAAAAAAGTGAAAAAGTCAAAAAGGAAAAAGTCAAATAGGAATTAATTAAGCGCATGCAAGAAATAAATTTGAACAAATGGCCTCGAAATGCCTCAAAATAAGAATAAATCCATTTATCTTGTTACAGCATGAAAAAGTGGACTCAAAGTATGCAGATAGAAACTCGTGAATTTTCTGTAAATGCTGCCAGTTATGAAACTACGCTAATTAATTCCTATTTACCTATTTTCTTTTCTTCTTTTTTCTATGACAACGTTATTGCAATTAGGTGTATATAGCTTTGAAATCGTTAATTCAATCAAAGAAATTATCATTTACTAAGACACTAAAAGTTGTTCTGCCAAGCATGGATACGTGATCAAAATCTCCGTCTTTTTTTTTTTAACTTTCGTCATTTCTGGCCCTTGTCAGTTGCCTTCTTTTCGATCATCACACAACGCTTCTGTGTAAAGTGCGTCCCAGATTTGCACTTAAATCTGAGCGGGAAAGGAAAGTAGCTTTCTCACAGGAGACAACAGCTCTTCTTCGGTGCTACCTTTAAAAATTGAGTTACCCAATGGCTGTACTTTAAACTTGGCTCGAATGACTTAGAAACAAGATTTTAAACACTTTGAACCAATCAATTTTCACAAATCTTTCTTCATTATTTCTCACCAGGTGAAGCTGTCAGTTATAATGGCGTACGCGTCTAGTCTGGGTATTCTATGCTCGTTACTTTTTCTCTCCTGTGGTCTGGGTGCCGAAACCTCCATCATCGCGTCACGCATATGGCTAGCCAAATGGAGCTCTACTAATGTCACGACATCGCAACAGCGTGACACATTTTTAGGCGTCTATGGTGCCTTAGGACTCGGCCAAGTCCTCCTCGTTAGCAGCATGTCTCTTATGCTGGCATACAGTTCAATGAGAGCTGCAAGAAAATTACACCAAGGACTTCTTGTCAACATAATGCATTTGCCCATGCAGTTCTTCGAAACAACACCCATAGGAAGAATTGTGAATCGCTTTTCAAGAGACGTTAATTCTGTGGATGATAAGATTCCTCGTTCTCTGGGAATGTTTATAAGAACGTTCTTAGCTACGCTTGGTACTATTTTTGTGATCAGTTATTCCACGCCACTGTTCCTCACGTGTGTGTTACCTCTGGGTGTTTTTTACGTGTTTATTCAGGTAAGTAGTAGAAAAGATGCATTCTAGAATTTCACAGTTCATTGAAATTTACAAATTAAGATTGAATGTTAAAAGGGGCCGTGAGGTTAAGATCCATTCTCGTCCCCAGAGTCCACGACCTTTCTTGGTCGGGGCCAGGGATCGAGACCTCTAGTGACCTCTGGCCGGTCCCGATTAGTGAGCATGCGCAGAGTACTCGTTCTGTATTTTCAGCTAATCAGATTTGTCAGATTTGACAATGGGTCCGTGAATCGCGGACTTCCGGTGTTGGAGCCGACCAGAGGTCTTCATTCCTAGCAAAGGCCAGGACGATCGTGGACTCTGGGGACGAGGACGGTTAAGAACAATGCTAACTTGGGAGGGAAGTGACAGGACTCTCATAATTAAAAAACATGCAAGGATTCTCGTCAAAAATTTGTAAAAAAAAAAGAAACGTCAAGGTACCAGAATCCATTTTAGGGGCCTGTTCCCAAGTTCATTTTAACCCCAAAGAGTCTCCAACGTGAACTGCTCTGTTGATGAGTGACTGAAAGTACCATCTCAGAACAACTTTCAGCTTTGTCTGAAAACTTTCCCTAGAGAAACGGTTATATCTACCAACTTTGTAATGGAACACTTTAAAAGGGCTTTGTCTTGGACTTTAAAAGATTTTTGAACAGCCAAAATGTAAATTTGTGTCGTAGGAACCTAAAAATAATTCATTTTTACCAAAAATTGCTATATTATATCGCTATTAACAAGCGTCTTTTGCTGCGGATGGCTCGGATGGAAAAAAAATTGCAAATTTTAATAACCGAAGTTTGATTGCTATTCACAAATTAAGGTTATATCTTCCTTTTGAAGTTGAAACCACTAATTTCAGAACAGTTTAGACCAAAAATCTTTGAAATCCCCGTAACGTAGCTAAGCGATACAAAATCACGATTGTCAAAGCAGTCATAGCGTAGGGCCAGTCCACCACGGACTGGAGGAGTATCAAAGGCGCTGCGAGTAGACATAAAATATTTACACGATATAGACTGAATTGCGAAAACGGGTTAAGTCACGCTTTTTCCATCTAGGTTAAAGTCAAAACACACAGCAGAGACATAAGGGAATCAAAGAGCCACCTTTGTTTGCCTTCATTTTTAATAATTATCATTTTTCTTTTTCAGAGAGCGTTCGTATCTACGTCGCGTCAACTAAGAAGAATCGAGTCTGTGAGCCGGTCGCCCATCTACAATCACTTCTTTGAAACCATTAACGGCACAAGTACCATTCGCGCTTATTCACAGCAACAGAAGTTTGTTATGGAGAGCTATCGACGAGTGGACGAGTCCCAAGTGGCGCATTATCCTGCTATTAGTGCAAACAGGTATCTCCTTAGGATATGTTTACACGGGACCGGTCTCAAACGGATTCGGTCCGAAAAGCGAATGGAATAGGCCTTCTGTTTACACGGGAACCTTCTGGAAACGATCCGGAACGGATCCAAAACTGAGCCTGTTGTTTTACAGGTCTAGTATTGGATCCGTTGCTGAAAGGTTTCAGAACGATCCCGTGTTAACACCTGGATCGGTTCCAAATGGTTCCATGTAAACAGAAGACGATCCAGCCCGGAACGGGTCTGGCCCCGTGTAAATCCTTAGTGATATTTGGAAAAAGTCATACCCTGAAATCCTATTTATGGTTTTCATCTGTTCTCGTCAAAATTCTAAATTCTAAACTGTTAATTCTACTAAGAAATTTCTTCGTCTTTATAAAAATGAATTTTGAAATTTGTGATGTCACGGATGAACATGTTTCGTGACTGGCACGTAAAAGCAATCAGCACAGAGTAAATGCTTAAATCGCAACACAAAGGGACATGTCGCTGCGACATGTGCTTGCAATAAGGCCCCTCGTATGTTAGAACCTTTTCCCGATTGGGAGATTTTCTTTTTCGATTTCGCTTATGACTTCGTCGCTTGCAATAAGGCCCCTCGTATGTTAGAACCTTTTATTCCGATTGGGAGATTTTCTTTGTATAATATTTGACTACTATCCATTTGTTTTAAAGGTGGTTAGCCCTCCGTCTGGAGTTTATTGGAGCTGCTATTCTGTTTTTCGCTTCATTATTTGCTGTAATTGCCAGAGAGACCATAGCACCAGGCCTTGTGGGACTGTCTGTAGCATATGCGTTACAGGTTTGTTTGAACTTGATTTTCTCTTTTTTTTCTTTTTTTCCTTTTTTTAAAACGGTTAAATGGAAGCGTATTTTTTTTCTTTTCATTGCCATGTTCTTATGTCCCCTGAAGGCTGGTTTCCATTATAGTAACTGAGTCGGAGTCGGAGTCGTAATCAGAAGCGCATAGCGTTGCGATTTAGTGAAAATAAAACTGACGGAGTCGTAAGCAGAGTTTCGATTTCAAAAAAAATTTTTTTTTAAAAAATTTTTTTTTCTTTCAAAATTATTTTTATTTTTGGGTTTTTTTTAAATTAAAATTAAATTTTTTTTTCGATTTCGCTTATGACTTCGTCGCTTATGATCCAGTGACAACTACATACATCGTCGAAGTCGCAAGCAAAAAGAAAGCACTCGAACGGCATGAGAACTAGCACTGTGATTGGTTTGTTTTCCCGCTTCTGCTTGCGACTCCGACAGTCTAGTTTTCACTGCGACGGAGCGACGGAGTCATAAACGAAATCGGAAGAAATTGGAAACGTTCTGATATTTCCGATTCCAATTTTGTGGCACAGCTTAGGACTCCGATTTTTCGATTTTCAATAGGTCGTAAGCACTCTTACGACTTCGGTTACGACTCAGACTTTGATTCCGTCGCTAGTCAAAACCAACCTTGAGAATTTAGCAGCAGATCAAGGCATAAAGATAAATAAATGACAACTTTCTTTATTATTCACCTGATGCAAGACATGTAAATGCGCTGCTAAACTGCGCACGTGCGAATAAGAAGGCTTGAACGAGCTACATGCTAAAGGGCTACGAGAGAACGTTTTAATTGTTCGTTTGCTCGTTTCCAGATCACAGGTGCATTGAACTGGATGGTACGGCAGTCCAGCGAAATGGAAACTAATATCGTCGCAGTGGAAAGAATCAAGGAGTACACAGTACTTACCAGAGAAGTTTGTATTCTGTTGCGTCCTCGTTTACCCTAGTTAAATATATTTACCTTCCAAGTTCATTCTTTCATCTCGGGATTTCATATTTCGGGACCAAATACGTCGAAAGTATTCGGGATTTCGGGATCATTCCCGTCGGAAGTTTCAACTTCGGGATTTCGAGACAAATCCCGTAGGAGGTTTCACATCGAAAGTTAAGTCTTCGTTTTTCATGATCATTAATTTGCGCAGGAGAGGTTTATCTTCGAAATAAATGGCGGAAAAAGTTTCGTTTTCAGGATTTTGGGAATATCGCGTTTCAGTGTAAATCATTTAGTTTAAGAAACACTCTAGACTCGTATTTTGATCACAACTACGTTGATTGTGTTATACAGGCCGATTGGATAATTCCTTCTCGCCGTCCCCCTGACGAGTGGCCCCACCAGGGGAGGATAGAGATAGAACGGTTTGACCTGCGTTACAGAGAGCAGCTACCTCCAGTGCTAAAAGACATCAACTGCGCCATTGGAGCTAAGGAAAAGGTAAGTATTGTGTGACATTGCCTAGTTGGAATCACGCAATCACATAGTCCATTGGTTTTATTAAAGCCTGGTTTACACGGGAATTTTTTATGCAACAAATAGATGGCACAATTTTTTTTCACGAGTCCAAAGTTTAGTGCGCCAGAACTGACCTTGGTCAGCAGAGATACGCACGCACAGTGCTTAGTGGGAGTTTGGGAGATTGGAGACCACACATGCTGACGCAATATTTGCCACATTTTATGTGACGAGTTGTCTACACGAGCAATTTTCGTGTGTGATGTCCAACTTTTATTTGTCACATAAAGCTAACTCGCCAGCTTGTCAACAAATATATTTGTCACATAAAAATGGATCAATTGTTCTTTGTCATAAAAAATGCCACATAAAAATTGCTCGCGGTGTAAATCCTGCTTAAAAGTGATACAAGTGCGTTTCACGTAATTCCCACTGTGTTTTACGCAAAGCAGCTACTGTTGTCTTTGTCCCCAACAGATTGGTATCGTGGGTCGTACAGGAGCTGGCAAGTCAACGCTTACCTTAGCTTTGTTTCGTATTCTTGAGAGAGCTGGCGGACGGATTCTTATTGATGGTGTTGATATCGCTTCCATTGGACTTCAGGATCTGCGGTCACGGCTCACTATCATCCCACAGGTAAAAGGGGGCTGATTTTATCACATGACAGACAAGACGGAAAAGAAACAAATGAATCACTTCGCTTTATAAACGTTTACATCTTTCAAACTTTTTGTCTCTTAGTCGAACCTCTCCTTACGGATACCTTCATAATGCAGACACTTCTTTATCACGAAGAGTTCAATTGGTCCCAGATAAAACCAGTAGAGTCAACTCTCTCTCAGACAGGCTGTCAACTTATTTCTTTAATGCCCCCGCCCCCCCCCCCTCTCCTACCCTTGCATACCTCGTAAAGTTTATTGTTTTCTGAAATGCTTTACCCGCCGTCTCACCCACCTCTAACAGTTTCTGCATTGTGTCCCTACAGGACCCCGTGCTGTTTTCTGGTAGTCTTCGAATAAACCTGGATCCATTTAACAAACACACAGATGAAGAGCTCTGGAATGCACTTGAAGTAGCTCACCTGAAGAACTTTGTAACAGGACTTGAAAAAGGACTTCAATTCGCCATTCTAGACGGAGGGGATAATCTCAGGTAGAAAGTGTTCACAACTGTCCGGTTTCTTTCGCAAATTCATCACTCGACCACAAGTTACTTCCAGTTAACTTCGAGATCATAGACTCTTGTATTTCTTTTTTCCGCTCGAAACAATAATTGAAATTCGGTAATAGAACTTTGCCTGTGACTAATTGGGTAGTTAGCACGTTTTGCTTACGAACGCCTTAAAAATTGCACACACATACTTAAATGGGTTCCTTGTTTGAAATATCTCAAAAAACCTTAACTTTTCTCCTTCATTTATCTACTAGAAGTTTAACTTTTCGTTGTAGCTTTATGAAGTCCCCTCAGATGTTGTTACAACCATAATTAATAGGTAACAGGACTGCGTGTCGTCCAGTTCTGTAAGTCATGCTCGTGATTAAAAAAAATCAGACTCCCGGTCGTCTGATTTTGTTAATCTTTCGAGGTGTGATTATGGCCGAATTTGAGTCCACTCAGTCCTATAACCGTAATGTATCCCTCTCACCCAAAGCTGCCAATTTTCTGTCACTGATTGACTCTGTCGCGGTGTATTTGGACCGTATTTCCATGTATATCCATTTTATAACCACACTTTTATTGTTTTTTTTTTCTTTCGCAGCGTTGGTCAGCGGCAGTTGGTGTGTTTGGCGCGTGCGCTGCTCCGTAAAAGTAAGATCCTGGTTCTCGACGAAGCCACGGCCGCGGTGGACCTGGAAACTGATGAATTCATTCAACAAACGATTCGGCGTGAGTTCGCTGACCACACAGTATTCACCATCGCGCACAGGCTCAACACCATAATGGACTATGATAGGTAAAAGATTTACATGTTGAAACGATTTGCCTAGTTTTAGGCAGACCTTATACCTAGCTGCAGTGAAAACGTTATCTAAGAAGCAAACCGTTTCGAATTCTATTGCGATTCAATAAAGATACTGACTGGTATTTTTCACGCTTAAAACAAACTTCTTTGGATGACGTGACTTAGTGACAAAGTCTCACGAAAGAGGCCCCTTTAACACTAGAGACACGACTAAACTTAGGGCGCTTACCATTAGTCAGAACTGGCTGGCCAGACGGGCATATTCGAGGACAGAATTCCACTGTTAGTCAGATTTGTCCTGTCAAATCAGTCAATGCATAAATATTATACATCGTTGTGGTGGATTTGTGGAAAAATCTCACGAAAAAGGCCTATTTCTGACGAAAAAGGCCCAGCTCTGAATAATGGTAAGCGCCCTTAGACTTTTAATTATGCATCTCAAATAGTTTATGGACAGCCCCTCTTTTTGGTTAGTCGGTCGAGCGTGAAGCGAGATAAAGCGCTCTTGGAAAAATGGCTGACGAATTCTGGGGGATAGACACGCGAAATCTATCCCCCAGCTTTCGCGCAGCCAGTTTTCCACAGGTGCTTTATCTCGCTTCACGCTAAACGAACTAAAAACGGAGGCACTGCTCGTAGACTACATCTCAAATAACCTACTCGTCTAGTGCAAACACAGCACGGATACAACTTCAGAAGAATAACTGGCTTAAATTTTATAAGTAAAAGGATAAAACAGACGAGTTATGCGCCTAAAATAGTAATTGTCTTTAAAAACTCTTCTTAGGCAAATTGTGGAAATGTGCGTTTGGAAATTAGAGACGGCTGCGCGCACGCTATCCAAGTACAGTCTAATGAAAATCTAATTCAAACAATCGTTGCAGAGTTTGCCCTATAAGACCCAATGCAAATATGACTGCCATTAATTTTCGGCTCCCAGAAGAATCATTTGTCAACAAAATTAAATGACTTTAACTTAAAGATAAAGTCAAAGTAAATCAGTGAAGTTTCAAGGCTATACTTTTTTTCTAATGGGAAATTACAGGGACATTTATATGGCCAAAAACATGAAAACGAGGCTAGGCAGGCCAGGGTGGCTTTTTCCATACAAATCTCTTAAAATTGAATGAGTCACAAATCTACAGCTCTTTAACCAAAAACACTGAACCTTTCAGTCTAGCATTTTGTTCCATATATTTTCAAGTGTCACCATCAGCATTTTAGAAACTTGACCAAACAAAAGAAATGAATGACAACCTATTTTGCTTAAGGTCTATGGAGCTTCCCGGATTCACGCTTGACCGTCTTTGGTTTCTAACCAACTGTTTTTTTTTTTTCTTTTTAGGATCATGGTTTTAAAGGATGGATCAGTCGCTGAGTTTGACGCGCCGTCTAATTTACTATCAAGAAGAGGATTATTTTACTCCATGGCTCGAGATGCTGGCCTGGCTTAAAGAGAAGTTTCGTCATGTTGCTAATGAGAGTCGAAGCAGGGACATTGCTCTCAAAAGGCACTACAATGGACTCAAAGGTCTTGGCTTTGCAATGAACCTGAAATATTAGAAGATACGTTGTCGGGTTAAAATCGGGATAAAGCGTTTTACGAATTCTGTTAAGCAAATAAGAAGGCTTAAACCATGACCATGTAGTTCTCTTGATAACCATTACGCAGGTGACAAGAGGAGTATAGAGACAGGTTGGTAAAGTGGTGGTGGAGAGGGGGTAGCAATCACGAATCAAGGGTCTATTTTCAAATGAAGAATCGCATGTATTATTGAGACACTTTTTACTAATTTCGTTTATAATGTACATTATTGAAGACAATGAGCTTCAAGTGATTATTTAATTTGCGTGACTTAACCTCTCAAAAGCCTAGTAGTAAAACAATTTGTCCTGTTAGGAGAGCTTACAGTGTTAGGCAGGTCCTAAAACGCATAATATATAAATTGAGCCTAAAGGACGCGTACGTAAATTGATTTATGAGTAGGTGATTTATTTCCCATCTTCACGAAAGTTTAAAGACTGAATCACGAATCACGGTCCTCAAAATAAGCGTATCACGCGCCAAAGCTGACACGCAATTCACGGATCACGACCTGCTATTTAAGCTAATTTCACGTGCCACGCGCTAATTTTTGCTCAAATCACGCGTCACGTATAACCCCTTCACCACCCTGAAGAGAAACGAGGGCCGTGTCGCGGAATAATACTATTAGAGAGGTTAAGCAAGACGTTATACGGCAAACGCGAGCTTGCCTTTCATTTTGTTACCTTTTTATCGAATATTACAATTAATCCCTCATAAAAGTATGGTAAAAATCCCACATTTATGACACAAAACTATTCATTTCCGCGTACGAAAGGCAGACGGCACAAAAGTTGAATTTTTGCTGTTCGCGGGAAAAATAATCGTTATACTTAATCTCTCTGTTACTTAGGGTGCTTTCGATTGGGAAATCCGGGTTTGTGTATTCAAATCCGAGTTTCGGATTTCCAAAAACGCAAAATCCAAAAACTGATATTCGATTTTGGGAACTTTTTATTTAAAAAAAAATGCAAAAGTAGCCGTGTGCCATTTGAAATGTTGAAATCCGCGAATCCCAGTGATTCCTTCTCCCATTTCTTTAATGGAACACGACTGCGCGCTCGTTGCTCTCAAAATGATAAATTCCTATAAACTGTATTTTTGACTCAAATGTGTAAAGCCGTTGTTTTTGGAATGAAATTCGTAATAGTGTAGTCTAAAACAAGTAGACTACTCGCCCAGGTTTTCTTTGAGCTCTTTTCAACTAGGCTGCGTCTCGTTGGATTTTTGCTCTTAGAAAACTCGAGTTCGTCTTCTTAACATAAACATATGTTTAAGTCGTCATCTGTGCACAAACTAAATTGAAATATGTAAGCTCACCTTTAAAATAATATTTTTAACTTTATCAGAAATTTATACAAACTTTTAAAGTTCTATTTTCAATGACTGTACACGAAATTGCATAGATTACTAATTACATACATACGTTAAATTAAAATTCAAAAATATTATGAAGTTTACCCGCTGTTTTATATCTCTGAACTTGTCTTAGCTCATAGTTATTAAATAAATCCTGATAAGGTCTTGTTGCGTCTCTCTCCTCCGCAGAGGCCTGTTATTTTTTCGTACGGGCTGGGAAATGGGTTTGGTCTCGCCAAAATACGAACCATGGCTCGACCAAACTCGCCTGATATGCCGCCGAAGCGTACCAAAAAAGGTACGATTAGGTATAAAAAGTCGACAGAGCAACTATAGGTTGAGAAGCAAGTGGACTAGTAAGTTTTCAAGAGAGGTTATTCTTATGTTCGACCCAGAGCGTGGTTTCGGCCGATTGAACGCGATTTCTGCGACACTGGAACAGCCAAATAACGATAACTCGCCGAAATCGCGTTAAATTGGCCCGAGGAGCTGGCAATACGACACAGCCACAGGGTAAGTCAATTTTTTTTCAGAAACATCTGATTTTTTTACCGTTCATTAGCAAAAGCATTGCATCATTATCGTCATCATTATCATCCGTGGTTGCAGCTCCAGTTGGTGCATACAGCCGTAAAACATTGCGTTCCCACACAAACCCTTGTAAATCGAACCTTAGTAACACAGTACCGCTCACAAGCAAGAGTCACGGCCTTCCCGGTAACCTGATAGAGAGATTAGGCTGCTTGTGCGAGGGCAAACTAGCTGGTCCACTGCCCCGCACCAACTATCTAAAAACAGGTTCAGCCGGCTATAGTATAGTGGTGCGGTGCTGTGAAAACGTGTACCTGTCAAACTGCGGCAAATACAAATTCTTACTAGTTTAAATCCAGCTACGTTTTTTTGGCTGGGAATAATATAATCATAAGTACACGGCATTTAATAATAACCACTTTCTTAGCAAGTCCGAAAGTAACGGAAATTTATGCAAAATCAAGCCAAAATGCTTGTAAAATGTAAAATTATACAAATCAGGCACAATTGTGTTTCAAGAAACTGGAAACAAATCAAGAAAAAATTTAAAAATGACGATTTTTGGCCAGACCTGCTTGTAATTATGACGTAAAACGCAAAAAAAAAACGCACAAACGTTTTTCTAGCCCGCAGCGCCGTCCCTGGTACATATGTTTTACTGAATTAGGTAAATCCAAACTTCAGCCTCAAGCGAATTCGTCGACACAAGAATGTCAAATAAAACAGTTTGTATTTGTCCCAGGAATCTTAACCCAATATCTTTTGAAATTGGGGTAACGGTGTGTTACGCATGACTTTGTGCAAATTAGTGTCGATAAGTAACATATTAATTGAAATTACGTTACCGGAACTCGAAAATTGAAACCCATGCGTTCTAGACTCGTTATACAAGGTCAAAGCACTTGGATGAAAGTCGGCTTTGATTTGTATAACTAAAGGTTACATTATACACTTAGGGCCTCTTCACATGAGCCCAGTTTACGGGCTGTCTTGGTTACCAGGACGGATTTTGACGCCTGTTCATATGGAAAGTTTTAGCCCGGTTGACGGGGATAAAATTTAACTGAAACGAAACCAAAATGGCGACACATAAAGTTGCATCTTTCGCGATTATCGTAGCTTTATCGAGCCTTGTAACTTTACTAATAAAGCTAATTCGCACATTTCTAAATTGGAAATATATACACGGCAAAAATATGCCATTTTGACCGCCCAGTTACAAAAGGGAAGCTATTTTCTCAACTGAAGATGTTGCTCCCCGGCGACCGGGCTGGAGTGTTCATATGGGAAAATTTTCTTCCCGGTTGCCGATATCTCGGTGGCCCCCCTTCTCATATGAACACATAAAAAAATTTACAATGAAAATAGGAGTGAGCCTAGATCTCGGTATCTGGGCCAGCCCGGTCTATTTCTATTGTTCGTGTTGTTCAGTAGTGGTAAAACATATTACGTAATTTAGGATCGGGAAGATGTTATCTGCAAATAAACTGTGTATAAACTTGGTAGATTATTTGTTTTGAAGCTATTGTTTCTCTGCTTAATATTGTTTCGATTGTTGCGAGCTTCACTCGTAGTTCTTTGATTTATGCCACTGGTATAACAGGGGCTTTTTATCTCCATGGCTGAGCAAGAGGTGCCCTGCTAACTTTCAGAATCTTTTAAACTGTGTATAAACTTGGGAGATTATTTGTTTGAAGCTATTGTTTTCCTGCTCAATATTGTTTCGAGGTTCTTTGCCATCTTGGTCGATCTATGTTTTAATCCACTGGTGTGTGCAACCGGGGCTTTTGCGGGAATTTATCTCTATGGCTGAGCAAGAGGTGCCCTACTACCTTCCCCCGGGGGGGACTCGCTACGGGTTGTAAATTTCGGATTTTTGGTCTCCCTTAGGGTGTTCCGGGCAAAACGCCAAAATTTTTAGCCGTTATGGTCTCGTTTAGGGTTAAAAACGAAGAAATTTACAAATATAAATTCTCTTCTTAGTTTTACTGGTATCTTTTAAGGCTCAAGAAAAGCTTGAGCCACACCCAGATTGGTCTCTTTTAGGGGTTCTTTTCAAAATTTCCGACGAGCATCCCCGTCTGTTTCATATAGGAGTCCCCCCCCCCCCTCCCGGGACTACTTTTCGGAATCTTTACATCTTTATCATCCGTGGTTGCAGCTCCAGTTGGTGCATACAGCCGTAAAACATTGCGTTCCCACACAAACCCTTGTAAATCGAACCTTAGTAACACAGTACCGCTCACAAGCAAGAGTCACGGCCTTTCCGGTAACCTGATAGAGAGATTAGGCTGCTTGTGCGAGGGCAAACTAGCTGGTCCACTGCCCCGCACCAACTATCTAAAAACAGGTTCAGCCGGCTATAGTATAGTGGTGCGGTGCTGTGAAAACGTGTACCTGTCAAACTGCGGCAAATACAAATTCTTACTAGTTTAAATCCAGCTACGTTTTTTTGGCTGGGAATAATATAATCATAAGTACACGGCATTTAATAATAACCACTTTCTTAGCAAGTCCGAAAGTAACGGAAATTTATGCAAAATCAAGCCAAAATGCTTGTAAAATGTAAAATTATACAAATCAGGCACAATTGTGTTTCAAGAAACTGGAAACAAATCAAGAAAAAATTTAAAAATGACGATTTTTGGCCAGACCTGCTTGTAATTATGACGTAAAACGCAAAAAAAAAACGCACAAACGTTTTTCTAGCCCGCAGCGCCGTCCCTGGTACATATGTTTTACTGAATTAGGTAAATCCAAACTTCAGCCTCAAGCGAATTCGTCGACACAAGAATGTCAAATAAAACAGTTTGTATTTGTCCCAGGAATCTTAACCCAATATCTTTTGAAATTGGGGTAACCACAGGTAGCCCAAGCTCCTAAAGGAGCCGTCAACATATAGACCACATACGACATTGCGTAATAACGTTATTATAAAGGGTTTGTATGGGAATATAACGATCGTAAAAAATAATTCAAAATAGAGGAAAAATATCCAATAAAATTCACTTAACTATCCTCTTCTGTCTATATCTTGTGTTTC
Organism: Oculina patagonica; assembly: GCF_052425735.1. Taxonomy (NCBI): domain Eukaryota; kingdom Metazoa; phylum Cnidaria; class Anthozoa; order Scleractinia; family Oculinidae; genus Oculina; species Oculina patagonica. The sequence goes on along the minus strand of NC_135765.1, from coordinate 12,945,876 downwards.
TATGCCGTTTGGAGGCGATTTGAAGCCATTTCAGTGGGTTTTAGGTTCGCTGGTTTCCTATCATTTAAGGGTTTGTATGGGAACAACGATCGTAAAAAAATAATTCAAAATAAAGGGAAAATATCCGACAAAATCGACTTACCTATCCTCTTCTATGTAAATCTTGTGTTTCTATGACGTTTGGGGGCGTTTTGAAGCGATTCCAGTGGGTTTTAGGTTCGCTGGTTTCCTCTCTCTATATATATATATATATATAGAGAGGAAACCAGCGAACCTAAAACCCACTGGAATCACTTCAAAACGCCCCCAAACGGCATAGAAACAAAAGATTTGCATAGAAGAGGATAGGTAAGTCGATTTTATCGGATATTTTCCCCTTTATTTTGAATTATTTTTTACGATCGTTATATTCCCATACAAACCCTTAAATGATAGGAAACCAGCGAACCTAAAACCCACTGAAATGGCTTCAAATCGCCTCCAAACGGCATAGAAACACAAGATATAGACAGAAGAGGATAGTTAAGTGAATTTTATTGGATATTTTTCCTCTATTTTGAATTATTTTTTACGATCGTTATATTCCCAGACAAACCCTTATAATAACGTTATTACGCAATGTCGTATGTGGTCTATATGTTGACGGCTCCTTTAGGAGCTTGGGCTACCTGTGGGGTAACGGTGTGTTACGCATGACTTTGTGCAAATTAGTGTCGATAAGTAACATATTAATTGAAATTACGTTACCGGAACTCGAAAATTGAAACCCATGCGTTCTAGACTCGTTAT